>NC_133772.1:143242297-143519901 GCF_003597395.2 Chelonoidis abingdonii | reverse complement strand
CATTTATTTGAGCATTAGCTTCTGGGCTAAGCCACTTCTCAGATGCATGCAGTGGAAAATACAGGGGGGGGGGAGAGAGAGAGAGTAAGAGCGCCGCCCTTTGATCCGGGAGACCGCCTTTGATACGAGAGACCGGGGTTCAAATCCCGTTGGTACCCAACTTTCCAGTAGGAGTCCTGGGCAAAAGACCCCCTAAGCTTCACCTGCCTACCTCAAATATGAGAGTGACATGAACTAGGAGAGTCATGCCGGCTCGACGTCGCCCGGATTAACAAGGTCTGCGCCAGATGTTGAGGAACACGAACAATCTGACGATAAGTGGGCTACTGGAACAAACCATCATGGATGAGACAAGAGAACCTAGAATTGATGGAATGCTACTACAACAGTAGACCTAATGAGAGGGATTATGAAACGTATGACGGACTGTGGATGGACAAAAGACCTACATGCACACTTACCGAGAAACAGCTAGTTACCAACGCTTCAACATAGTAAAGAGGAAGCTGCTCTCACAGCTGAGATAGACCAACTCACATTAATCCAGACTCAAGATGACTGGAAGAACAAGTGGATGTGCGGCCCACACCTGAAGCTGAAACTTCACTGCCACCCCCTCCATTGCAGAGCACAGCAGCTGATATGAGGCATAGATCATGGAGAAACTAACTACAGTCAATCCTCGAGACCGATTACAAGGCTCAGTGGAGAAATATCATCAGATAGTATGTTAGAAGATGCAAATAGAGCATCATGACAATCCCTACTACCACCATAACTCAAACCAATGAATTGGTATACGCTGCAGCCTCTGTAATCCTGGAAATGCTTGGCTACACGATCAAGAACAACAACAGTATGTTACCCACCTGGAAAATGAGGTTGGAGGATAAGATCAAGGCGACTCGGAGAGAATTAGTCGACTGGTGGAACTACAGAAGGGTGTAGTGGCTCAACAGATCCCAGGAACAACATCAGAGCTCTCTGTCCAGAAGAGTGCAGTGCTAGGAACAGCTAAGATACTGCGCAGAACCCTCAAACTCCCGGCCTCTGTAGAGGACGCGGAGGTTGAGGAAGACACATACCACCCATAGGGGTGAGAGGGGAATTTTTTTTTTATATATATATATTTACACACACACACACACAGAAATGAAAAAATGGGTGTTGCCATCAACTCTAATGCGACTAATCGATTAAGTGGCCTATTATCGGAATAATACAACCATTTTTTTTTCTCCTGCTGATAATAGCCCACTTAATTGATGAATCTCATATATATATATATTATATATATATATATATATGTATATATATAAAAAAATTCTCCTCTCACCCTATGGGTGGTATGTGTCTTCTCAACCTCCGGTCCTCCACCAGAGGCCTGGAGTTGAGGGTTCTGCACAGTATCTTAGCTGTTCTAGCACTGCACTCTTCTGGACAGAGAGCTCTGATGTTGTTCCTGGATCTGTTGGAGCCACTTACCCAGCTTAGGAGTCACAGCCCTGAGGTGCTCCTACCACCATTGGGACCATTTGGCCTTCACTTTCCACATCCTCTCTAATTCCGCTTTCAGGCCCTGGTACTTCTCCAGCTTCTCATATTCCTTCTTTCCTGATGTTGCTGTCACTTGGCACTGCTATATCTATCACCACCGCTGTCTTCTGCTCCTTGTCTATTACCACGATGTCTGGTTGATTGGCCGTACCTGCCTGTCCGTCTGGATCTGGAAGTCCCACAGAATCTTAGCCCCGCTATTCTCCACAACCTTCTGTGGAATCTCCCATCTGGTCTTGGAGGGTCTAGCCCATACGTTGTGCAGATGTTCCTGTACACAATGCCAGCCACTTGGTTGTGCCGTTCAGTGTATCTGTTCCTGCCTGCATCTTACACCCTGCCACTATGTGTTGGACTGTCTCTGAGGCCTCTCTGCACAGTCTGCACCTTGGGTCCTCTCTAGTGTGGTAGCCCTGCTTCAATGGATCTGGTGCTCAGTGCCTGTTCCTGTGCTGCTATGATCAGTGCCTCAGTGCTGTCTTTTAGTCGCGCCCTTTCCAGCCACTGTAGGATTTCCCAATGTCAGCCACCTCAGCTATCTGTCGATGGTATACCCATGAAGGTCTTGTCTGCCATGGCACTTCTTCTGCTTGGTCTTCCTCCATGTCTGCTGCTGCCTCAGGCATTCTCTCACGCAGCTCATCTTTGGGGCCATCTTACTGATGTACTCCTGGATGTTCCGGGTTTCGTCAGGACAGTGGCTTTGACGCTCACCAAACCCAACCGCCTTCTTTCGGCTGGTATAACAATCTCTGGGTGTTGGACTTGGGGTGGAACTCCGTGCATTGTGAGGAGCTTCCGGGTCTTCACATCGCAGCCTCCATGTCCTCCTTTGGCCAGCTCACTTACGAGCAGGGTATCTGATGACCAGCAGGGCGTAGCTGTTGATGGCGTGGATCTTGTTCTTCCCACTGAGCTGGCTCTTCAGGACCTGTTTATCCTTTGGTGATACTTGGATGTTGCTGTCTTCCTTGCCTCCTCATCGTGGTTTCCATGTGACTGGTGGGACGCCAAGGTACTTGTAGCTGTCTGTATGTCTGCTATGTGGCCCGCTGGTAGTTCCACCCCATCAGTCTTGACTACCTTCCCCTCTTCACTACCATCCGGCCAACACTTCTCCAGTCCGAATGACATCTGTTAGTCTCTAAGGTGCCACAAGTACTCCTGTTCTTTCTGCTGATACAGACTAACATGGCTGCCACTCTGAAACCTGAATAGTTGAGGGGTTTCTGGGTAGATCTGCTCACTATACTGAATATGGCCTTGCCTGCAGCTGTATGGCATACTACCTGTCTAACCGCTATAAGTTTTCTGTACACAATACACTAATAGGGAGAGGCTGGAAACGAGACTGGGATAAGGATGTAGGGATGTTGCTGTTTTAGAAGCTTTACATTCTTCGGAACACTTAATGGGGCACCTCCTCAGCTGGTTTCAGGCTGTACAGCTCCGTGGACGTCACGGCACCAGCTGAGGATCTAGCCCAGTTCATCTCTAGCCCAGGGATTCTCAAACATCATTACACCACAACCCCCTTCTGACAACACACATTACTACAGGACCCTGGGAGGGGATATTGAAGCCTGAGCTCGCCCAAGCCTCACCGCCCCAGCGGGGGGGCCAGAGCCGAAGCCCAAGGGCTTCAGCCACAGGCAGGGGGCCTATAACCTGAGTCCCGCTGCCCAAGGCTGAAGCACTCGAGCTTTGGCGTTAGCCCCGGGACCCAGCAAGTCTAAGTCAGCCTGGCGACCCCATTAAAACGGGTCCTGACCTACAGTGCGAGAACTGCTGCTGTAGTCTATTGATGAACGTCTAAACCTAGCTGCCAGAAGTGGTGGAACTGGAGGGCCACAAAAGATGGAAAGGGACAGGGCATGCACACACTGGAGTAGGACGGGGGCTTGGGATCATGGATGTGCAGATCCGTCTGTGCTCTGTCTGTTCAGTTGAGCACCTGTGTAGAGGTGGCTGTCCCAGAGTTAATGTCTGCGACTTCAACATACTATGAACAAAATTCTTCTGCTTTGCATGACTGTCTCTGCCCATGTATTTTCCTTCACGCCAGTGATGTTTTTCCCTCCCTATGACTTTCAAGATTCTTACAATCATTGTAAAAATGTCCATCTTGCTGATTGTTACACAGGCATGAAGTACAACTGCTGAATACCATCATCTGTAACGAATGTTGTCTAACACTGGTATGCTGCAAGGTTTAGTTTCATTTAAAGTATTCTGGTTATGTGTTGTCTTTAAGCTGCAGGCAGTTAGCAATGCCCTACCATTGGAAGTGCAGTTCCTATTTGGGTGGGTAGCGGTAGCCATTTTCAGTTTACATCATACCTGGGTTAAATGTCAACACTTTGAAGGTTTTGGGGATCTCTGCAAAATAAGCTAAAATCAGTGAAGAATCTAGTAGCAATATGTTTGGATCAGATGTTGCCAATAGATAGTAACATTTTAAACAACAAAACACACTCAGTAAAGATTTCTCTCCAGTAGCAATTTTCTGTCTAAATGATTTTTTTCAGTGGGAAATGCAGGTTCAGCAAAATTGAAAAATTCTGTGGGAAAAATGAAATGAAATATTTGTTTTTGTTTGGGGTCAATTTGAAACTGAAGCAGTTTATTGTCAAACTGACATCTGCCTAAGCTGCCACATTGCCTGATGGGAGTTGTAGTTTAGGTGTCTCATATCCTCATTCTTATTTTCATCAGCGCAAATGCAAAAGTTGAAATATCAAAATTTCCCATCAGACCACAGTTCCAATTTTCTCTCAGTGCTATTCCACAGTAAACTTGTAGCATTATCACAGCAAGACTTTTATTTATTAACATTGAACAATTTGAAATGTGCCATATAGTGCAGCTGAATCCTACCTGATGAAAATTTCCATCCTAGGATTGCTGCATTGCAGGCCTTTAATGGGTGCAGTCACTGCCAGTTTCTACTGCAAATTCCGTGACGGAAGGCTGCTTTGCAGTCCATTAAATGGCTCACTTGGAGAGGTTTGGTTTATTTTTAGAGGTTTTACATTTTACTTCATCCTTTACGGACAGGAAATTTAACACGGGATGAAATCTGCCTTGGGACTTTTGGAAAGCACCGAAAAAAAAAAAGAGAGAAAGACAGAGGGTCAGAGAGAGAGAGAGAGAGAGTTTAACATCCTCTCGAGAAATAGGAGTAATCTGTAACTTTCTGTGCTCTATAGACTGTACACTCTTTTATCACACCATTCAAAGCCTCTTGTATTACATGGTTTCAAACACAGCCACAGAGGTCTTTGCTTCTCAACAGGCAGTTCCTTGAATGAAAGTTCCTACTCCATTAATACCCATCACACAGAAGAAAAGCTTCATACAAGAGAGCAGTTTCTCTGTAGGGAGTCTTGACGGGTTTGGAATGAGCAAGCTAGGTTTCATGCAATATGTAATAACTGTACCTAAGGCTGACTCTGGAAGTAAGACCTACTAGACAGTCCTTTTAATAGCGATATGTAGATTTCTCGTGTGTTTCTGGAGTAGGAGCCTTTCAGAGTTTCTTCTCTTTTTTGGTCTAAAAGGAGCATAACAATAACACATAGCTTTTAAGAGTTTTCTCCAAAACTGTGCTTATCTACCACCAAATGTCTTCCCCTTTCATATTCCGATTTCTCTGATCTAGAGAGCCACTCAGAAAGTTCTGGCTAGACCAGGACAAAAACCAGATTTTCTTTTCCTGGGAAATTCTACAATTTCATTTTTTTTTTCATTCCAGGAAGGAATAAAGACCATAAGATTTTAAAATTTTGTGCAAAAAAAAATAACCTAAAAAAACAAATATTTTTCTGTTGATTTTGATCATTGTAAATTGTTTTCATGTTTTATATAAAAACAATTCATTTGATTTATAAAAGTCATTTTGAAACAAAACATTCCATTCTGATAAAGTCAGAATGGAATGTATTCGAATAAAATTTTGTCAAAATCAACCCATTTTTTTCAGAAAGTATTGATTTTGAAAAAAAATGATTCTGTCTTACAATTAGAAAACCAGTGAAAGGCAAGTACAAATTTAAGGCATGCCAGTTTTTCCATATTTTTTATTCCATTAGAGTCAAAAGTCTGACAAAGTGCTAAATTGCAAATCTAAATAGCTTTAAATAGTATTTTGGATCAGGCATGGAAAAATGACCAGACATCTACTAACTGGAGAAGTAAACTAACTAAACAGGTAGATGGAAAAGACAAGGACCAGACTGCTCACTTTGTTTCCTGGAGGCAACACCCTGGTGAGAACTGTGCCAAATTATCTCATGTCCCCTTCAGCCACTGCAAAGGAAGAGGGTGCTGAGTTTTGTCCAGAGTATCATCCCTATTCTGTTCTGTTCAGGTTCTTATACCATGCTTGTCATTGTAGTCCTGGCACCCTGCAAGGAGACTCACCCTCTGGGAATACAAAAATCAAGGTAGTAGGTTTTTCAGTCAATCTGATCTCCATCCATGTCCAACTTTTTGTCTCTTCTCTGAGTTCATGGTCCAATAACTGGTGTACATCTCCATCGCTCTGGAGGGCCCCTATTCTCCATTGCAATCCCCCCCTTGGTATGTCACGTGAAAGAATAATTCCTGATGTGTCTCCTCTTCTCCTTTAAAGAACACTGTAGCTGTCTGCAAAATTAAGTTTTATCTCTGCTAATGGACATCGACTATAAAACATTACAATACAGTACTTTGGATGTTACTTTTTTTAAATTAATGTTCCCATTGATGGTTATCCACCTCTAATCTCGTGGACACGTGGTAGATTTGCCGTATTGTAACCCTTTCAGGGACATGTTATCGTTATTTGCCATACTTTTGTTGTTTTCATAGTTTACCTTCTGTAATAATCTGTCTCCTACAGATCCCCCTGCGGTGGAACCAACATTTCTGGAGATTCGACAGGGCCAGGGTCGAAGCATCACTATGAGTTGCCGGGTGCTGAGAGCATATCCAACTCGGGTTCTGACGTATGAGTGGAGACTGGGCAACAAGTTGCTGCGGACTGGTCAGTTTGACGCTCATGATTCTACAGAGTACATAGTGAGCAGCCTTTCCAGGGACAGTTATGGGATTTACAATTGTAACATCATCAATGAAGCCGGGGCGGGCCGATGCAGCTTCCTTGTTACAGGTAAGCTTTCCAAGGTGCCGGCAATGAGTTTTCCTGAAAATTGGTGTTTTCTACCAGAGAGAATGAGAACAAAAGCATTTTGACTGTCCATGCATGTCCTACAGTAATACCACTGCTGCTCCAGTGGGTTTATTTTTAACATAAGATGTGCATCTCTGGTAACACACATTAGGCGACTTAATGCCTAATGGTTGAATTAAAGCAAGGTTGGTAATGAAGTAGGCTATTAAGCATGTTTCATTGGTGCAAGGGCAAAAATTGCTGGAACTGGTCTTAAGATACAAATCGAATATCCTTCATTATATCTGCATACGGTTGTGGTCGAGATTGTGACATAAGGCATTGCTGGGAGAACAAACAGATGACAAATTTTACAATCAACCCTGACTTTCTCATTGGCTTAAGATAGGTTAAAAGACCAAAACTCACAATTCAAGAAACTCCTGTACAGTGAGGGTTGGAAATCTGGATCTCTCATTAAAAGACATACAGAGAGAGTTTATAATTCAGCAATGCAGTACCACAAAGTCAGCTGTGATTTACGGTCTCAACTTTAGTCTAACCGTATCGCATAATTAATGTGCTAAACTTAAATTTGAGTTTATTTCTTTAATATTCAGCCTCAACGGTAGGATGGGGCTGTAAAGCATTTATCAGAAATACAAGTCTTGTTTCTTTTTCAGTTGGAGTTGTGTTGCCATTGTAAGTATTCGTCCTCTTCGAGGGCCTGATCCCCCGTATGACCTCATGGCCTAGTTCATGTTGGCAGTTAGCACTATGCCTGGCAATAAATACTTACAGGATTGTGCCCATAATGAAGTGATCATTGCATATTGTTGTTAAACCTGCCTCGCAGATCTTAAAAATAAAGAAGTGATGAGATTTATCTCCAAATTCAGCCCCCTTAGTCAACAGATGTGGAATATGGTGATAGAAGAAATCAAGACCAAGAAGACTGCGAAGCGTTTAAAGAAATTTTGTTTTTTTCTTTTAACAAATGCTGCCTGGCATCTTTGTCTTAGTGTTGGCACCATGGATCTCAACATGCCAGGCAAACATGACTAGGTGAATATTTCAATGAATGATGTCTATGGTCCTTGGTAAAATTTAATCAAGCTTTAGGTTGGCCTGTCTATTTTGATCCTAAATGAAGGCAGTTGTTACCAGTGACCCTATGTTTTTGCAATGACTGTGGTTCCCAAGCATTGGTGTTTAACCCACAGGGTGGCTTGAAGGAAATGCGAGAAAAAGTCCATTTCCTCGAATGAGTCAATGAAATCCAATTTATTGTTCATCACTCTTTGGACCCAGGACTGTGGAAAGCTATTCTAAGGCAATTATTTTGCTGAGATTGGGGTAATCTGTGTAGCCTTGGAGTGATTTATTACTGTGACAAAACAAGGAACCTAACTGAAATTAGTAATGAAATCGTTTTATGATGTACTCAATCCCCATCCCACCGTGTGCCACATCACTTTTTTGTCTGTACCATTATGTGTGTTTAGCTCTTATTTTCCTGTTTTTAATAACACTATAACCTCTTCTGATGTGACCTCTATGCTTTTCTCAGTCTTTCAGGTTAAAACCTGCATGTTCATGGTTGGTAAATATGCCTTTTAGAGGTGTGCGGTCAAAACCCTAGTCTCACGTTAAGAGACAAATTGCAGCCAAGGGGACATATTCTGCTTCTAGATCTGAACAAGGCACATGAAGGATTGGAGAGAAAGAAAGTGGGGAAAGGGTTAAAGAAATGACTGAACCCAATAGATTTTTTTACAGAGCGTGAATACAGAGAAATTAGCTCACATCTTACAGCAAAACCCCATTGTTTTTCAAACTATTGCAGGAATCTGACAGCAGCAGGGTGCTTTTCTCTCAGAGTCAGCTTGAACAATGATAAATCAGATGGGTCTATTTCTATTCTATTTTATTTTTAAATTCTCATGCGGTAACACAATGCCGCAATGTTTGAGTTGCAAAGTCTGCAGAGGAAAATGCATGCACTTAGGGAAAAAAAACTTATGGAATTAAAAACATATGTGGAAGTATTCATATTGGTCTTAGAATTTGTAAAACTCAATTTTACTAAACTTATATTTTTGTGCCAAATTTGAGAAAAACAAACAAAAAGCAAATGATATGGAAAACAAAAAAATAATTACTCCAGTTTCACCAGTCTGAGTCAAATATGACCTCGGTGTCCTTAGAAAAATCACAAATCATGCGCAAAATCGAAGATAAATTTTAACATTCACAAATGAAAATATTCTATATTTATCTCAAAGTCTGACATCACGCAGCGTAAGTGAAGATCAATGGAAAGCAATTTTCAGACATTATGTGGTGCAATTAAGATACAGCAGAGACTGAAAGAAAATTGGCAAAATGCTTGAATGCAGAAAAATGACATGAATATTGCTGACTGTATATGAGCCCTCATGCATGTGGAAGAATTGTTTGAATGCTCAGTTATGAAGTGTAATCAGCAGATGAGGATTACTGCATGTGGCACCGTGGAACATGTGTGGGATGAGGTAAATGGCAGACTTCTTGATGTAAGGCTATATTCAGAAGACTTTGTTCAACTCTCATTAAATTCAGTAGGAGATATTTTTCTGTGTGTACAAGATCTCTGGAACTGTGTCCTAAGACTCAGTTCCTGACTACAGTGTCTGTCCAGGATAGCCAGGTTGATCATTAGACAAATGCACTGGAGGTGTCACAACAAGGACATCTTCCCTTCCACTGTCCTAAGGCTGCTGAGATGCTCCAGAACCCAGTGGCAGGAGAAGATTCCAGAAGGGACCATTGTGATCATCAGGTGTAGCACAGGCCAGACAACTCCCCCCATTTCAAAAAATTCCTAGAGCAAATCTTTGCAAGAAACATCTAGTCATGATTTAAAAATTGCCAGTAATACAGAATCCACTACAGCCCTCTTTAAATTATTTCAATGGTTAATTACGCTCATTGTTACAAATGTATACCTTATTTGCATTCTGAATTTGCTAGCTTCAACTTCCAGTCACTAGATTGTGTTACACCTTTAATTGCTAGATTGAAGAGCCCATTGTCAAATATTTGTTCCTCATGTAGGGACTGTGATCAAACCACCCCTTAACTTCCTTTTTGTTAAGGTAAGTAGGTTGACCTCCTTGAGTCTATCACTATAAGACATGTTTTCTAATCCTTTAATCATTCTCATGACTCTTCTCCAAACCTTCTCTAATTTATCAGCATCTTTTCTAAAACTGCTAACACAAGAAGTGGGCACAGTATTCCAGCAGCAGTAACACCAGTGCCAAGTACAGAGATAATAGAAACTTCATCTACCTACTCAAGATTCCCCTGTTTATACATCCAAGGATCGCATTAGCCCTTTGGGCTACAGTGTTGCACTGGAAGCTCATGTTCAGTTAATTATTCACCTTGACACACAAATCGTTTTCAGAGTCATTCTTCCCAGGATAGAGTCCCCCATCCAGTATGTATGGGTTTCATTCTTTGCTCCAAGATGTCTACATTTGCCCATATTAGAACGTATGTGGTTTGCTTGTGCCCAGCTTACCAAGAAATCCAAATTGCTTTGTAGCAGTGTTCTGTTCTCTTCATTATTTATCACTCCCCCAATTTTTGTGTCATCTACAAACTTTATCAGTGATGATTTTATATTCTGATCCAAGTCATTGATAAAAATGTTCAAGATTCACAAGGCCTTACACACATCACCTTTCCCCATGTGGCAGAAATGTGAGGAGGGGTGGGATCTGTAAAGTAGCCCTACCTATGGCTTAAGCTCTCCCACCCCTTCATTTCCACACAGGTGGTGGGTGGGAAGTGGGACTCAGTGCTGCACAGATTGCACACCACGTGCGTGCCTCCCCACGTCTAGCTGCTTCTGTGCACAGTGGTAGTGTATGAATTCCACCTCAGAGACACCTCCCACAGGCAGACGGGGGGAGCTGAAATTCATTAGTTCCAGGATGGCAAATGGACTGTTGTTATAACTGTACATTTGTAGGACTAGCGCTGAAATATGGAGTATTATTAGCACTACAGGTTCTGCTGCCTACGCTCAAGGTTACCTGACACTTCACATTATAAGACCCTGTTTTAGTTGCTTATAGCTTTGCCAAACTTTAACCATTTGGACTGAAATTTTCCATGTTGAGTGTCTGCATCAGGCTGAATTATTTAGGAAATTTTCAGCAAGAACAGTTGTTGTCATGTGCAAGCATAAAGTTAGGGGAAATGATGTCAGTTTTATGCATTACAAAATACTTAAAATTATTTTATTGAGCAACTCTAGCAAGTCCATGCATTGTAACAGGCACTTGAAACTGAGCCACAGGGTCGCCCTGGTGTCAGGGATGTACCGTTTGCTATCCCTATGAAAATCAATCCACATTTGTCCATGTTACAAGCCTGTGAAAATTTGAGTTGCACATGCTCAGTACAGACCTGTTTTAGTCGGCAGCTAAATTCTCCAAAGATTCTGTCAGTACTGAGCATGCTCTGGTGCCCAGCAGGAATGTTCCTGCAATTTCTCCTCCTGACAGTCAGGGGCTGCTATTGTGCAATCCATATGAACTGAGAACAGGAACACTCCCTCTCCTGTGCTATCAATGCTCCTGCTCTGGGAACTAGGTAGCGTAGAGGAGGAGGAGGAGGAGGATGCTTCCTGACTGCAATGCAGATGGATGCGGAGCCCTGGGGATGACACCATTGATGCTGTGCATTAAATGAAGCAGGGGTCCTGTGGAAGAAATAGCATGGGATTGTGTACTTAAAGGCTGTCTCATAATGCATGTGCACAAGGTGGGCTGAATTAAGGTTGCACAGGCAACCTTAATTCTGGCAGTTCCTTACTTTTATGTGTTTGACTTTCAACCTTAACGTTCATTTGGTTAATGCAGAGTCAAATGAGCATAAAGGAGATAATATTCTGCAATAATCTCATTCCCACATTATTTCCTTGTAATGTTGATAGAAATGCCTGGGTCCATGGATAGTTGCCTTTAAAAATAAATGAGAGCTAGTTGATTTTTTTTTTATAAAAACTGATTTTATGGAAAATTATTACGCTGCCATCCTTCCATTCTTTACTGATTGCATCTCTCATATCAGCCATTCCATCCTTCCATTCTTTACTGATTGCATCTCTCATATCAGCCGTTCCATGATTTTGCCCAGGATTAATTCCAAATGAATTGGTCTACAGTTACATGGAACATTCCATTCACCTTTTTTAAAATATTGGCAAAACGTTAGTTTTTGCCAGTCCTCTGGAACTTCCCCAGTGTTCCAAGATGTATTAAAAATTTACCTCTGTGGTTCAGAGTGCTTCTTGGTCCAGTCTTTAAAAAATATTAGGTTTTGGAAGTTTAAAAATATCATCTCAGAGTTCAACTGAGTTCTTTTCTTCTTGGGGCTGTTTGGTAACCTACTATGTGTGTGTCATAAGTTCCCCTCCATACATCGGCACAGAGAATATCAGTTGTTTGAGCCCCCAGCTACAGAGCCTTGGCTCTTTAGTTCAAGCTGCTGCAGCTCATGCTTTTAGCTTTGGAAATGCCTTGTTAAGTCCCTGATGTGACAGCCAAGAGGCAGCCATTTGCCCAACTGATAATGGTTTTGCAGGCCTACTTCGGCCCTTAGAAATAGCTGTACAAATTTATAATCTTCAAAATATGCCCTCATCGATACCTGTTCAACCCTGTTCCTTCAATGGACATGTGTAGATGCAACTGACTGGGACATAATATACAATTTTGTCAATGCTGCACAAAAAGGAATAGAATCAGCCTCAGTTCCTCTTAGCTGTATTGGCTCTGCAGGGAGGGCAGGAGTTAGCAGCAGCAAAAACTTACTGTCATTTCTAAATTAAAGAAACATGACTAAATACACATGGGAACAGAGCTGTTGGGTAACTAGGGAGCATTTTTTTAATCTAGTTACTTTTCGGAGTCGGATTCCACTTTAAGCAATCAGTATATCCCTTCTGTTCTGCGTGGGAATTCCAAGTCCGTTTCGTGCCTTTCTTCCTTTGGTCTAAGAAAGCAGGTCATTAAGGGGTCTGGACTCATCACATTTTACCCTTGTGCTTATATATCTGTACAGCATCCTGCACCTGCACTATAAAGTGTGAACTTGAAATGGCATCAGAGTTATAGTGCTGTATTTGATAAAACCCACTATACGCTTCACTCCTATGACATCATCTTAAAATATTTTGTATGTGTTTGGAGTTGTATGTTTCTAATGGAGTTATTAGCCAAGTTAAACCTATTCTAGCTCTTGATTTTTTTCTAGCTCGTGTTATCTCAGATTGTGTGATACATTTAGAGTAGAGTCTTGCTAGAGAAACATGAAATATATATTGTTTGCAGCAAAGCTAGAACGTTCACTTCCCAAGTCTTTTCTACCAAATTTTCAAAAGACCACGAGGCAACAAGGAAAATCGCAGATTTTAGAAAGCTTATTTGACAGCATCAGGATTTGTTTCAGGATTTAGGAATGTACTTGAGCAAATGATCCCAAACGGATGTCAGAGAGCATTTATCTTCCTAGGGTAGCATGGAGCATTCTGCCAGTGGGATCGTCGGGAACCCAGCTCACATTTGATGCAAGTAACTCAGCTAAATGCTACGTGACTTAGATGTTGACTGCATGGAATGTGTAATAGTAGCTCTAGTGTCTAATGTTGCAGAGAAAGCTCTTGTGAAGACTATCAAAGAGAGTGGGGCTGAGAGGTAAGAAGGGAAAGAATGGATGAAGAATGGAGAGGAACCTAGTAAAAGAGGAGAGAAGTAAAACCAGGGAAGAGGCAGGAGTGGAGGAGGATAAAATGATGCAATTCAGGCATCACAGAATGAAAGGCCCAAGAGGGGAAAGGTGAATTATTTGACCTAAAGAACATTGAAATTGGCATTAAGCCTTGCTCTTATAACACCGGCCTTTTATTTTTGCCATTGATGAGACGCCATTTCACGTGATAGACTACAGCAGCTCAACTCGGTAGATAGCCAGATCTGTCAGAGTCGCTCTTTGCTATAGGCCTTTTGGCTGTGAAGTGTTTAGGTCCAGATAATAATATGCTTACATTGAGTAGTCCCTGGGACAGCTGTAGGAAGAATTATTATTCAGTCTGAGCAAAGGTATTTGAATCTGTCCCTCAATAATTAAAACATGTCTGGTTCCTGTTAATTCATCCCAGTCTTCCTCAGTGGTTCCTGTTAATTCATCCCAGTCTTCCTCAGTGGTTCCCTTTGGGTATCGAGGGCACATTTCTGGCAATCCGTGTCTACTGAATGTGGTCGGAGTTAAGATCTCTCATTAGCAAGCCGAAAGTAGGAAAGGCAGAATAAGGCACAGACTCTTCCTGTTTGCAGTGCTTTTGATTGACTGATAGACCAGTAATTCTAAAGTGACAAAAGATAAATTGATGAGCTGAAATCAGTGTGGAAAAACTAATCAGATTTTTTTTTCACTTCATTAGTGTATAAAGAGCTAATTAAAGGGACTACTTAGATGTAGCCCATTAGCTCAGTATTTCAGAAACATAAAACATTCTCTGTTTGCCTGATCCCTGTTTGAAAGGACACGTCAACTTGAAATCTGTTAGAGTGAAAACTAGTTTCAGGTACTACATCCTCCCCCAATTCCCCCAGCTAATTTTAATGGATTGGCAGTTACATTTTCCTATTTCAAAAACATGCTTTTCTCTTTCCTGCTGATGTGTTGGAAGGTGCTTGTAAAGATATGGGGAAACTGACTAAATATCTGATTTATATGGGGGAAACAATGAAAATGTTTAAACAAAAAGTGGAGTTAAAAAAACTGTTTTTTTTCTCTAATCTCTTTCCATTCTAATCATCTTAAATGTTACTTATAATAACAGTAGTTAAAAAAAATTTCAGGCGGAAGTGTGGTTTTTAAACTGATGGTGTCTCTGTAATCTGAAGGAGATTAAGACACCATCATAGGTATGTTACATTTTGGCATGAACAGCAACTCTGATCTCAATGATCCTTTAGCATGCCAATGTGTGAAAAGTAGGTTCTTTGGATGAACTGCAGGCATTCCTGAAGATACTGGTACTGTTCTTGGTGCTCCGTGCCTCAATTTCTCTTACATAAATGTCCCATAGTCAGTGACCCTTCACTGAATTTTCTGATGTGTTTTAAGAAATGTAACAATTTTTCTCCCAAACTTGTAATCGTCAGTTTTCCAAGGATGTAATTCAGTTCCACTGAAGTCAGTGGCAAAACTCATTACTTCAGCAGATCCGAGGTTTGACCTAGTCTGTTGGCTCCGGTGTTTTCTGAGTGATATCTGTCATAGTTCGGCATATGTTAATTGCTAGAATTTTGGTTTTGTGTCAGTAGTTTCTAACATTTGTCGTGAGGATCTGTTCTGTTTTATGTAGGTTCTTATAGCATAATCATCCCTATACTATCTGAGTGCCTTCCAATAATGCATTGAGCGAAGTGAGTAACATCTGTTAGCTGGTTGCCATTAACATTAATCTAAAGATTCTTTCTTTGGCATTTCTGTTTCTGTTTGTTTTTTCTCATTTTATCTTGAAGTCCAAATTGTCTCTGCAAATGGTAGCCTCAAGGGCCATTATTACAATTCATTGTGAAGATTCTGCAAAGTAGGTCTCTGTTGCAGGGATCCTGTGCCAATCTTCTGATGCTTTATGCTGTGTTCTGAGTGAATTCAATCAGGGTTTTTAGCATTCCCTCTTCCCGGAGGTATTTGTTAGCTGTTTTATCATCTTGGTGCAGCTTAACTCACATTTAATGTCAGAACAATCCAAATGTTTCATCACAGTGAAGAAATGAAAAGACAAATGACTTTAAAGAACTTCTGCAAATGTATATCCCACAGATCACTCAGGATTCACTTTTTAAATAGACTGTTCACATTTTAAGGTGTTTGAAATGAATCTAAAAAAGTTCTTGTGCTCTAATGTGAAGCTGTGGTGTTTTGGTCCTCTAAGGATCTCGTTTTTGCTTCCAGGAAAATCTATCTGTCTCATCCTGTCTGAATCTTAGTCAAATGACTTGTTTTCTTAATTAGTGTCTGACAGACTATTTTTAAATCTATATTAACTCATTTTGTAACAGTTATCCACAAAAGTCTAAATGCTCAGAGAACCTGTAGCTAGCCCATCATTTAGGTATTTTTCTTAAAATAAAGTGGTCCTTTAACTCTCATCTGGTGTCTATGTTGCTCATAATCTCACAACTGCATTGTTACAGGTCACTTCTGATTGACTACTTGCATTGGATCTTGGTGAAGTAACCCACTTACTGCTTTCAGATATTATTTCATTTACCTTATGATTAGCTGTGACATTTGCTTGAACTGTTAAGATACTGCTTGTAGTTTGGCCCCAGGTTCATTCACTGACTGCATTCTTATCTCTCAAGACAAACTCGGATAGTTTGCTTTAATGGACAGTTTTCTCACAGTTCTCCTTTTGAAATCTGCCATACTGCAGGGTTGAGTCCAAAGTCTGATTCCTTTTGCTCTTCATCTTCTTCTCTTCAGTCGTATTACTGAGAGCCTTGGATTGAATTTTCATCTCCTTGTTGCTGATTTACAGATTTACAGCTCGAGCAGAGATGGTATCTCATTGACTTCTGTTTTTGAAATTTGCTTTTAAGCCATACAAAAGTGGAGGAGGAGGAGTTTTCCTTTTTACATCTCTGTGCCAGTAAAACCAGCTGTCTGATTTTCAAAGGTGCTGATCATGTGCAGAGCCTGCTGACTTAAGTGGGACTTGTGAACACTCCGCATTTCTGAAAAATCAGGCCACCAATGTACGACTGGAACATCAGCTGCTTCTCTGACTGGATGTCTACGTCTCCTGAGTGGCAGCCCACTGAAAGCTTTATTTTTAAATCAACTTGGGGATGGATTTGGGCTATTTTACATATTCTCACAAAAAGGACTAGTTAAATGGCTGATTCGAGTCAGATTTATATACTGTACGTAGAGTGTCATTGCTTAACTGTGTCAGGGTTTAGACTGAGATCCCGTGGAAATTCTTGCTTTAGGTTTTCATACACTTTGTGTATGTCAGTTCCCAACCAATAAGCAATGTTTAATAAATATAGTATAATAATGGCAAAAGTCCCTGTCCTGCCACCTCTGCAGTGGAGGAGACCCCCAGCTATGGTAGAATTTTGTCATCTTATTTGTAGTAGATAGAATTCTACTCCATGAGGGCTTCTTCTGCACTTCTGTGGAGAAGGGAATTGTCCTCGAAGATCCTGAGGGGGATCAATATCACTAACGAGGTATGAATTAATTTTGTTACTAAACAATAGAGAGCTCTCTTATGCCAATATACATGCCACTCCCCCTTTGTTTCTGTTATTTCTTAAATTCCTTATCACACTAGAGTGAACATACGTTCTTTTTGTGTGTGTCTTCAGCGTGCATGCCAGCATACTAACAGAAATTCTGGATCTATTTACTGCCGGGAGAATTCTGTGCCAAAAAAATTAAAAATTCTACATGCAATGTTTTGAAATGCTTCATATTTTATTCCTCAAAATAATACAATATAATCACGTCCGTTTCAATAATTTTGGTAATTTATTTCAAAACACCTGTCAACAAGTATGTCTGTAATAGTACAGACAACAAAAAAGATTCAGGAAATGTTTTCGACACATAGATCTCTTACTAGACATATGAATATAGGACTTTGAGTAATAATTCATTTAAACTACAATACAGAAATGTATTTCCTGCACCCCTCAGAAGCTATGCAAAGGCTTGGGGGAGTCAGGGGTAATGGAGGAGCTGAGGGGCAGGGAAGTAATTTCTGGCAAGGAGCCTGGGAGTGAACCTGGAAAGTTGTTGGGTCTGACTGGGAGAAGTATGGAAGAGGTTTTTATTGGGGGGGGGGAAGGATTGTTAGGGAGTTGGGGAATTCTCCCATGCAGACCCTGGCTGACTCCAACCTTTCCCATTCAGTCAGACACATCTGCCCCGTGTCCCTTTCCTCTTCCCATCCCATGTGTCCCTGCACCCCAATCAGCCACCCCCATCTCCATGTTGCCCTGCACCGCCACCCCTACCCCTCATCCGCATGTGCCCCTGCACCCCCTTGTTCCCATGTGTCCCAGCCTCCGCTCCTATTCAGACCCCACCCCATTCTGTCATCCCCCCCACTAGCCCTTCTGAACCCCAGTCTGTGTGACCCTCGAGCAGCCCTATGTGCCCCGCTCTGTGGCCCCCCCATCCTGTGCCTCCTCACCTGGCCTCGCAGGCAGGGTGCAGTAAGGAACGCAGCCCATCCTCATCCCTATCAGCTGTGGGCTGCTATGGCCGGTGAGCCAGCTGCCCTCCGTTCTGGCACCACAGCAGCCCCTGGTGAGTGAAAGGTGTAACTGCAGTGTCTCTGGCAGATTGTACTTTTTGAAGAGAAAAAATCCACAGGGGACATGAATTCTGCACGTGCACAGTGGTGCAGAATTCCCCCAGGAGTAATCTACAGAAGAGTGAACACTTCAGCGATCTAATCGTGTTGCAAAAATGAAAAGACCATTGAAAACAGTCTGGTGTCTGAAGCTTGGGAGATTCTGAAATGGGGGTAGACTTACAGCTCAGGAGGATCCCAGGGCCAGACTGTGCCCAGCACCTCAAGCTGTGGTCAGGCAGCTCAGCTCAAATTCAGACACCTTAAATACGGGCCAGATTTAATGTTATCCACACCCACCATCTCCCAACATGAGACTTCTGGCTGGATTTTCAGAAGAGCTCCATGTCCATCGTGGTAACCTCTATTGACAGTCTGACTGCTTAATTTGATGCTAAAAGAGAGATGAACTTGTTTGAAAATCTGACTCCAGTTTTGGGGGCTGATCCTTTCTGAAAATTCCAATCATAAATTGTATTACAAAAGGTATCTCCTGGCAAAAAACAAACAAACCCTGTACTGATTGTTCTGGAGAAAATAGTGTTTCAGCAAATCTACAGAATCTAACTGTTGTCTGGGGAGTAGAGCTGAGCAAAACTAATACTTTTCTCTTCATGAGTATTCACGTGTTACACTTGAGATTTTCCCAAGAGTCTGCAAATTTGATCCATTTCCACTGCCAAAAACAGATGTCACTTTTAGTTGTGGTGCAGTTCATACCATAAGTAAAATGCCTTGTTATTGTTGTTTTGTTTTTGTGTGAGTGCTTGTGATGTGTTAGGCACCTTCCATGGGCAGAAAAAGGAAAGGTTCTTGCCTTGAGGAGCTCGCAGTCTGGGGATGGACAGAGAGAAGTCAGGGAAGGAGAACAGAAAAAGATTTTCTAAACACATCAACTAGATCCACTATAGGCAGCACAGCAGAAGTGAGGTTTTAAGAGGGATTTAAACGTGAAAACAAGGGCTTTGCTGTTGAGTTCAGAACAATCAAATCATGAAGAAGAGGGCATGGTATTAAAAAAAATGGTCAAGTTCATAGAAAATCTCATCATGTTCACCTCAAAATATCATCTTTACTGCTGAGAAATAGGATTTTTTCCCATCCAGAATTCACTTTTTATTTTTTGAAGAAACCAACTACATAAGTTGAGGCTACCCCAGAAAATGGGTTCCATGCTATCTTTAAAACATGATTATTTTCCCCTACTACCAATGTTGCAGTCAGTGAAAATATTATTATGCAACTGTTCAGGAAAGGACCCTCTGGATAGTCTCAATATATGTGGGAAGGACTGTGGGGCTTACTGGAGTGAGTTTTGCTCTTTGCCATTGTGCATTCCTATTTAAGAGGGACAATCTACAAAGGCTAACGAATGTGAACTGCTAATATGGCTTTCCTATATACTAAGGGCAAGGCCATGGTGAAACCAGTGATTATTCCCCCACCCCCACCATTAACTACATCCTGTGTCAGCATGTGAATACGTTTATTGCATCTTCCATTGTGGTTTGATCATCTCTAGTTTTCTCATTGGTAAGATCCTTCTGGATGAATTAACATGCTCCCTCTTTTAATAACTCTTTAAAGGCTAGTTAACATGCTCTGAAACAGGCAATGTGGTTTTAGTTAGCAATTGCTGGTGTCAGGGAAAAAGGCCCCTAGTCTATTATTCTTACTAACAACTACTAGCGTTAACAGGAGGCCTAAATGGAAGTTCCCTAACAACCCGACTAAAATCCAGACAGCCTGCTTCAATCTTATTCGATAAAAATAAACGCATGTACTAACGACATATTAACCAAGATAAAGAAGACGATTTATCAGCATAAAAGCCATCTGGCCGGAATTGGGGAACTAGACACAGGTCACAAGGACCCCAAATAGGCCTGCATAGCTTGCCAAACAAAAAACCGCAAGTAGGGGTGTCTGAACAGTCAAGGTTGCCTGACTGTCAGGGGACTATCTATACAGAAATGAAACACAGTACGCTTGCATTTTAAGAGGGTTATAGGAGTTTAAGTATCAAATAAGGCAATTACTTAATTGTTTATGAAATATATGTCACATGAATAACCATAAAAGGTATAACAAATGATTTAATGAAATATGCTAAATTGCGGTTTGTAGCTATATAAGCTGAAGCATAAGCATGCTCAGGAGGCCAGCCCATCCCTTGCATGGGAGAACGCTGACCTCCACTTGTGCACAGGTGTATATTCAATAAAGGTGCCTCAGGCTGTCTGATCAAATCACAGAGGTGATCTTCTTTTCCCCGACACTGGTGTTGATCAGCAATGCTGGATATATTCTGTTTCATGCTCTGAAGATGTTTGCAGAAAGGTAGAGGCTGTAAATCTTTCAGTTGCTATTGCTGACTCACACCCTAGAACTGTGCATACCTCTTCACTGGGTAACGGCTTCGCTGCTGTGCATGACTGATGTGTGGCTGTCGCTGGCTGAAGCACATCCACGCGCTACCTGTAGTGCCGTGCATACGAGTGACAAAGACAGAACCTGCAGGGGAAAGAGCATTCTCATGCCCCATTTAATTTTTCTTCTTTACCAGAAGATTAGTACTAATTCACACCCTAGGAGCTGAGGAGGCCATTCTCATTTTCCTCTGATCTTCGGTTGTGTTTTTCTCCAGATAGCATTAGAAGCAGAAGGATTGTTTCTACAGGCTGATTTGTCTTTATGGCTAATGCTTAATTTATGTCAGCTTGCTGGTTGCCCAGCAGGACTCCAGTATAGCGTGCAGTTTCTAACCACACTGAGGTGCAGCAAGTCAAAGCAAGGGCTAGATTGTGGTTGGTCCTGTTGAGGTGGTCAAGGAGTGGGGAAGGAACAAGGAGCTTTTCCTCCTACTCCGTTATGTCCCCATGCAGGGGCTGGCTGCATTTTCAGGCCATGCAGCGTACGGGGACTGCACCCTCTTGGGTGCAAGCCTTTTCAAGGTGGATGGTGAAGGGCAGGGAGATTGGTTCCTCCAACTCTGTGTGAGCCATCAAGGTTGCCCAGCTGCAAAGGGGGAACCTATGCGCTATTAGGTGCTGCAGCAGCAGGCACAGTCCCTCTGTGTACTAGGGGATGTGGGAGGTACAAGGACTGCCAGTGCTCCCAGCAGCTCTGAATGGCTTCACATCTCTCTCTGCCCAAGACAATGACTAAAAGGCGTAATAGAACCCTACAAGAGAAGTGTATGTTACCGCAGCTAGAAGTGATCTCTGCAAGCATCTATTGTAGGAATAGAAAGTTATTACTTGATAAGGAGCCTATTTCCACATGGTAATTGCTAACATTTGGCTGGTAAAATAGTAGCTTGCACGGCAGATGCAATTCAGCATCTTTGAGGTGCTCATGTTCATTTAAAATGAGCTCCCAAGGATCATGGTGCTTTGGCTTTGTGGAGGCTGATGGGGTCCTCATCCCCACACTTTCCTGGCTTCACTGAAGAACCACTCACTCTTTCATTGTCATCAGCATGTACATCCCTGCAATTTAACCGGCCAAATAGTGGGGAAGAAAAGTGTGTTTGAATTGCCACTCATAGAAGCTTTAAGATTAATGGCTCGATATTTGCAGCCGTGGTGCTTGTGGTACACCAGTTCAGGCTGAGCTTGCTGCATCAGGGGGCAAACTGCAAAAAGTGCTGCAAATATGACCAATTAGCAGCTACGTGGCACATGATGTGTGGTACTCTGGGATACAGATGTGGGGACCCGCATGAAAGACCCCCTAAACTTATATTCCACCAGCTTAGGTTAAAAACTTCCCCAAGGCAAAATCCTTTCCTTGTCCTTGGACGGTATTGCTGCCACCACCAAGTGATTTAAACAAACGTTCAGGGAGGGTCATATGGAGCCCTATCTCCCCCACCCCCAAAAAATATCCCCCCAAGCCTTTTCACCCCTTTCCTGGGGAGTCTTGAGAATAATATACTACCCAATAGGTTAACAAAGTGAGCACAGACCAGAGTCTTGGGGTTTTAGGACACTAAAAACCAATCAGGTTCTTAAAAGAAGAACTTTATTATAAAGAAAAATGTAAAAGAAGCACCTCTGTAAAATCAGGATGGAAGGTAATTCTACAGGGTAATAAAAAGATTTAAAACACAGAGGATTCCCCTTTAGGCTTAACTTCAAAGTTACAAAAAACAGGAAGAAACCTCCCTCTTAGCAGAGGGAAAATTCACAAGCTAAAACAAAAGATATTCTAATGCATTTCCTTGCGATTACTTACCATTTCTGTAATTTTAGATGTATCATTTCAGCAGGAGGTGGGTTACCTGCTTGGTCTCTCTCTCTCTCTAGCGAGAGGGAACAAACAAAGAGAGCACAAACAAAACCTCCCCTCCCCAGATTTGAAAGCATCTTCTTTCCTTATTGATCCTTTTGGTCAGGTGCCAACCAGGTTATTTGAGCTTCTTAACCCCTTACAGGTAAAGGAGGGATTTTATGCTACCCATAGCTGTATGTTTCTGACAGTGCTTTTCAGGGTTATCTAAAAGGGAATCTGGGACTGAGCTGGATGTCCTTTCCCCTGCCTTGGTAAGCTATCTGCTCTTGATGGCATCTCCTGGGGTTTCAACTGTTCTTTTCTCCTGACATCAAAACAACAAATGAACTGGCTGCTCCCATAACTAGCTAGCTGGCAACAAAACCTTGAGTAGGTGGATCTGGTTTAGTGATTCACTAAGTACACAGTGTTAGTGTACTGGTTAGCAGAATAACAAAGACAGGAAGTCTCATTTCTCTGCTCCCAAAGCCCTGGGTTGTACTTCACTATGTTTTTTCAGAATATAAAATAGTGCTATGCACATCTCCAAAGGGGGGCTCAGGTGCTTTTCACATAAGGACTCAGGAGTTCTCCTCTTATTAAAGTTTGTCAGAAATATTTGAGATCTGGCAAAACAAGTTAGAAATCTTGTGAACATGCTTTCTGAGGAAATTCGGGGGATTTCCTGATTGTGGCTGAAGGTACAGAACAGCCTTTCCATAGTTCCACTTCTGATCCCAGCCCAAATACATGATGATAGACGTATGCAAAAATGAAAAAGCATGCACTAAACCACATACGTAAAATATTTTTGGACTAGCAGGGAAAGCACTGGTGAGATGTAGGACTCACTGCCAAGGTATTTTAAAAAATCTAACTCAGTTTATCCTTTCACGCCCATTGATAACTGGATTAGGAATCTAAGGGCAGGTTTGCACTACGGATTTAAATTGACCTACATTATGTATGGTGCCATCAATAATAA
This sequence comes from Chelonoidis abingdonii, assembly GCF_003597395.2. Taxonomy (NCBI): domain Eukaryota; kingdom Metazoa; phylum Chordata; order Testudines; family Testudinidae; genus Chelonoidis; species Chelonoidis abingdonii. The sequence continues at coordinate 143,496,492 of NC_133772.1, read as the reverse complement.
CAATGACACCTGGCTGTTATGTAACACTTTTTATCAGTAGATCTCAAAGTGCTTTACCAAGGAGAGCAGTATCATTGTCTCAGTTTTATAGAAGGGAAAACTGAGGCACAGGGAATTTACTTGACTTGCTCGAGGTCACCCGGGAGATGGCAATAGGACCCAGTACTCCTGTGTCCCACTCCAGTGCTCTACCAGTTGATCATAGACTCATCATGCTGACTCCCCAACTGACGAGTGATCGCTACCACCCTGAAACCTAATTAGGCAGCTGTACCAGGCTATCCTGGCTAATTAAAAGCCCCTCTGTGGCCTTCTACCCAAAGATAATTGTAGATTTCATTGCTGTAACATTGGTCAAGTCCCAACAGCAGTTTGGCAGTTCTGTGGTGTTTTATTTTATTTTGTTTTGTTTTTAATGTATATGCTTGGAGCCACCATTGACACTAGGATGTGCTGCTTATGTTATCTGGAACACAAAACAAACTCCTTCTGTTCTGTGGCAGCTCATGTTTGACAATGGAGATAATCTATGCAGATTATCAAGGAAGCCTAAACTTTTTAAAAATCAAAGACTGCAGATATTTTTCACTGATGTGATTTCTGCCTTGTATGCTGTCAGTGTTTTAAGCAATTACTGGGGGAGGGGGCTAGATCTCTAGCAACTGTATTTAGAAGATCAGAACCCCACCATCAATCTTTTGAGTTGTACTGAACCTAGAGTTAAAAGCACAGATGGGAGCAAATAATCTTCAGATTTAAATTATCCATGTATGCGATTTCAAGTGGCAACTTTTTACACATTCTTAAAATGCATTTTTGTTTTGTTTGTCTGTTTTTCCTTCTCTTTTTGTGATAGCTGACACTGGAGTACTTCCTCTGCTTTGCGTGATATCATATACCACTGTATCACTGTTTCACATACCCAGTGTAGAGGAGAAATCTAATGTTATTTTAATGGATCCTTGCTTTCCATTCAGTGGGAGAGAGGTTCTTTGTCTTTACCATGATTTGGACCAGGAGACTGATTTCAAATTTCTCCTCGTTCATACCAGTATATGTTTTTAGTGCATTCCCAACTTGGTTTAATGTTCAGTTGTGTACTGTATCTCTCAGATGTCCTGACCTCTTGTCGCAGAGAGTCCTTGATGCTTTATTTGTACAATTGCAAACCAGAGATTTTAAAACCAGAAGGGACCATTATTATGATCTAGTCCAGGGGTCGGCAACCTTTCAGAAGTGGTGTGCTGAGTCTTCATTTATTCACTCTCATTTAAGGTTTTGCGTTCCAATGATACATTTTAACCTTTTTAGAAGGTCTCTTTCTATAAGTCTATAATATATAACTAAACTATTGTTGTATGTAAAGTAAATAAGGTTTTAAAAATGTTTAAGAAGCTTCATTTAAAATTAAATTAAAATGCAGAGCCCCCCAGACGGTGGCTAGGATCCGGGCAATGTGAGGGCCATTGAAAACCAGCTTGTGTACTACCTTTGGCACACATGCCATAGGTTGCCGACCCCTGATCTAGTCTGACATCCTGTATAACACAGGCCAGAGAACCTCATCCAGAAGTTTCAAACCAGTTTAGGTTACCAATGCAGATTTATGAAATAATAACTAGTAAATATTCTACAGACAGATTCTAACATACAGTAATTGAATGCATTTCATTTTAAACGACTTGGCCTATCTTTAGTTCATCCAACCCTCACTTTTTTTGTCAGTGACCAATGTCCTCCTGTATATGGACGATGGCAAGACCTGTGTCGTTTCAGGTCATTGCACTGATTGGAGAATCCCTATTCCCTCGAGGCCATATTCTGATTCCCTTATGCATAGTAAAGAGTGTCGGGGAAAAGATCACCACTCTAGTGAATTTTAAATCAGACAGCCGGAGGCTCCTTTATTGATTACACCTGTGCACAAGCGGAGGCCAGCGTGCTCCCATGCAAGGGTTAGGCTGGCCTGCCTGTTACAAATGTTACTGAGCTTATAAAGGTTAAAACCGCAAAACGTCACACATAGATATAACCTTATTTGGAATACAAATTGCTAATGCTGCAAAACATGACTAATATTTACCCTATGGCATACATATTGCTATTTAGCAAGCAACTCTCACACATTTTCCTATTTTCCTGTTATAGTCTTTGCCAGTCAAGTCTGCGGTTTTACCGTTTTAGCACTTTTTCTGTAGTCTCGACAGCAGGGTCAGCTGTTATCAAAACAGATCTCCTGGTTCCCCTTTATCCAAATCTAGTTCCTCTTTTGGGCCCTGACTACATCTTTCTGCCTCAGCATGCCCTTTATACAGTAAAACAAGCTAAGTTAAAGCTCTAAATTATTTTTGCTCAAAGGCCTAGGGCCTAAGATAATAGAGGGGGGGTTATTTTCCCTAACAAGAGCATCTTACACCACAAGCCTGACGGAAGCCAAGTGACCAAAATCTTTCAGGGAAAAACATCCCAGTTTCATTGAGGACTGACTAATTCATGTTTTCTGTGGAGCACCACGTACATTCACAACCCTTTCGTTTGGCTGGTTCCGACTCAGAGGTCATATAACAATACTGTCCCCCTTACCTACTCTTCAACAAGGGGAGGGATAGCTCAGTGGTTTGAGCATTGGTCTGCTCAACCCAGGGTTGCGAGTTCAATCCTTAAGGGGGCCACTTAGGGATTTGGGGCAAAAATTGGTCCTGTTAGTGAAGGTAGGGGGCTGGACTCAATGACCTTTCAAAGTCCCTTCCTGTTCTAGGAGATTGGTACATTTCCAATTATTACCTTTTTTTTTCAAGCTATACGTGGCGTAATATTTCCATTTTTATCTTGCTGTTTCTATCTGTCTGAATGGTCTGATGTTACAATAGACCACACCCCACTAGCAGCTACTTTTTGCTTTCTTAAAAGCTGGCGAAAATTGTGACATTTTAAAAAACTCAACATTTGTCCAGAATTTCCATTGCTGAAATTTCACATTCTCAAAAAATGTCAACCAGTTCCAGTTCTCTTCCCTGAACTAGTATCTAAACTTTGTACAGGGTTGCTTGAACCTCTTTGGATTTTGAGGCCTATGATGATTCTGTGAGCTAGTACTTTTTTTTGCCCTAAGGTGCCCTTCTCTTTGCACTTTAATAAGACTATAGCGCTTTCATCAGATCTCATTCATATTTGGAGAAATAATCTCTCTCTAATTGGATATCAAGAGGTCCTTACAATTATTCCAAACAATTTAATCAATCCTGAGTCTTATTTCTGTGTTCCGGGATCAGATCCAAAACTAAAACTGATTCGAAGGAGCTGTTCTCCTCCCACCAGATTGTATTTTATTCCTAGCTGCCAAATATCAGCTAGTGTTTCAGCCACAATATCAAAGCTAATATGTTTAAGGGTGAAGCAATATTAACTGCCTATTTAACATGCTGTACAATACAGCCCATAAAGTTTGTGTAGCTGCAAGAGGGAATTCACTTAATGCCTTATTGTGTCCATCACCTTTTCAGTCCCTATGCCAGAAGAAAACAGAGTTGGCAGTGCAGTATTCAGATTCCCTGCAGCATTCCATAAAGCCACTACCGTACTCCTTCAAATCCTGCCTCAAGACTCACCTCTGCAGTAATGCCTACAAAGCCCCATCAGCTGATCCCAGCGTGGTCAGCTCTGGCTTCTGCTTATCAAGCAGAAATTGCTTGATTTATTGTTACCTTGTTTCCCTGTTCCTCCACAACAGTGGTCTCCAACCTTTTTACTCACAAGATCACTTTTTAAATTTGAGATCAACTCAGGATCTACCTTGCCCCTTTCCCTGAGGCCCCACCCTACTCACTCCATTCTCCCCTCCCTCCGTCATTCACTCTCCCCCACTCTCACTCACTTTCACTGGGCTGGGGCAGGTGGTTGGGATGCGGGAGGAGGTGCAGGCTCGAGGCTGGGGCTGAGGGGTTCAAAGTGTGGGGAGGGGGCTCTGGGCTGAGCCTGGGGCAGAGGGTTGGCATACAGGAGAGGGTTGAAGGGTGCAAGCTCTGGGAGGGAGTTTGGGTGTAGGAGGGGGCTCCAGGCTGGGGCAAAGGGTTGGGGTGCAGGAGGGAGTGAGGGGTATGGGTTCTGGGAGGACATTTGGGTGCAGGCTGGGGCAAAGGATTGAGGTGCAGGAGGGGGTGTGAGGTGCATGCTTCAGCCAGGAGGTGCTTACTACAGGCAGCTCCTGGTCGGAAGCGCAGTGGGACTAAGGCAGGGTCCCTGCCTGCCCTGCCCTCACGTCGCTCCTGGAAGCGGCTGGCCTGTCTCTGCAGCCCCTGGGTGGCTCCGCATGCTGCCCCCATCCCCAGCGCTGACCCTGCAGCTCCTGTTGGCTGGGAACGTCAGACAAAGGGAGCTGCGGGAGTGCTGCTTGTGGGCGCGGGCAGCATGTGATGACCAGCTGCCCCACCCCAGGGGCTGCAAGTGCCACCGCGGCAGCTCCCATTGGCTGCAGTTCCCGCCAGTGGAAACTGCAGAGTCAGAGCTGGAGGTGTGGAGACAGCAACAGTGCTCAGAGCTACCTGCCCCACCCCCCAAAGACTGCAGAGACATGCCAGCCGCTCCCAGGAGCAGCGTGGGGCCGGGACCAGGGCAGGCAGGCAGCCTGCCTTAGCCCTGCTATGCCGCTAGACACTTAGCAGACAGAGATTGTGATTGACTGGCAGAGGCTCCAGAATCGATCTGTGGATCATGATTGACCGGTTGGTGACCACTGTCGCCTTGTTCCTAAACCAAGGTGGTGAACTCTTTCTAGGCTATCATTTTACTTCATGTTTCTGCAGCCCCTCGCACAGTGGGGTTCTGGTCCCCCTGGAGCTCTAGAGTTGCTGTTGTAATACAAACATTAAATATTTCTTAACATTACATGCAAGTAATGGGGAGATGTGAGGTCTGCAAGCCTCTGCCTCCAGTTCAGATTTCTGCTCTCCTTTGTTCTTTATCTTTGGCCTTGTCATCAAGCACATGGATTTATGATCGCTCAGGGTGTGATAGAAATATGCTTTGATCTCTCAACTGTGTTAGGGCTGCAGAATTTTAGTTTATTATCTGTAACTCCAAAACCTACTCTCTGACCCTGGGAGCCAAGGACCGCTTTACTGTGTAGAGGGAAACTGAGACCACAAAAGTTTGACCCGCCACATTGTTAGTGGAGTTCTGTGATATCCATACCCATAAGCTAGTGCTATAGGGCACAAACAGCCCCATTTTAGAAAGAACTCATCTGTAAAATGAATGTAAACTGTAGTATCTGGAATCAAAGTCCAGCCCCAACACTGAGAGCTGCTGCAATCTCAAAGAGTCTGTGACGCTGTAGAGAACACGCTTGCAGTTGTCCACCAGTTGCACCCAGCTGTGATATCACGTTTACACTGAAAAATAGCATCACCAAACACACAGGTCTCATCTCCTGTAAAGTAGAGGACGAGATAATGGGATGTGTTCTAACATGGATTACTGAGCCTATCACAATTTTATTTGAAGTCAGTTATTCATATGCAAGCCTATATACATCAATGGGATAATTGTTTTTTGTTTTTGTTCCATTGTGTGCAGACATGCTCATAATCTGTCCTGCTGCTTTTTTGAATTTTTCGGTATTCAGGTGGTTTATGATTTACCAACCTGCCTTTATTAGGACTGGGGATGCGTGGAAGAAGCACTCATTAGAACAGAGTTACGCACAGCTTAGGTGCAAGGCAGTTCATTTGGAATTACATGTACAGATTTCATCAGTGTCATCAATAAACAAATAACTGGCTGTCCACAGGTATCTCCCTTTGGAAAGCCAATCTCAAGTCCATAACCTCTCTCCTGTTCTTTTGTCTGTTGGTTTGTTAAAAGAAAGACACCTGCTGAGTGTGCTTTATGCTAAATTCATTGAGTTTAGCTGCTAGAGATGTTCCAGTACTTAAGGAAGCTCACAATTACATAGAAAGTTCAGATGTTGTTTAAGTTCCTGTAGCCGAGAAAGGGAATGATGCAAAACCATGAATTATGGGTCAGATTTTGACTCCTCTCCTCCCTTCCAGCTAACCACTCCACTGAAAGATTTACAGGTAGCGTGTATGCATTGGAATGCTTGAGGAGTAAGGCATCTGAATCTGGCGCTATCGTCTCCTCCTTTTAGCTCTGCTCTGTCTCTCCTATTTCCCATCAGAAAGATTTCAGGAATTTCTCTCGATGGCCCAGATCTAGCTCATAGGCTCACGGATTTTAAAGCCAGAAAGGACCATCGTGATCATATAGTCTGAGCTCCTGCTAATCACAGGCCACAGAACCTCACCCGCTCCTGTAATAGACCTATAATCTCTCGCTGAGTTACTGAAGTTCTGAAATCTTAATACACAAAGAATCCACTCTTTACTCTAGTTGAAACCAAAAAATGACCCTGGCTTCATGTTGTAGAGGAAGGCAAAAAGCCCCAGGGTCTCTGCCAATCTGACCTGGAGGAAATTTCCCCCCAGTCCTAAACATGGCAATCAGTTATACCCTGAACATGTGGGCGAGACCCACCAGCCAAACACCTGGGAAAGAATTCTCTGTAGTCACTCAGAGCCCTTCCTCTCTGTGCTGGCCGTTAGAGATATTAGCTAATAGCAGTAGTGGATGGGCCATTCGCCATTGTAGGCAATCGCGTCATCACATCCCCCCATCAATTTAGCACGCTCAGTCTTATGGCAAGTTAGCCTGCTATGGTTAAGAGTCTTTCCCTAGAGCCGATGTCATTGCCTTGACCCCCCGGAAAGACACAGTGAGCTGCATAGCTAGCAGACACGCCAGAGGCCAGCCTGTCACATTATCACGCTAGTGGGATTCTCCTGCTCCCGCACCCCAACCTTGGGAGCGTTCACGAGGAATTGCCAAGTGTTTGAACCTTACTAATGCTACACCTGCTAAGTGCAATATGTTAAATTTCCTTCCCTTCTCAGAACAAATATGAAATGTCAGGAATAATCATTCTGCTCAGGTAAGTTTTAGAATAGTTAATATGATATATATTAGCAAAAGGAATTATTGCAGCCATGAGCAAAGAGCTTTATGCTACTTCACAGGATGCCAATAAGAAAATGAAAAATGGAGGTTAATTCTAAATCAAGGCCAGGTACCCTGCAGCCTAGACTAAAACAGATCTGAGCAAGCCTGAATCGGAGGTAGGACCTGAGACTCTGCTGTAGAGTTAAGGTTCATTTAACATCTAGAGAATATTAGATTTAAATATAGAGCAAGATTATAGAGTGGATGATTTGAATTATCATTGAAATTAATTTATTTCCTTATGAAGACATGCATACAAACTACCTGGAAATCTCGGCTGGCGGTAACAGTGTTTCTGTAAAGGAAGATTTGATTACAAGCTGACTATAAGTTATTACCTTTCATGTATGTCTAAATGAATGTTGCAGGCTATAAACTGACTGTAAGTTGCGAGCTCTCATGTACATCTTAATGATTGTTGCAGTAATGTTTATATCTTTCCCAAGGACAGGAGAAGTCCTTCTTACTATATCACTGACTCTGGCAGCCTCACTTCCCACCAACCTATCTGACAATAAGACACCAGCACGCTTTTTAATTGGATGTCTTAAGTCTGATGCTGAAACTCTTTAAAACAATTCTGGGGACAGATTGTGCTCTGTGACCCATGTGCTCCAGCAGATGTGGAACTGAGGCACTGCAGCAGCACCCCGGCTCCAGTGGAGTCCACCCCACAAGTCCAGGACCTCTACCGGGGAAGGGGAGGAGATGCGGTAGGCTTGGGGATGACACATCGTCCTACCCTGGCCCTGCAGACCTTGCCCAGGAAAGCTAATACAAACCCATTTTGATGTGTCTCTCTTCTCCAAAGGGCATTCGCTATCATAGAGAGGAGGTGTCCATGGCAGGAAAGTTGCTGCCAGGGAGCTGGCAGTAGGACACATGGTGGTCAGAGCTGGGGTGCAGTCACAGAGCCTCCTGCAGAGCCCCAGTGTTTTGTCTCTGCCCCACCTTTGAGAGCACAGTTGTGGGGAATCTCCACAGGGGGATCTGACTGGAGTTTTCCATTCTGAATCCCGCCTCCTACAGCTTTCAACAGTGGACAGTCCAGCCCCAGGAGGCCGTGAAGGGAAGAGGTGGGGCCGGGCGTGGGTCCTTGGCTGTCCAATTACCAGTAATTAGAAAGGTGGCCACCTTTCCCCCCACCACACACCAAAGAGAAACAGCCCTTGCCCTGAGAGAGCTCACAGTCTACATTGTCATCCAGCTCCGAATATGTAAATGTTTGTGAGTATTCACCTGCAGGGATTCAGTTTGGCCTCCTATACAGATTAGGCCCCTTTTGCAGAATGTGGGTTCAGAGTCAGGTTTGCATTTCAAACACCCTTTAAAGTTCAGGGATTTCATCCAGGCCCATCTCCAAACAGCCTTGAGAAAGGTCCCAGCAATGAGTTTCCTTTGAATACTTGGAGGCACTTGGGCTCAAAAAAGTTTTACAGCTTACCTTCAAGAAGAAGCCTGGCAGCAGACCAGGGAACGGGAGAGGCTGCTCTAAGCATTGAGACGTCCAGGAGCATCAGTGAAGAAATGGTCCTGGGAAATTGCTCCGCTTTTGTTCTGAAACTGAAATGTAAGTACACTTTATGGGCCAGATCCTAAATGGATATAAATTAGTCTAACACTGTTGATGTCAGTGGAGCTGCCTGAGTTTTGAAAGCCTGGCTCTATATCAGGGGTAGGCAACCTATGGCACGGGCGCCAAAGGCGGCACACAAGCTGATTTTCAGTGGCACTCACACTGCGCGGGTCCTGGCCACTGGTCCGGGGAGCTCTGCATTTTAATTTAATTTTAAATGAAGCTTCTTAAACATTTTTAAAACCTTATTTACTTTACATACAACAATAGTTTAGTTATATATTATAGACTTATAGAAAGAGACCTTCTAAAAAGGTTAAAATGTATCATTGGAATGCAAAACCTTAAATTAGAGTGAAAAAATGAAGACTCGGCACATCACTTCTGAAAGGTTGCTGACACCTGCTCTATATTAACAAATAATAATATTTCAGAGAATACAAGTCCTGATTTTACCTCTAACCCATGAAAAGTCCCATTGCATTCAGGGCTAATAAATTCCTCCCATCACTAGTTTGAATGTTTTTTTCACTGATTCCTATAATCAGGATAGAGTAGTGTATTTCATGGAACATAGAAGGTATAAAATAATCTGTGACCATATGTCTACTGTTTGCACATCTGTTGTTGTAAAACTTCCTGTAAGTTTGTGCGACAGTTTAAAAAAAAAATTCTTTGAGTCCTCTTCTAGACACAGCTGGTATTTGATTTTAATTAAATGACTCTATGACCATGGGGGTTAAAATATAATACTATTGAGCCAACAATATCTCCTCAAACTACAGGAAAAGAGTAGTATAAAAGACACAATTTCCAGTTAATGCAGGTTATTGATTTTAATTTGTTTCCTTCTGACTTTGCTACTGGTGAAAAAGCTGGATTGCTGTAACTGACTACTCAGAGAAATGTAACTGGAACACCTCAAATGCTTGACTAGAGCGATACTATCCATTGTGCAATCTAATGTAACAAAGACAATTGTCTTAATGTAACTGGTTGTTCGTTGATGCAGAGGTCCAAAGTCCATTGTAAGCCATGAAAAAGGCGTCTATTAGCGTTGATGATCTATGAAGGCTCTGACTGATTGATCATTAATTTCCATGGTTCAGCTGAATTAAAACTTGAAATGTATTCATTTATTCACTATGGACTGCTGAGAATAGAAAAATCCACCAAATTTGACCTTTTCATCAAAGGTCACAAGTCATTTTTATTGACTTTCAACCATTCAAGTGCCCTTTTATATTAGGGATAGCAATTTCCAAAGGTGATATTAATTAATTCCAAGGTGGGGTTGAGGTCTTCCATTTGGAAAAACAAAGGTTATGTGAAGTGCTCAGAGTTATGTTTGGTTTTAAATCCTGTTCTGGCCAAGAAGATTTCCATAAATATGCTTCTCAAATACACACTAAAATAATTCATGCAGTATTAACGGTGCCATATGAGACATTCATTTGTCCGACAGCAGTAGTAGACTGGCCTGCGGAGGTTGGGGGCAGTACGTATTCATGCACTGATACTAGAAACCTAGTGGAAAAACATGGTGGGCCAGGTTTTGGTACTCCTTCTGAATATCGTTTTGCTCTGAAATAAATCCATTGACTTCACTGGTATTGCATGTGGCTGAAAGTACTATTTAACAGGTGTAAGGTATTGCAGCCTGTCCCTGTCTAAGCACCATCAAGGCAATCCCACGTCCCCAAGTGTGATATCAGTATAGCCTGCCCACCTGTTTCACAGTGTTCTAATGCACTCCAAAATTGCTTCTTCCATTTTTACCATACGTTATGCATGGAAAGAATTGCATTGTTACTGAGAGGCTGGGAATCTGCAAATTTAGGAATAAGAGAATAGTGATTTAGGTGAAAGGATCCCTTTTATTCTCCACAGGCTGCTCCCTGCAATTAGAATAATCTAAGTAAATAAGGTTACAACTTTGAAAAAGCCAGACCTCACTGTAAGTGAACCTTTGTGCTACAGCTGCTGACGCCAATAGCCCTATTTGCCTGGAAGGCAAACTTCTGTCATCTTATATGATATAATTTGCAGCCGTTACTGTACATGCTGCAAACAATTTTGGAGGATGTAAGGGTCAAATCTCGCGGATGATTATTTTATACTGTTCCTGTTTAGGTGGAACGTTGCCTATTCTAGGAACAGCAAGAGAAATCCTCCATAGTTTGGATGCAGAGTATATCAGGTTTTCTGATTGTACTCTGCTGTTCACAGGCCTGAAAGATTTGTTTTTAAGAAGCATGAATAGGCAAAAATACTCTATTTCTCTGCTGATTTTTTTAAAAGAAATAACCCTGCATGCCATGGTTGCTAAAAATATCCTCATAAGTATTTTAATCCTATAGAGCATGAAGAATTTATGTTAAAGAGCATTTACTAGAGAGCCCTAGAGCATTGCCAATATAGAGATGGCAAGAGAAGAGCTAAACCTTTTACTGAAATATTGATGGAGGGAAGGAGTTTAGTCGGTATTTGATATTTGACTTTCTTCCACCAAAGGGCTTGTTTGTGAGTGTGTCCAAGCTGAATACAGCTGTTTCTTCCTTAGGAAGACCTCCATGTACAAAGGATATAGGATGGAGGCAATAGAAATTCAATGGCTGTAAAATGGAGAGAGAGGAAGGAAGTGTGTCCTTCCTGGGAGGAAGCCCAATTGCAAATAGGAAGCACTGTCAGGTTTTTCACACACAAAAAAAATCCAAAAGAACTAATTTTTGATCTAATGTGGAATGAAAACAAATGTCAAAACCTCGACATTTTGTGTGAAACAAAATTCTTGTTTTCCAGCCAACCCTAATGAGCACTGGCAAGGAGAAGCCACATTGGCAACTGGTGAGTATTGCTGAGCTGCAGGTGTAATAAGCCTCCTGTCCCAAATCTGGACCTTAGCGTCCAAAATCTGGGTGCTTAGCATGAACCTCCCCCAAGCTTATTACCATCTTGGATCTGATCTCGCTGGCACCAATCAGGATTAGGAGTACCTGATCAACTCTCCCGGTCTCCCCAACCCTTTCCCTGGGGGGACCCCCAAGACCCAGAAGCTCTGAGTCTACCGGCAAGGGAAATACTCCACTTCCCTTCCCCCTCCCTCTCCCACCCAGACTTTCCTCTCTGGGCTGACTTAGAGTGACTGATGCCAATCTCTTTACATCAATACACAGAAGCAGTCTCCTTAGTTCACAAAGAGACAACCCCAAATAACAAGGAACAGAGATATCCTATCTCTCTTTCCCCCTCCCACAACCCCTTGGTGCTGCCAGACTTACCCTCCGTAGATCATAACACAAAGAGATCCCTCCTTTTCCTTAACCCTACCCAAAGAACTCAAACAAGTCTAAAAAGAAACTTCATCATAAAAAGAACAGAAAGACATCAGAATATAAAACTCTGCACAGATGACAATTACAGGGCTATTCTATAAGAAAATATGAATAACCGTCTGATTCAAAGATATATCCAATTGAAACAATCCAGCAAGTTACACACATGTAATACAAAATATATAACTATTGCTTTCTTTTGTATCACACTTGGGAACGAAGGGTAGAAGAAGCTAGGAGATAGAAAAAAAAAAAGGTCTTCCTCATAAGCCAGGGAATAACAAAACTGGCGACAAAGACAAAAAACTACCAGAGTTCCCTCCCATTTGAAAAATCCGGTTTCCTGATTGGTCCTCTGGTCAGGTGTTTGGTTCCCTTTGTTAACCTTTTACAGGTAAAAGAAACATTAACCCTTAGCTATCTGTTTATGACAGCAGGCTTGCCAGATAAACCTGTATAATGCCTGCTGAGTATGAATTTAAATCATAGAGGAAAATCTTTGAGTTGAGAGCATGTCCGTTAGCCAGGAATTCACGTTCTTTGAATATGCCACCATATACTGCAGACCTTTTCATGATTCCTGGAGAGTGTAGTTCCCCATGAGTTGTAACTCATGCTTCATAATAACTAAGGGTGTGGCTACACTTGCAAATCTAGAGCACTTTGAGTTAAACCAGCCTTCGTAGAGCGCAGTAGGGAAAGTGCTGCAGTCTGTCCACACCGACAGCTGCAAGCACGCTGGCATGGCCACATTGACGGCACTTGCAGTGGCATTGAGAGTGGGGCATTGTGGGCAGCTATCCCACAGAGAGCCTTTTCGCATTCTGGCGCTTTGGCTTGTGGGAAGGGTGGGGGGCATTCTGGGTCCTGTCCCAAAGCCTCACGATGCATTGTTTGCATCTCAGTAATTCCTGTGCTTCCGTCCACATTTGGCACCATCTTTCAACGTTTTTTGTATTGCACGCTCTGTCTTCCCTTTTGGTCTGCGGGAATGTAGCCTGAACTGCTGAGGAATATGCTGATGAGTCTCGTCAGCAAGTCACGTTTGCAAGTCGAGTTACTCCTTAAGATCCAAACTGACAGTGAGGACTCCAACGATGATATCTACTCGAGCAATGCATACGACACGAGATTGCTTGTGGCATTCAGGACATGCTCACCACCGTGGATTGCTCAGGCACCGAGTGGTGGGATCACATTGTCCTGCAAGTCTGGGTTGATAAGCAGAGGCTCCAGAACTTTCGGACGAGAAAAGCCACTTTCATGGGACTGTGTGAGGAGTTTGCCCCATCCTGTGGCACAAGGACAAGAGATTAAAAGCTGCCCTAACAGTGGAGAAGAGGGTGTCTATTGCAATCTGGAAGCTGGCAACTCCAGACAGCTACTGATTGATTGCTAACCAGTTTGGAGTGGGAAAATCGACCATTGGAATTGTGTTGATGCAAGTTTGCAGAGCCAATAATTGCATCCTGCTCAGAAGATTCTGGGTAATGTGCATAACATTGTGGCTGGCTTTGCACAAATGTGTTTTCCTAACTGCAGAGGGGCGACAGATGAGACCATCCAATTCTGCCACCAGCCCACCTAGCCTGTGAGTACGTTAGTCAGAAGGGATATTTCTCTATGGTTCTCCAGGTGCTTGTGAATCACCATGGGCATTTCATTGACATTAACGCCGGCTGGCCCAGAAAGATGCATGGTCATGCATCTTTCAGAACACTAGGCTGTTGAGGAAGCTGCAAGTTGGGACTTTTTTCCCAGACCAGAAGATCACCACAGGGGAAGTCAAAATGCCCATTGTGATCCTTGGAGACCCCACTTACTCTTTCATGCCATGGCTTGTGAAACCCTACACAGGGAGCCTTGACAGCAGCAAGGAGCAGTTCAACAACAGGCTGAGCCAGTGCAGAATGACTGTGAAGTATGCTTTTGGCCGTTTAAAGGGCCGCTGGTGCTCTCTGTATGGAAAGCTGGACCTGGCCAGTGACAGCATCCCCACCGTTATATCCATGTGCTGTACCCTCCATAACATTTGTGAAGGGAAGGGTGAAAGATTCACTCAGGCATGGAACTCGGAGGTTCAGGACCTGGAGGCTAAATTTGAACAGCCAGAGGGCACGGCTATTAGAGGGGCCCAGCGCGAGTCTGCAAGGATTAGGGATGCCTTGGGGGAGCAATTTGAGGCTGAAAGCCGCCAGTAATGTCTGGTGCCCTGCACGGGAGTGAAGTGCAGTGGTTCCAATGTTAGTAGGAATCTGTGTTTGCTAAGCTGACTTGCAGTGCCTGTTGCTTTCCTGGGCTAAAGTATCTTTTACTTTATGCAATAATAAAGAATATTTTCAAAGCCAAAAAATCCGTTTATTGAAAGAAAATTCATTTATTGAAAAGAAACACAACTGCTTGGGAAACAGAAAGGGCAAGGGGGTGGCATGGGGAATGGTACAATCACAGATCTGTGTATGTCTTGTCTGGAGTTCTGTGCCATGAATGCTGCACTTCAGGATGGCTGTACTGCATGGTGATGGGGGTTGAGTGCATAGGGTAAGGGTCGTAGTTTTCAGGGCTGTGTGGTGAAGCTACAGGCATTGGAGGCAGCTGGTGGCGAAAAGAACCTGGATATTGAGGAAAGTGGGTTGGAGGTGACATGGGGGCACAAAGGAAAGAGTTTTGGGACAAGGGCTCCCTCCAATCCTGCACTTTTTGATTTTCATTAAGGGAGTGCTGCATGACTTCATGCAGCATGTCTTCTTTGCTTCTACATGGCCTCTTCCTAATTTTTTGCAGTCTTTCGGCCAGTGATAACACAGACGGCTGAGATCTCAACGTTGTATCTGTAAAGGCAAAATGCAACATTTAACAGAGGCAGCATTGTTCACACCAGACAGAACAATGCTTCCCCCATACTTAAGGGCAAGCACAGTCTATACAATAGCATAATTTGCCTGTCCCAAAGCGAGAGCACATAACCCACGGGAGCCCCAAAATGGTGAGTAAGCACACGGTCAAGGGGGACTGATTGTTTCAGGGTTGTACTGTCCTCTGGGTTTCTGTGTCTTGGAGAGAGCCAACAGCTCCAGTGGGCCCCTATACTGAACACTGTCCCAACATTTTCCACAGGAGTTCATCCTGGAAGATAGCTCGCTGCTGAGGTGACCTACGAAGCAAGGGAGGTTCTTCTACTGCAATGCGGCTTCTGCCCTGGCCTATATGCAGCTTGCCTGTGTGCAGCAATGGTCCCCCTGTCCCTCATGGCACAATGGCACGGACGTGTTAGCCTGACTGGGACAAGGACCACAATGACTCTCCCAAGAAACCTGTGCAAGTGCATTGCCCAAGTTCTGGATGAGACCTTTCAAGAGATCACTGAGGCCTATTCCACATCTAGGCATGTATGTGGCCCTAACCCTCCTCGCCCCAGGAGCCTGCACTGAATAACTTCCTTCCCAAAATAAAAGCTGCTTACCAGGAACCTCTTCTGGTGTTTGTCCTTCCCCTAGCACTGGCCGCTGCAACTAGCTACCTTCCTCCTGGCTTGAGAACAGCTCCTAGCTGCATGCATCTAGTGATTACGGGGTGTCTTCCTCCTCCCCAGCACCCTCGCTCCCACTTTCTTCCTCCTCCTCCTGCCTTGTTGAACTGGGCTCTGAGGTGTCCATGGTGGTACTCGGAGAGGTGGGGTCACCCCCAAGTATCGCATTGAGCTCTTTGTAGAAGCGGCTGGTCACAGGGGCAGCACTGGAGTGGCAGTTTGCCTCATGGGCTTTGTAGTAGTCACTCCGCAGCTCCTTCACTTTAACCCTACACTGCAGTGCGTCCCGGTCATGGCCCCTTTCCAGCATGGCCCTTGAGATCTGCCCAAAGGTATCGTAATTCCTATGGTTGGAGCGCAGCTAGGACTGGACAGCTTCCTCCCCACAAACACTGATGAGATCCAGTACCTCGCCATTACTCCATAGCGGGGATCGCCTAGCCTGTGGAGGCATGGCCATCTGGATAGATTCGCTTAGAGCACTCCATGCCTGGGAGCTGAGCAAACAGAAAGGGGATTTTCAAAATTAAAGGTTGGGTCTGACAATTGGTCACTTGAGGGCAGGGCAGTAGAGTCCAAAGTGATGACCAGAGTGGCTAGAACAGGCATTGTGGGACACTTCTGGAGGCCGATCAGAGCTCATTAACAGACCTGGGCATCCACACTGGTGCTGCAGCACTCCAGTTTTGGCATATCAAACGTTATTCCACTTGCCGAGGTGGAATACCAGGAGGGCTCTAGCCGCGGAGTCCAGGCGCTCTACGTGCCTTGCCCCAGTGTGGACGCGTTGGGACTTAGAGCGCACAGGGCGGCTTTAATGCTCTCTAACCCGCAAATGTAGCCATGCCCTAAGACAAAGTAGAAATAATGCACTAGCGAAGTGACAGACCAGTTCCACTGGCTCCTCTCTGTTAAATGCAGTAGCACTCCTATATAGCACTTGCTCCCAAAGGACTACACTGTATTGGATACAAATTATCACTTGTCCTGCAGATTTTTCAGTGTTGCTATCTGATCTAGGAACGTTTTTTCAGACATTGTCAAAAGCTTCCATTTGCATCACCTCTTACTTAGATGCTTGTTTTGCTGCATATAGCTGTGTTGACAAGATATTATTGTTTAGCAGTCTTTTGGTGACACTCAGTTCTGTTTTCTATACACTTACTCTAATTCTTACACTGATCCTTCATTTATCAAATCTGTAGCACTAGTTGGTGTGCAGCACTTGCCCACAGCCCAGTTCTTATGTTTTAAATTCCATTGGATTTCCTTAATGAGTGCAGCTCAACCAGCAAATAAGTTGCTACTTCCATGACTTACATAAGTTCCACTTTGTTTCCTACTTCACTATTTTTCTGCACTTGCCAATAACTGATCTCCATGGGGTGAGTGTATGTCTATATATTAGTCCTTATTTACTGTGCAGGTAAATGTGATCCTTGTATACATCTGAAGGGACTAAGATAAGAGAATTTTGAACTCCAGAGACGGTTCTAAACTAATCTGATTCCTAAATATTTACCTTTCCAAGTATCTTGAGTCATCATGCAGGTCATGTATTATGTTGACCAGTTGGAAAGACAGCTCAAAGAAATTTTACAAAGACATTTCATATAACCAAAACTTTTGTAGATAATCAAATGACTTGTTAAGACAAAAATAATGAATTTTAAATTACATTTCAGCTGAGGAGCAATGTGGTCAATTCTCAGTATCGTCTGATTTCAAGGAAAAAGAGAAAATGCTTTTTACAGCAAATATTACATTGGAAACATCAGAAAAGGCAAAATAGTGTGAGTTCTTCTCCAGTTCAGCCAGCAGGTGTCACTTTTGGTTATCACTGACAATACATGATGCAAGCACTGCAGTCCAACTGCTGTAGGTTCACAGCTGTCGATTGGTTCAGAAGAATCACAGGGAAAAGAAGAGACAGAAATAAGTAAAGGGAATGCAGAGAATCCTCTGGATGAAATGTGGGGTATTTCCTATGACTGCTCATTTTTATGTTAATTGAATTGTTGACTGAAACACCAGTTTATTGATTCGGCACAAAAAGATTGCTACATTTGCAGCTGATGAATGTTAAATCATCTGAAAAGGGCAAATATCTCTTTTCAATCTTTTTTAATCCATTTTCAAAATGAGCCTTTGTACCTGTTTGTTCAGAGATTCCAAAATCATCCTTTCTACACAAAGTGCTAAGCCATTATATATTATTTGTATTGAATCAGTGCTTAGGCACCCTTGTTACAGACCAGGACTACCTTGTGTGAGGCACTGTATGAGCACAGAACAAAAAGTCTCTGCCTCAGAGAGTTTATGATCTAAGTATAAGACAAGAGATGACAGGTGGATACATAGGGAGGTGGTGGAATCTCCTTCCTTAGCGGTTTTTAAGGTCAGGCTTGACAAAGCCCTGGCTGGGATGATTTAGTTGGTGTTGGTCCTGCTTTGAGCAGGGGGTTGGACTAGATACCTCCTGAGGTCCATTCCAACCCTGATATTCTATGATTCTAAGAACGGGGAGCACAATGGAATAATAAGACAGTACTGGTCACCATGGAAGGCTGTGGTCCTAGCACGCCAGCAGCCTAGCCATTGCAAGTTTATTTGTTTTGTAGGCATCACAGTAAAAGAGAGTTTAAAGGAAGGATTTGAAAGAGGACAATGAGCTGACATTGAGGATGTTTACAGGGAGTTCCTTCCAAGCAGGAGGGCAACATGGGAGAAAGCACAAAGGTACTTCTTTGAAAATTTAACAAGCAGGCAATGAAGGTTGTCATTGTGGGCCAATCAGAGATGCGAGCTGATATCTTGATAGTGAAGCAGAGATGATTGGTTGAGGAATAGGCTATAAAGAACCTTGAAAATGAAGACAAGTAGCTTATGCTTGATGTGGCAGAGAAAGTGGAGCCTGTGGAGGGATGCAAAGAGGGGTGACATGGTCAGAGTGACCCGATGAGCTAGGAAAATTAACTTTATGGTAGCATGCCGGAGAAAAGGATGTCACAGTAATTGAGATGATGAGAGCCCGGAGTTTTAGCCCTGTGGCTGGAGAGGAAGGTTATATTTTAGAGGTGTCTGCAGAAAGAACATGCCAAATTTAGCCATTTCCTGAATTGTAGGATCTAGAGAGAGGTCTGAGTTGAATATCATACCCAGGTTACAGGCCTGAGAGACAGGTGAGTTGGGGGTGGTGTCCACCATAATCAAGACATGCTGGAGATTAGAGGCCTTGGGTGGTGGGGGAGGGGGAGATTAAGAGTTCTGTTTTAGCCATGTTGAGCTTGAGGTCATGGCAACACATCCAGGAGGAGATGTTAGAGACCATGTCTACATTTGAGCTGGAAGGTGTAATTCCATCTTGAATAGACACACCTGATCTGTGATTGAGCCCGTGTGCCAGAAATAGAAGGGTAGCTGCAGCAGTGGGAGGGGACAGCCATATCAAGCGCAATCCTGTCTGAGACCCTAGGGACATATTGGTGTGAGTAGACCCTCCTGCCATTTGCATCACCATAGCTGCACTTCTATTTTTAGCATTCTAGGTTGATCAGAGCTAGTGAGGGCATGTCTGCTCAAGCAGGAAATTGCACCTTCCAGCGGGAATGTACACATGCCCAGAGAGACTGGCTAAGATTTTAGTGTGGACTGAAGGACACAGGTCTGCAGTACAGAGGTAAATTTGTGTGTCACTGGCATAGAGATTCTAGATGAATTTGTTAATGAAATTATCCAGCAACAAGGTATAGAAGGAGAAGAGAAGGGGACCAAGGGTGGAGCCCTGTGGTACCCCACCCCTGAATGTTTGAGAGTGTATGAGGAGGATTCTCTGAATCAGTGGTTCTCACTCTGGGGTACACATACCTCTTCCAGGGAGTACATCAACTCGTCTGAATATTTGCCTAGTTTTACAATGGGCTACATAAACAACACTAGTGAAGTCAGTACAAATTAAGTTTCACACAGACAACAACTTGTTCATACTGCTTTATGTGCTATACTCTGAAATGTAACTACAATATTTATATTCCAATTGATTTATTTTATAGTTATATGGTAAAAATGAGAAAGTCATCAATTTCTCAGTAACAGTGTGCTGTGACACTTTTGTATTTTTATGTCTGATTTGGTAAGCAAGTAGTTTTGAAGTGCAGTGAAACTTGGAGGTATGGATGACAAATCAGACTCTTGAAAGGGGTCCAGTGGTCTGGAAAGGTTGAGAGCCACTGCTCTGAATGACACACTGAAGGAATGATTAGAGAGATGAGAGGAGAACCAGAAGAGGACAGAATTGTGGGAGCCAAGAGAAGGCAAGATCTCGAGAAGAGGAGTTTGGTCAACACTGTCAAAGACAGCTGATATATTGAGTAGTATGAAGCGCTGGCTAGGAAAAGGTCATTAGGGACATTGGCAAGAGCAGTTTCAGTGGAATGCAAGGGGTGGAAGCAGGATTGGAGAGGGTCTAGCATGGAATTGGAAGCGAGGAACTCGAGACAGACATTGTAGACAACACATTCCGTGAAAGGGAGAAGGGAGATAGGTGGTAGTTGGAGACACAAGGGCAGTCAAGGATGGACGAAATTAGGCATGTTTGCATTGTGAGGGGAAAGAACCAGAGGAGAGTGAAAGGTTAAGGAGAGACCAGCACTAGGGGTTTGAGCGCCCTAGGCGCACAGCCATTTCGCCGCCCTGCGCGCTGGTCCCCCGGCTCCACAGTCCTGCCTGCAGACAGTCGGCTGCTCCCGCGGCTCTGATGGAGCTGCCGCAGACGTGCCTGCGGGAGGTCCACCGCAGCCGCACGAGCAGCTGACCATCCGCAGGCACGACTGTGGCAGCTCCGCCGGAGCCGCAGACCAGCGGACCCTCTGCAGGCACCACTGTGGCAGCTCCACCAGAGCCGCCTGCCGCCCCCTTCGGCAAAATGCTGCCCCCTAATAATGCTGGTACCCTAGGCGATTGCCTAAGCCACCTAAATGCAAGGGCCGGTCCTGGAGAAGAGTAATGGAGTGGGTGATAGTGGGAGCAAGGCAGATCAGGAGAGGGGGCAGGACGGGAGGAGGTCCATTGCATGCACGGAGGGGTTAGAGAAGAAGAGCCAATGATAACCATCTGAGTTCAGGCCAGGGGAGATGAAAGAAAGAATTGTAGGAGGATATGGGGGGGAGGGGACGGAAAAGTGAGGCGGGGGAGAGAGTCAAAAATGCAAAAAGGGTCACTGGGATTGTGTGCAATGGAATCAGTGAGAGTGGGAAAAGGAGAGTTGCTTGGCCATGAAGATGGCAGAATGGAATGAGGAGAGAGTGAATTTGTACCGGAAGAAGTCAGCCTGGTCCTGGGATTTCTGCCAGGGATAGTCCATGATGCAAGAGCAGGAGTGGAGGAAGTGTTTGTTGTGGGTTTGCCAGGCCATGGGATTGGCAGACACTTTGCCATGAGAGAGAGAGAGAGAGGAGTCAAGCGTGGAAGAGAGTGAAGCCTGGAGAGAATCAACAACTGTATGAATGACGGAAGGGAGGAGATGGCAAAGAGAAGAGGGCTGAGAGCAGACTAGAAGTCATCAGCACTGAAGGACTGGAAGTCACAGACAGACCGAGTGACAGGGTGTGGGGTCTGACAGGTGATGCTGAAGGAGACCAGCTGATGATCAGAGACCGGGGCTCAACAACAGAGAGAGATCAAAGAGAGCAGTGCTTGGTGTAGATCAAGTCAAGTGAATGGCCCTTTTGGGAAGTGAAAGGGTTGAACCCAGGCAGCAGATCAAATAAAGAGGTGAGGAGAGGTCGGAATGGGCATTGAGGAGGACTGTGGGAACTTGTGAGGAGAAGGGGAGAGAGAGCCTGGAATGGAAGCCAGAGAGGAAAGCTTTTGGTGAGGAGTTGGGCAAACAGTAGGTGACAGCAACATGGAGTAGGAGAGGAGAGAAGAATGGGATGAAGGGCTGCTTGAAAGAATAGATAGAGTAGAAAGGGGGAGGAGGAAGGGGAAAAGCCCAACAGCCCCACCATGGTCTGACCCACAGAAGGAAACTGAGAGAAGGGGAGGCCTCTGTAAGAATGAGCGGCTCTGTCAGATGAGAGAGAGGACAGGAGCTGAAGGAGCCAGATATAAGAGGCGGTAAGTGGCTACGATGGTTTGGAGATGGACTGGACATTCGAGGAATGGCAAGAGAAGGGAGAGGGAAGTAGGACGGCTAGGCGTGAGGTTAGGGATCGTGGCACAGGGACGGGTGGAGGTGGAGGGAGGATCGGGTTTGGGACAGATATCACCAGAGAGGAGGAGGACATTGTGGATGCGGATGTGGGACCTGGGATTGTGCTGGTGAGGGGATCAGAATCAAGAGGGGAAGACATATGTTTCCTTTCACATATGCACATAAAGAATATAAAGTATCTTCGATTTTGATTGGAAATCCTTCAAAAATGTATGTATAGTGTGTGATAAAATACAGGTGTAGCATCTTTCATACACCGTATCTTGCAGTATTCTATTCGGTTAAATATATTGTATCCTTTAGGATTTATAATCCAGGTGCATTTCAGGAGAGGTGTGCAGCTACATTTTCCAAAGGGAAGAATTGTAAATCTACGATTTAAAAAAAATATATGTTTATAGCTTCTTTTCTTTTTTTTTTTTAAAGTGCAAGACACTCTGATCATCTCCTGTACTGAACTGCTGATCATGTCAGGTTAAAATTGTGAATGCCCCCACAAAAGGAAGCAAAGATCATCAAGATGCTGCACTCATAAACTAATTCCAAACAAATTAGAAATAGATATGAATCGGGGGAGGGGGAGGGCATAAACAGACAAAGGAGTTAAATAACAATCTCCATATCTACTTAAGATTTCACTATTAGTGGCATCCTGCCTGCAAATCTATTGCTGTTTGTCTACGCAAGACATGCTAAAGTAAACATTAAGATGGTACTTTGAAACTCCATCTGTAGTCTGCCTGTATAATTAGGGAGAAAATGTAGTTGAGTTTAAGAACATAAGAATGGCCACCCTGTGTCAGACCAAAGGTCCATCTAGCCCAGTATCCTTTCTTCCGACAGTGGCCAGTGCCAGGTGCCCCAGAGGGAACTAACAGAACAGATAATCATCAAGTGATCCATCCCCTGTCGCCCATTCCCAGCTTCTGGCAAACAGAGGCTAAAGACACCATTCCTGCCCTTCCTGGCTAATAGCCATTAATGGACCTATCCTCCATGAATTTATCTAGTTCTTTTTTGAACCCTGTTATAGTCTTCGCCTTCACAACATCCTCTGACAAGGAGTTCCACAGATTAACTGTGTGTTGTGTGAAAAAATACTTTGTTTTCTTCATTGTAAGTCTGCTACCTGTTAATTTCATTTGATGGCCCCTATTTCTTGTGTTAGGAGAAGGCGTAAATAACATTTCCTTATTTACTTTCTCCACACCAGTCATGATTTTGTAGACCTCTATCATAGCCCTCTGTAGTCATCTCTTTCCAAGCTGAAACGTCCCAGTCTTATTAATCTCTCTTCATACGGAAGCCGTTCCATACCCCGTATCATTTTTGTTGCCCTTTTCTGAACCTTTTCCAATTCCAATATATCTTTTTTGAGATGGGGTGACCACATCTGCACACAGTATTCAAGATGTGGGCATACCATGGATTTATTTAGAGGTAGTATGATATTTTCTGTCTTCTTATCTATCCGTTTCTTAATGATTCCCAACATTCTGTTCCCTTTTTTGACTGCGACTGTACATTGAGTAGCTGTCTTCAGAGAACTATACACAATGATGCCAAGATCTGTTTCTTTAGTGGTAACAGCTAATTTAGTCTTCCATTTTGTTGCCCAGTCACCCAGTTTTGAGAGATCCTTTTGTAACTCTTTGCAGGCTACCTGGGACTTAACTCTCTTGAGTAGTTTTGTATCATCTGCAAATTTTGCCACCTCACAGTTTACCCCTTTTTCCAGATCATTTATGAATATGTTGAATAGAACTCGACCCACTACAGACCCCTCGGGGACACCACTATTTACCTCTCTCCATTCTGAAAACTGACCATTTATTCCTACTCTCTGTTTCCTATCATGTAACTAATTACCAGTCCATGAGAGAACCTTCCCTCTTATCCCATGACAGCTTACTTTGCTTAAGAGCCTTTTGTGAGGGACCTTTTGAAATTGAAGGATAGTGTTTGCACCCAGTCTAATTTAAATATACAATACACATTATGGCATATGGTAAGTTTCCTGGAACATTATTTCATATGCTACTTGGAAACTATACATAGACAACTTAGACAAAACGTAATTCTCCTGTGTACATTGTTTTAGTTTCTGAAGCTTTAAGGGATGAAAATCAGTGTCATATGTGAAAAATCAAGCAAAGATCTACAAACAACAGGAGCTGGATGACTAGATCCCCATCCAAGAGATATTTACACATGTGCTTCACTCCATCTGTATTTAGGACAGCACCTAAGCATATGCTGAAGTCTCCTTGACTGCCGTGGGACTTCAGTGTGTGTTTCAAAGTTAAACACAGTGAATGTTTTTGGCTTTTTTCCTGAATTGGGGCCATAGTAGTCTCCTCCCTGAATACCTTGCTGAAAATATACCACTAGGTCGCTTATTCACCAGCATTTTATAACGTACCACGAAGATGAATCAAAGTGACGTATGGAAGTAGCTGCACAAGAGATGAGCTAATGGCCCCATAAGCAGAGTATGAAATAACAGGGGCTTGCACAGTAGTGAGGTAGTGTGTCCTTTGGCTTTTTCAGTAACATTGAGGAACTAGAAGAAGGAAGAATTCTGTTTATTTCTTTGTCTGCTCCGCTCTGGCATTCTTTACAAAATAGGTAATTCTGAAAGCTACGTTCCAGAACTCGACAATTCATATCCCTCAGAAAATGATGTTTTAACACCATCTGCCTTAACATTTTCTTTAATACCATTGAGCTGATTTCCTCTCCTGCACGCTGTCAGGAAAGTATGTGTGTGCATTATTCAGAAATATAGATGAACACAGAATGAAGGTTTTGGCCATTTGTGAAAAAGCTCTGTCACGTCTCCGTCATGTGTGGGTTCTTGTGGGAATATTGCAGATTGCTTTGCTATACTGGATTTCCATAGAACAGGATCAGCAGTGTGCAGTTAGTGACAGGTACGCCTGTATGTGTGATAATGCATGTGCTGAGTGCCCTTTTCTCCCATTGACATTAGAGGGAACTCAGAAGACTCAGCTCCTTGAGATCCATGCCCTGTAATTGCAAAGGAGCAGGGGGGAAGGAGAGACCTCATATTATGATGGTTCTGTGGCTCATCAGCATGTTAGGGATGTCTGGGCTGCTTCAAGTTTACTTTGGCTTGGGGAAGTGGATTGAGAACACTGGATCTTCTCCCAACATAAACCAAGCCCACCTCCATGCAGCAGCTGGTCCAGAGAGAGGTTTCAGCTAGGGAAAGAAGGCAACGTTAACTGATCCCACTGCACACCCCCAAAGATTCTTCCTAAAGCTTGCCTGAAAATGTGCAATGGAAAATCAAGGTGCTATGTGATAAGGGCCGTGTTAGGCTATTCATTTTCCGGGCGATTAGGGCCTATGCAAAGCACGTTAAAGTGCATGGAAAGATTTTGATTAACAGTGGGTTTTGGATCATGCCCGTCGTTCCCTTCTAATATGGTTGATATGGCTCTGGCCCATGATTTTCAAAAGTGGCTAGTGATTTTTGGGCACCTCCATATTTGGGTGGCTGTAAGTGGGACTAAGTGTCAGAATGTGTTACATAGCCATCCTATGAAAATCAGTTCCCTTTAAAATGTCTCAGACTGGCCACCTACAAATTAAGGTACCCCAAAGTACTGGCCACTTTTGAAAATCTTGACCCTGGCAGGCATGACAGCCAAGAAACTCTCATTTGTTTCATTTAGATAGAAGACGCTTTGGCTGTCGTCTTAGAATTTCCCTTCTCGTGAACAGAACCATTAAAGAATAAATGCAAACAAAGTCCTTTGCTCACCATTAATGAACTGGAAATATTAAATTCTCACATTCATGTTTCTTGAGATCTAATATTACATTCCTTCAAATTTCTATTCTAGCCTTTCTAAGAGACCAATATATTGCTGCATTTCATTTCAACCATCTTGCAATGACAGTGAGTGGGTAGGCATGGTCTTTAACACTCTCAGCATTGATAGTTATTTCCCTGGAGGGGGGTTCTATTTGTGTATATAGGCTGTTGAACTTGCTGCTGAGATGGTTGGTAACAGCTAGAGTTAGAGAATATGCACAAGCAATGCCCCATGCATAAACCTCCCTCTTAGCTCTTACTTGAAATGAAGGTATCACAAACATACAGCTAAGAGTAGCATAAAATCCCTCCTTTACCTGTAAAGGGTTAAGAAGCTCAGATAACCTGGTTGGCACCTGACCAAAAGAACCAATGAGGAAAGAAGGTACTTATCCGTGGGGAAAGTTTTTGTTTTGTCTTTGTGGTGTTCTCTCCCAGTCAGCGAGGAAACAGGGCAGGGAAAATACATCTCCCAAAACCATACCTGAACTAAAGGCCTCTATGATTACAAATTGTAACTAATAGGAAGGAAATGCATTACATTATGTTTTGTTTTAGCTTGTGAATTTTCTCTCTGCTAAGAGGAAGGTTTATCCCTGTTTTGTAACTTTAAAGTTTTGCCTAGAGGGGAAATCCTCTGTGTTTTGAATCTTTTCATTACCCTATAAAGTTATCTTCCATCCTGATTTTACAGAAGTGATTCTTTTATCTTTTTTTAAAATAAACTTCTTTTAAGAACCTGATTGTTTTTCAGTGTCCTAAAGACCCAGGGGGGTTGATTTGTGCTCACTTTGTAACCAATTGGTTGGGATATTGTTCACAATCCTCCCCAGGAAAGGGGGTGTAGGAGCTTGGGGGATATTTTGGGAAGGTAGGGCTCCAGGTGGCCCTCCCTGAATGTTTGTTTAAGTCACTTGGTGGTGGCAGCTGTACTCATCCAAGGACAAGGAAGGGGAAGTTTTTAACTTAAGCTGGTAGAAATAAGCTTAGAGGGTCTTTCATGCGGGTTCCCACATCTGTACCCCAGAGTTCAGAGTCGGGAGGGAACCCTGACAGAAGGACATAAAGGGGAAAAGACTGTATTCACCAATAATGATGTGTGGCTTTCTGCACTAGGACAACTCACATGTGGAAAGTGACAGATTGCAGAAAGGCTGTCTAGGCCCGAGAACCACTTCCAGGTTTAGACAATTGTGGGGCTGTAGTGAGCTTGAGTTGAGGGGGCTGCCTTTCCTTTCCAGAACATTACATCTGAATCCCAGGGAGAGTAGGCCAATGAACATGTGGGGGGATTTTTCAATTTGAGTATCTGCTCCAACTAAAGGTGTGAGTAGTTCCTCTGAGTACCACTAATGGTGAATATAGCCCTCATGGGCCACACGTTGGTGAAGCAATATTAGCAAACACATCAGAATGTGTATTTGTTTTGATGCGGCAGCTCTGGAGAGAAACCGAAAAATCTGCAGCCTCTTTTAGCTGTGTGGGAGGCCACGGAATACAACCATTCTGTTTCTCTATCCATCCCTGTACATTATACAGGTCATTCCCATGGAGCACAATCTAATTCTGTATCCTCCACCGCGCCATCACATATTCCATGTACATCACATCATGCATGGCAAAAAAATACTTTGGAAATGTTTTGTAGAGGTGAACAAATGTGTCTAACTATTTTTGTATCCTTCCTCTGGTAAAAGCTGTTACTGTGAGGCCAACAGTTCAGGGCAGAGAAGTAGAGACTAACTGAAAGGCAGGGGAAGGGATAGCTCAGTGGTTTGCACATTGGCTTGCTAAACCCAGGGTTGTGAGTTAAATCCTTGAGGGGGCCATTTAGGGATCTGGGCCAAAAGTCTATCTGGGGATTGCTCCTGCTTTGAGCAGAAGGGTGGACTACATGAGGTCTCTTCCAACCTCAATATTCTGTGATATTTTAAAGCACTTCCACAACTGTTTAATAGACACAATGACATTAAAGTCTGATCCCTTGAGAAGTGCTAGGGCTAGATTCTGCTGGGAAGCTGCTGCTTCCTATGTTACAAAGCTTCCATTTCTACCTCTGCAGAGTTGCTGGTTATCAGCTGATGATGTACAGTGATTATGATACACACACTCTCTCTGTCTCTGTGTCCTTTCACACACAGTGAAGCAGTCCGCCAATACCCCTTCCTATGTCCATTAGGCAGCGGGTGGGTGAGGTGGCAGTTTGGTCAGATCAGCGGGGGGATGGTCAAATCATGAGAGAGAATAGTTCATGCCCAGACATGCTGGAGTCAAGCCATTTCTTGCACCTCTAAGTGCACACAGGAATGTGCTTGGAGGGGAGAGACTCCTTTGCTTCCAATTGGCGAGCCAGGGAAGGATGAAGGGAACTGATTGGCTTTCACAGTCCTCTTCTCAATGTGTAAAGCCTTCCCAAGCACCCAGGGGCCATCTGCCATATTGCTGCTCTCTGTCCCTGTAGGTGTGGGATATTGAGCTGGGTTTCCAGGATGCCAGGAGTCTGAGCGATGGCCTGTTTGGGGAATTAGGAAGGAGGTTTTTTTGTCTTTTTTCCCCTCCACTGGGTCATATTGGCAGAGGCTGAAGGTATTTTTGCCCTCCTCACAACATTGTGGTGTTCAGGTTTAGGTTTAAAGAAGTAAGTACAGAAATGTTATTGCTAAGAGATAATAGAAGAATGCTTAACTTATCTCCACTAGTGGCTGATGTCCGTGCAGATAAAGAATAAAAGGGCAATATCCCAGGGGAGAATGAAATCCACAATGTGGCTGGTGATCTTGTGCCTCCAAGGAGAAGGGGAAGGAAGGCCTGATTTTTTTTTCAGAAGTCTTGGAGCACTGGAGAGGTTACAAAGAACTGAATTAAAGCTAATGTTTTGCTAATATTTGAAAGGATAAACAGAATGACACAGGTCATTGTAGGCTTGTCAATCTGACATAGATCATGGACAAAATAAAGGAATGGCTTAAATGGGATTCAAGTAATAAAGAAAAAAATAATACAATTAATGCCAATTAACATGGGTTTATGGAAAATAGATCTTGTCAAACTAATTGCCTTTTTCTGATAAGATTATAAATTAGGTTGATAAAGGTAACAGTGTTGATGTAGTGTAGATTTCTGTAGGATGTTTGACTTAGCACCACGCAACATTCTGAATAAGAAACTGGAACAAAACGAAATATATATGACATGGATTAAAAACTGTCAGACAAATCTCAGAATATTACCATAAATGGGAATCATCAAGTGGGCGTGTTTCTACTGGGTCCTGCAGAGATTGGCTCTCAGACCTCCACCATTTAACGTTTTCATCAATGACCTAAATGAAAACATAAAATTATTATTGATAAAGTTTACAGATGAGACAAAAATTGGGGGAGTGGCAAATCATGAAGATAACCGGTCACAGATACAGAGCGATCTGGAACACTTGGTAAACTGGATTAAGCAAACAATGCTTCTTTCAGTACTACCACATGTAAGGACATAAATGCAGGCTCTACTTACAGGAGGAGATACTCTGTCCTGAGAAATAGTGACCCTGAAAAAGACTTGAGAGTCATATGGGATTAGCTGAACCTGAGCTCCCAGTGTGACACTGTGACCAAAAGGGTTAATGCAATCCCTGGATGTATAAACAGGGGAATCTTCAGTGGGAATAGAGAAATTATTTTACTTCTGTATTTGGCACTGGTCCAACACTGCTGGAATCCTGTGTCCAGTTTTGGTGTCCTCAATTCAAGAAGGATGTTGAAAGATTTGAGAGGGTTCAGAGAAGAGCCATGAGAATGATTAAAGTAGTTGAAAACCTGCCTTAAAAGTGATAGCTTCGAGGAGATCAATTTATTTAGCTTAACAAATAGATGGTTAAGGAGTGACTGACCAGTCTGTAAGTACCTACTAGCAGAATATAAATTTGATAATAGAGGACACTTCAGTGTAGCATACAAAGGTATAACAAGGTCCAGTGGCTGAAAGTGGAAACTAGACAAATTTAGACTGTATAATAAGGTGCAAATTTTTCACAGTCAGAGTAATGAACCATGAGAACAATTTTCCAGTGGTTGAGATGGATTCTGCATCACTGGAAATTTTTAAATCAAGATTGGATTTTTTTTTCTAAAAGGTCATGCTCTAGTTCAAACAGGAATTAATTCAGGGAAATCCTATGGCCTGTGTTACACAGGAGATCAGATTAGATGATCACAATGCTCCTGTTTTTATAATCTGTGACGTCTTCACAGGCTGAGAGCCCTCTTAGCATCATCTACCCTCCTTTGCAAAGGGTGGGGCAGAAGAGGATTCAGAAGTGAGCTGAATCCCGGGGTTAGGATGACGAGGGTCTACCCTGAGTTATTGGTTGTATGTTGGGAACCCTGCACTGAACCCAGTTAAATTTCTGGTATATGAGAGGTAGAGGATGGATAGCAAGTCCCTTCCCAGTTGTTAAGTTCATAAATTTGCATCCTGCTGCTTAAATCTACCCATATCTGTCTTTCATTCACCTGTATGTCCTGATCCAGCTACACATTGTGTGGAATAACATTTCAGCAATGTCTCCCAGCTGTAAATAGCGTACGCTACAATAGATTAGTGACTCAATTTTAAGGATCTGCAGAGAGAGTATTCACCTTGATTTTCTGCTGTTATTGATGTGAAAGTCACCTGTATTGTTAACAAGGTTATCCTGGGGCTGTTGTTTGCGGGAAACATCGCTACTGGACACAATGAATTTGCACTATGATGACATTATTTCGAAGAGACGCATGCTGGTCATGATCCCCGTGTTGCAACTCTTATGACAACAGTGGGACTTCTGTGTGCAGATCAAAGGCTGAGAACATGTAGAGGCCACGGTTAGATAATACAAGTGCTGATTAGTAGGCGGATGAATAAGAATATAAACAATCTGCTAGAATCTAACCCTAGAATTTCCATTCTGTATTACACTGAACACAGCCCAAAAGCATAAGCTTACATGAGGCTCCCATATATGGAAAGGAGGAAATTCCTTTCCAGGCTTTGCTGCATTTCATTTAGGCATATTTGACTTGTGCTGCTCTGTTAGAATTGACTCTGCTGACCCATGGGGGATGATGGGAGATTTATATAAACAGCCTCATTTCTGTCCCAGTTATGTGCTTGCTTTTCAACAGAGACAGGTCCCTGCTGCGGTGAAGACTTGCCGTAAGTCTCGTGCTCTCAGATGCTGATGGTCTGAGGAGCCATGGCCACATTTCATACCGGAACAGAAGATATGCGAGGCAACCTGAGCTTCTTAAGGGATGAGGGGTTTAAAATGTTAACCACAAAGTTCACCACTTGGTGCCCCTAAACAGCCCTTTCCAGTCCAGTATGCTATCCTCACCTCACCTGACTGTCGCCTGGGATGGACTCTTCTCTTCCACCTAAGTCCTTTATCCATCATGTCTGTATGCTCAACCCAGCTTATCCAGCGCACCCTGGCAGACACTGCATGAGCAGCTACACTTTGCTCAGATTGTGGTGTTTTCTGGCTGTACCCTGAACAGTGAACAGATCAGTGAAAGAATCAGACACATTATGGTATTTTTCTTAAGAACAAATACTGTATTCAGTGCTCTGCATAACTTTCCCTCATCCTCCAAATCTTAGAGCTTTTGGGGTGAGATTTCTCACGCTTGATCTCAATTCAGAAGTGAGATTTGTGTGTGTTGTTTTCCTGATCGCTTAAAGAAAACCAAACCCTATCTGTTTTATGGTGGCAGTTCACCAAATGCAAGAAGCAGCTGATGCTACAGAAAGCACCTCAGTTTTTATTACAAAAAATGTAATCTCAAAGGAAAACAGTAACACTGATTTTTTTCTGAAGTATCCCCAGGTTTTGACCAATTAACATGCGGACCAGGTAGATTGCAGTACTTATGTATGATTGTGGGAGAGTTCCACTAAAGGCTGTAACAGGTAGTGATGACATTTGGACCTGGAAACCACAACCAAGGACTAGTCTCCAGTGTGCTAGTCACTGTAATGCATGTTCAACCTTTTTTGTTTTCTTACAGTGTGATACGAAAACACTTTCCTGCCTCTGCACTTCAATACATAATTCAAGTTAGTAATTTCTTTTAAATGCCCAGGTAACTTAAAGTGGTTTCGGTTATAAAACTTGGCAGGTACATGGGGCCAAATCTTCAGCAGCATTGGCATAATAGAATGCGGCTGAAGATCTGGTCCATAGCTCTCCATAAAGAGTGTGTGTTTTAATTTTTACAAGGGATTGACAAATTAGGGACCTCATAAATGAGAGAGAATTGTATCCCCCATACACGTCAGACAATATTGTCCTTAGTGACACCAGGACACGCTGGGACTGATCCAATTCCTATTAAAGTCAGTGGAAAGATGCCCACTGCGTCGAATGGGAACTGGGTTAGCTCTGTGATGTACAGTTATGCATCAGTATCCGTAACTCTCTCTCACATGGCCTGGCAACTGGCAGTGCAAATTCTACATACCCCAGGGCTGTGCACCCCAGACTTCAGCACACCTAAGAGTGTATCCAGGTAAAGCAGGGGAGGTGCATGACCTTCTGTGATCATTCTGAGATCATCCCAAAAGGAGACCCAGCAGAGGAAAGCGGAGATCATTGCCAGAAGGGAAATGGGGAGAGGCAGGACTGGTCGTCCCAGGAGTCTCCAACCAGGCCTCACTTATCAGTGGTTACAGGCCCTTCCTGGGTCAGTGGATTGAGCAATCCCCTCTTAATACAAGGGAATGGCTGGCTGTGACTATGTGTAAGACCTCAGAACAGGTCATTGAGCTAGTTCTTAACAGAATTGATCATTTGCCTTCCTTTGCACTGCTGCATCCTGGCGTTTAATCCTTATTTGGCCAAATGTCATTGCTACAGCTCTTGGATCATTTCTCTCCACTCTCTAGCTAGTTCCAAGGACAGTCTTTGCTGAATAGCACCATCTGCTGGAAGCAGCACAATTGCACTGTTGCAGATTTGCATTTATTATGCATCTGTCCTAGCTCAAAGCAAATGATTTCAGTGAGGGCTTAGATCTCCAGGGCTCAAGTGAACCATTTTCAAAAGAGACATTTGGTGAATTCCAAAACAATATCGAGCATTCTGGTGCTACTAAATGTCACAGATCAAACGCTTAATGTTGTGGTGTTAAATTTTCATTACTAAAGTAAGGCTTATATGTTAGGATGGAATTGGAAGTATACACAAGTCCTTGTTATATTAGAAAATGTGACTTTGTACCCATGTTGTAACGAGAGTCTGATAACATATCCATTCTGTATGCTTCTTGAGATGCCATTATGGTCATCTGCAGTAGATGGGGGAAGATTATTATTTGAGTTCAGCAAAACTGTATTCAATAAAGATAGACACAGGCAAGGTGCTTAAACTCCCATGTGACTTTTTCCTCTGAAAGATAAGTATAAGCCCAAGTAATAAAGGGTCAATATGCAACATAAACATATCTGTCTATCCCTGGCATAACATGGCACCAACAGAATGGAACATTACAAAGATATGGGACTTTTTCATACGGTTAGTTCTAAACTTTTCCTCCGGCAGCTACTTGTGATAGCAATAATGTCCTCAGCCTAGGAACTTTCCCTAGGCATCAATGACTGACTGAGGTTCCTGGCTCTCACCTTCACCTCAGGGGGTTCGACTAGATTCCTCCTGAGGTTCCTTCCAACCCTGATGTTCTATGATCCTCAGGAAATGCCCTGGGCCTTCATCGTTATTGCTGAAATAAATGTCAGGGTTACGTGTTTTGCATAGTGTAGTTTGGGGCAAAGGTTTTTGTCTTTTCTCGTTATATTTTTTTCATCTTTCATTTCATTTCCCTTTTTCACTTTTCCCCACTGTACTGGCTCTCCATAGCAGTGATGGCCATTTGTGTATATGGTCACTATGGTTATGAGTGGTAATGAAGCCGAAGACCCTTTGTGTCTAAAGCACAAGGCCCCAACACTAGAGTGAAAGGAGAGCTCCTTCAGCTGGGCTGGAAGCATAGGCTGTATACTGTGATTGCAGGGGATAGCTATTAGAGGGAGACACGACCGTAAGTGCTTGGCCAGTGCATTATACCTCACAGTATAGTAGTTCCTTCAGTCCTTAATACTTCTTAATCCATTGTTTATAACACTGACACACATTGAAAATGCCTGACCCTCAAACTCCATTTGGTTATGCTGGGTTCAGCAACCAAGATGTCTGAAACCTACCCACCCTGGCTATATCCTTCAGGCTAACTTGAGCTGCAGATTAGCTTGGATGGGTTGTTAGCTGTGCTACACATGATTAGTGCTAGAAGTTCTCTCTGTATAATTTAAGTTGTGATTCACTTTTGGTTAATTCCCTGGGGTGGGTCAAGCCAAGCCAATCTATCTGAAATTTTCCACATACTGAGTGAAGTCTTCGTCCCATTAAAATCGATGGTAAAACACGCATTGACTTCAGTAGGGCTGGGATTTCACCTGTGGTCTTCTACCAGGTTACAACGTCATTTAATTTTCATAATGTTTGTGGGTAATTAGACTAAGGTGATATTAAAGAGTATTTTGAATACACACATTATAATCTCTGGGAGATCTGATGGGAATGTTACAATGTGCACAGCTGCAGTCTGCAAACATTGACATGTTGGTGGGTTTGGACACCGAAGAAGGGCTATCAGGATGATAGAAGCAGAAAACAAGGCCTGCAAAGGTCCGGCCTAGAACAGGGTTTCTGAGAGCACCAGGGCACCAAATCCAATAATGCTCATGGACTGTTTTGGCAGACCTAATCCCATAAAGGGTCTTTTACATTCTCTGAGCACAGGCTGCAGTGGAGATTTTAATCCACACAATGAGATTTGCAGTTGTTTACATGACACTAATATTTCACGACATGCAAATACATTCAGTCTTTCATAGATTACATGTTTTAGCAATCTGTCTCAGAACATTTTGTAAAGCTTCTTAAATACTTGAGGAAATTCCCAGACAAAAACTTTGTTAAACTTGAGGGGTTTTATTTTTCAAATTTTACCTGACCTTAAAAATTTTTGGCTTTGTAATGTTTCTTTTGATAAAAACGCAATGTTGTTTTAAGAGTTACAACTCTCATTCCAACACAACCAGTTTTTGTTTGTCTGATAACTGTACTAACACTAACATTGTAGGCAAAGCTGTGCAGAGAATGGAGGTTCTAGTTCATGAAGTATTTCAAGATTTCAACATTTGACTTAATTCCAAATTGCAGTGAAAATTGTAAATTTTCAAATTCTCCATAAAGAAAAATTAAAAAAAAATCAGTCAATTTTTGTCAATCAAAAAAAGGGGTTTTTATAAAAATCAAACTCTTTTTTTTATTTTGACTTTTTAAAATGTTGTATTATTTTATAATACATAATATAATACAAAATTCCAGAAATCAAAACCAAAAAATCAATTTGCAGCTTCCACAGAGACCACTGTGATCATGTAGCCTGGCCTTCTGTATAATGCAGACCACAGAACTTCCCTGAAGTAATTCCTGTTTGAACTAGAACATATCTTTTAAAGAAAATCCAATCTTGCTTTAAAAAATTGCCAGTGATCGAGAATCTACACCCGTTTCAAAAAGAAAAATTGAAATTGTTCATTATGAAAATGCTGAAATGTCTGATTTAGACTTTGTCAGACTTTTGGGAGGCAGGGGGCCCTCTGAAATGACATTCCAGCAAAATTGATCTGATATTTCAAAGCATTTCAGTTTCAACAGAAATGTATATTCCAAAAGAATTATGGTTCTCTTCCAAGTTTCTCCAGCCAGTTCTAATTATAAGCAAAGTGTCTCCTCCTTCAGTGAGGAAATACATTGCATGTAAAGATGTTAATGGCATTTCTGTGTATGAGTCAAGAAATACCCTAAGGCAATTGCATTTTAATAAGAGCTCAAATATCATTTCATCATATATACAGCAAATCATATTAGGCTTTTCCTAATTTAAGGAACAAAAGTTTACACTATGGTAAACTGTTAGTATATCACAGTGCATTTGAAAATGCCACTTCAAACTCTGTGTTTATTGTGCAATATCTGAATATGTATCTAAATAATATACTGTGGCTATAACTATACTTTTGTAGGACAAGGACTGAAGTATGGAATGGAGGTATTGTATTTTCAGGTTGCAGTCCATGATGTCATTTGAAATTGATTCTGTTATGTGTGGCAGCTATGCTTAATGTATTTGGTCTGACAGAGAATTTGGAGCAGGGGTGGGAAAACTACAGTCTGTGGGCCAGAACCAGCCCGTGAACCATTTTAAGCTGGCCCGTGAGCTTCCACCAGGGCGCCGGGTCAGGGTACCTCACCACGTGGCTCGGCTCTGCTCTGGCACTCCAGCCAGGGCACTGGGTTGGGGGGCTGCACTACGCAGCTTGGCCCCGCTCTGGCCCTCCAATACTCCAGCCAGGGTGCTGGGGTGGTGTACCACTTGGCTCCCGGAAGCCACAACATGGCCCCACTCTGAGGTTCGGGGCCTGTTCCATCCGTAGGAGCTGGAGAAGGGACGTGCCACTGCTTCCGGGAGCCACTTGAGGTAAGTGCCACTCAGAGCCTGCATCTCTGAGCCTCTCCCCATGCCCCAATTCCCTGCCCCAGCCCTGATGCTCCTCCGCTCTCCGAACCCCTCAATCCCAGCTCGGAGCACCCTCCTGTATCCCAAACTTCTCATTCCCAGCCCCACCCCAGAGCCCACACCCCCAAATGAAACCTGCACTCCTTCCCACACCCCAACCCCAATTTTGTGAGCATTCATGGCCCGCCATACAATTTCCATTCCCCAATGTGGCCCTCAGGCCAAAAAGTTTGCCCACCCCTGATCTGGAGGCATAATAGTCTGACTATCCAATGTCAGTCACTTTAGCCGTGCAAGACCTCTTTGTAGAAGATTTCTTTATTTAGCAGACCAATTTTCTCCTGGACCAAAAATGACACTTGAGAATTACTTAATAACAAAGGAGAAATGAACAATCTTGATGCATATTTTCTCAAGGGATGAGAAATTTAAAGGTAGACTTGAGATGTGCGTGTAGCGAAAGGTCCCTTCACAAAACAATACTGTAGCAGTTGAATAAAGATTGCAGTTGAAAAATCGAATCCTTATTCTGAGAACTGTTTTATCATTCCATGTTTTTGTATGTCTGTGTTCTGCAGGCAAAGCCTATGCCCCGGAGTTCTACTATGACACCTACAGCCCCCTCTGGCAGAACAGACCCCGGGTTTACTCCTACAGTCTGCAGTGGACTCAAATGAACCCAGATGCTGTGGACCGCATCCTCGCATACCGTTTAGGGATTAGACAGGTGAGGTTATAATTTGCTTCTTACAACAGGTGCCTGTTTACTGTTATGCCCTCTGTGAGAACTGTCCTGCCCTTTGTTTTCGTCTCATCTCATATGAAACCCAGAATTTATACTTTCCCCTCTTTGAAGATTTGTTGCAGTCCTGAACCCCTTACAAATCCTTAAACCTAATTTGCATATTTCCCATGTGACAACGCAGAGATTAAAGAGCTATTCCTTCGGGGGGTTCAGAGGAAGTTCAGCTCAAGACATACTAGAAAGATTACCTGAAAAAAACTTGCAAACAAATTAAACTTTTTATATCTAGCCATATATCGATGTATCTTTTGGTATATCTCCCTATAAAGATAGATAAATATAGAGATTGTTATATCTTTCATACACGGGCATCTTGTGATCTTTGAGATCTTGAAAAACTTTACTTAAACATATTTAAATATATAGCCCTTGCGATTTTGACATTTTAGAACAGAACTGATGTAGTGAAGGGTGGACAGTACCAGTCCATTTGCAGAAGAACTATTACATTAATATACAAAAGTTAGCAGTCAGGATTAATCTGTCATTTTGGAATTTTTTAAAGCAACATCAGCTATCTTCTAATAAAGTAACTGCAATAATTAAACTGGCAGAACAAAACTGTACATTGCTAAACTGTGTTTAGCAGGCAGTGCCTCCTCTTACTCCTACCCATAACATGTGGCCAAACGGATGTTTTTGTACTTCTGTACTGATCTCAGTACACCTGACCTAAACCTTGGAAGTATGTATTCTAAACTAGAGTATATTATTACTGGTTGTTATGATCCTCTCTGGATTCTGGACTAGTTGTATGCACTAAGCCCTACAGATGTACTGTAGCTTAATCACCATCTGAGTTGAAGACATTTTGATCTACAATATTTCTACACATTACAGAGGGAAAAATGCCTGATTTCAAAATATCCTTGTGGAATGGGTTCTTCCTCAGCCACTAACATTTTCTCAGTCCAAGTTTTAATCTACAGCTGGTAGAGAGGTGATGTACAGGGTGAGGCAGATTATATCTTCCCCTCTGAATGAATGTATCAGAGCTGTGATGCCCCCCAACCTTACCAAGTGCAGTTACAGCTGCCCTGAACTCAAACTTAAACTCCATTGTCCTACATGATTAAGGCTGTAAGATTTCTGGTTGAAAAGGTGCAGTTGTAGTTGGTTAAAGGGCTGGTTTGGGTGTAGAATGGAGCATGCCTTCCAAAGCAGGGCAGCAGTACAGAAGAGACGCTGTGGGTCCTGCTGGGTTTTTTGAAGACAAGCATGACAGAGGAGGGGCCAGGCCAAATTTGAGTTGGTGTGGTGACCCCGTGAGTGAGTGGTGTTGCCACTTGGCGCACAGCTTTACATAACCATTCAATTATAAAAAGCTGTTGTTGTGTCTCCTTTACAGCCTTATCCATGGTGGACTGAATCAAGTGATTGTGCAGGTTCTGGCATAATCTATTTGATATTAAATTGTTTTATGAGTATCAGTGGTTCATGCCTTTCTTACTAGGGACTGCCACTAATTGTTTCTGAACTAGAAGGTTTGATTACATTGTACCTAAGAAAGCATGTTTGTGCTGAGGGATCATGGATCAGCTACTGTGGATGATTCTTAAAGAGAAACCTTTGTAAAATTATAAAGTGCGAAAATATTTCTTCAGTCATGAATGTCTTACAGTCCTTTTACTGGGCTGAGTTTTATATGTGCTAAAGCATGCGTACAATGTAAGCATGTTTCCTATAACGATTAACCAAAATATTTGTAATGTCGTGAGTGTCTGGCTCTTTTGCGTTGGGCCTAAAATAGATCACAATGGTTTTGGCACAATGACTGTCACACTCGATAGCCTGATGGTTAGGGCACTGCACAGGAAGTGGGAGACCCAGGCTATAGTTAAGGCACTGGACTGGGACTCAGGATATATGGGTTTGGTCCCCGGCAATGTCACTGGCTTCAGGACAGCTACTCTCAGTTCCTGTAGCTTAGTGAGTAGAGAACTGGACTGGGACTAAGGAGACATGGGGGTGGGGTGGGAGTCTAGTCTCAGTTCTGCCACTAGCCTGCTCGGTGGCCTGGGGCATTTCCCTTCCCTCTCTGTACAGTGGAGATAGTGGTATTGATCTCCTGTGCAGAGCACTTTGAGATCTGCTGCTGAAAAGTGCTACCTAAAAGCCAAGTACTCTTACTAGTAACTGGTTTGGATCAATGGGTCAGACCTGAAAGAACATCAGCCTCCAATGAGGACATTTTACAGTTGGGGCAGCCCTCTTTTGGAACCCATTTTGTTCCATCTTTAGTTGAACTTCAAGTAGAGATTTCTGTGTCCTCAAACACCTAGATCCAGAGGTGTGCAGGGAATAGCAGGAGACCCTGGCATTCTAGAATCAGAGAAAAGCACAGTGGGAAGGCCTTCCCTTAACAATTTGCTTCAGGAGGGATTGTGTCCTCTTCTGATGCGAAAGAAGAAGAGACTCCATTGGCTTCCATTGTTATTGGTGATGTATCAAAATTAAACTCTTTGGAGCAATGACCATTGTATGTTTTGAACATAGCACAATAGGGCCCTAATCCTGGCTGGAACCTTTGAGAGCCACTATAATACTAACAATCATATATCCCAGACAGCCCCCTGATCGGTAAATTCTTCAACAGGCATAACATGAGAGGTGGAGCAGGTTGGTTACCTCTTTCTTGAGCTACAATTACTTCCTGCTAATAAAACAAAGAAAGAAGAGGTCTTTCTTTTTATTCTGTGTGTGTCTGTGATCTTAAACATATAATTTATATCTGAGAAATTACCCGCTACCTTTCATTCTTTATGTTAAGACCTTCCAGCTGATACTTGTAAATTGACTTTTCTACCAAAAGGAAATGCTGTAGGACATGTTAAGTTACACAGATTGGTGGTTAAAATAAAAAGGCCTCCAGGGTAGGCCTGGGAAGCAAATCAAAGAATGTTCCTAAAGATAAGAGTCTTTTTCAAAGGTTGGAATGTTAACAATGGGGAGTTTGCTTATCTTGGCAGTTATGATACATGCATGCTGAAAGCCATGCAGGGCGATTTCAGCTAATGGAACAATTCACTGGCGTTCAGTTCATTGCCATAAGGTTTTGAAACTATTCCTTGCCGGTCTCTCATTGCTAGTGATATTTGTATTTACATTTCTGCTAAACAAAGTTGATTCTGATTAGCCAGTGAAAGAGGCTGGCCACTTTCACTTTTGCAGCTAGTTTTGTTTCTGTTTTCTTTTATTCTGTAGCACTAGCTATTGGGCCAGATTGATAAAGGTATTTAGGTGCCTAACGATGCAGACAGGTGCCTACTGAGATTTTCCAAAGTGCCTCAGCAGGTGAAGCATCTAACGCCTACAGAAAGAGAATGGGCGTTAAGTGCCTAACTCACTTAGACATTTTTGACACTCTCAGTGAGCACCTGTCTGCATTATAAGGCACCTAAATACCTTTGCCGATCAGGCCCAAAGCCCCAGCAGATAATTAAGTTAAAAAGTCTATGGTGAATTAAAAAAGAAATCATGACAATATTTCTATGTATTTTAGATTTTTTTAGCCTTCCTTACCCATTCCATTTTAATTTAGTTTTAATTACCTTTCATTGGGTCTTAAATTAGTAGATCCTTTAATCAAATTTCAGTAACAATACTTTACATCAACATACTCAAAATATTTTTCTTTTATCTATCTGGGCTACATTTAAATTTTGTGTGAGCCATTTACACGTTTTCATATGATTTCTCCAGAAACAAGTGTGATAGAGTTCTGATTCTGTTTGCTAACAGCAGTTTGCCCTCTGAAATGTTTGTGTTCAGATACTTTACTTTGCAGTATGTATTCTGTTTTTTTTTCAGACAGCTTGGGCAGGAATGATATGGAATCAGCTTTCATACTGTAGCTCAAAATGGACACGGTCATGCTATGCTTGGTCTTCACTAGAGAGGATCAGAGGGGTAGACGTGTTAGTCTGGATCTGTAAAAGCAGCAAAGAATCCTGTGGCACCTTATAGACGTTTTGGAGCATGAGCTCTCGTGGGTGAATACCCACTTTGTCAGATGCATGTAGTGGAAATTTCCAGGGGTAGGTATATATATGCAGACAAGCTAGAGATAATGAGGTTAGTTCAATCAGGGAGGATGAGGCCCTGTTCTAGAAGTTGAGGTGTGAAAACCAAGGAAGAAGAAACTGGTTTTGTAGTTGGCAAGCCATTCACGTTCTTTGTTTAATCCTGAGCTGATGGTGTCAAATTTGCAGATGACTGAAGCTCAGCAGTTTCTCTTTGAAGTCTGGTTCTGAAGTTTTTTTGCTGCAGGATGGCCACCTTAAGGTCTGCTGTAGTGTGTCCAGGGAGGCTGAAGTGTTCTCCTATAGGTTTTGTATATTGCCTTTCCTAATATCTGATTTTGTGTCCGTTTATCCTTTTCCGTAGCGACTGTCCAGTTTGGCTGATGTACTAGCAGAGGGGCATTGCTGGCATATGATGGCATATATTACATTGGTGGACATGCAGGTGAAGGAACGGTGATGGTATGGCTGATCTGATTAGTCCTGTGATGATGTCGCTGGTGTAGATATGTGGGCAGAGTTGGCATTGAGGTTTGTTGCATGGATTGGTTCCTGAGCTAGAGTTACTATTGGTGCAGTGTGCAGTTACTGGTGAGAATATGTTTCAGGTTGGAAGTTTGCCTGTGGGCGAGGACTTGCCTGCCACCCAAGGCCTGTGAAAGCGTGGATCGTTGTCCAGGATGGGTTGTAGATCCCTGATGATGCATTGGAGGGTTTTAGCTGGGGACTGTATGTGATGGTCAGTGGAGTCCTGTTGGTTTCTTTCTTGGGTTTGTCTTGCAGTAGGAAGCTTCTGGGTACACACCTGGCTCTGTTTGTCTGTTTCCTTATTTCCTCGTGCGGGTATTGTAGTTTTGAGAATGCTTGGGGGAGATTTTGTAGGTGTTGGTCTCTGTCTGAGGGGTTAGAGCAGATGCAGTTGTACCTCAGTGCTTGGCTGTAGACAATGAATCGTGTGATGTGCCCGGGATGGAAGCTGGAGGCATGAAGGTAGGCATAGCGGTCGGTAGGTTTGTGAGAAGATGTGAGGGAGATTCCCACACCTGAGCTTTTAGGTGACAAATCTGAGGAACTGTCCAAACTGAGGTGTCAATAGAGGAGGTTTTTGAACCAACTGATAAATTAAACAGTAATAAGTCACCAGGACCACCCAAGTGTTCTGAAGGAACTCAAATGTGAAACTGCAGAACTACTAGATTAAATCAGATTCTGTACCAGATGACTGGAGGATAACTAATGTGATACCAGTCTTTTTTTTAAAACTCTGAAGGTGATCCTGGCAATTACAGGCTGGTAAGTCTAACTTCAGTACCAGGCAAATTGGTTGAAACCATAATAAAGAACAGAATTATCAGACACATAGATGAACGTGATTTGTTGGGCAAGCATCAACATAGCTTTTCTAAAGGGAAATCACGCCTCACCAAGCTATTAGAATACTTTGAGGGGATCAGCAAACATATGGACAATGTTGAGCCAGTGGATATAGTGTACTTTCGAGTTTAAGAAAGCCTTTGACAAGGTCCCTCACCAAAGGCTCTGACGCAAAGCAAGCAGTCATAGGTTAAGAGGAAAGGCCCTCTCATGGATCAGTAACTGGTTAAAAGACAGGAAACAAAGAGTAGAAATAAATGTTCAGTTTTCAAACTGGAGACAGGTAAATAGTGGTGTCTCTGAGGGATCTGTAGTGGGACCAGTGCTGTTCAACATATTTATAAATCTGGAAAAACAGGTAAAGGGTTAAGTGACAAAATGTGCAGACGATACAAAAATTACTCAAGATAGTCACATCCAAAGCAGACTGTGATGAGTTAAAAAGGGATCTCACAAAACTGGATGACTGAGCAACAAAATGGCAGATGAAATTACTTACTCCTGTTCTTTTAGTGTTGATAATGCACAGTAATGCACATTGGGAAACATAATCCCAACTATACATGCAAAATGATGGGGTCAAAATTAGCTGTTACCAGTCCATAAAGAGATCTTGGAGCCATTGAGGATAGTTCTTTGAGAACATCCACTTAGGGTGCAGCCGGAGTCAAAAAAGATAACATAATGTTGGGAATCATTAGGAAAGGGATAGAAAATAAGTCATAATGCCACTGTGTAAATCCATGGTCCTCCCATACCCTGAATACTGCATGCAGTTCTGGTTGCCCCATCTCAGAAAGCTATATTAGAAATGGAAGAGGTACAGAGATGTGCAGCGCAATGATTAGGGGTGTGGAATAGCTTCTATATGAGAGATTTAAAAGACTGGGATTGTCTAGCTTGAAAAAGAGACGACTAAGCCGGGATATGATAGAAGTCTGTAAAATCATGACTGGTGTGGAGAAAGTAAGGAAGTGTTATTTACTCCTTCTCGTAACACAAGAACTAGGGGTCACCCAATGAAATTGATGGGCAGCAGGACAAAAGAACGTATTTCTTCACATAACACAGTCAACCTTGGAACTGGTTGCCAGTTGTGAAGGCCAAAACTATAACTTGGTTAAAACAGAATTAGACACCTCTATGCAGGATAGATCCATCAATGGCTATTAGCCAAGATGGTCAGGGATGCAACCTCATGCTCTGGGTGTCCCTAAGCCTCTGACTGCCAGAAGCTGGGAGTGGATGACAAGGGATGGATCACTCGATAATTGCCCTGTTCTGTGCATTCCCTCTGGGGCACCTGGCACTGGCCACTGTAGGAAGAGAGGATACTGGACTCGATGTACCACTGGTCCGATGCAGTATGGCCGTTCTTATATTCTAAGCCTTTCTGGATCCAGCTGGCCTGATTCTCCTCTCTCTTTGTAACCGAGCATACCAGCCCTTTAAGGATTATAAAGGGAACCCATATGGCCCTGTACCAGGATTTCCTGGGACAGACA
Organism: Chelonoidis abingdonii; assembly: GCF_003597395.2. Classification (NCBI taxonomy): domain Eukaryota; kingdom Metazoa; phylum Chordata; order Testudines; family Testudinidae; genus Chelonoidis; species Chelonoidis abingdonii. The sequence continues at coordinate 143,452,613 of NC_133772.1, read as the reverse complement.
ATGCTCTTCCTGATGAGGTGAAGTGGTTTCAGGGAAGCAGTCAGGACATCATGGTGCTGACTTTTGTTTTAGCCCTTGAGTCTGATCTTCCACAAATAGGAGGAGCTGGAACTTCCCTCAGAAGTGGTGAGGAATCAGGTTGGTCCCTTATGCTTCCAGCCAAGCTCTGTCTCTCAGAACTAGGAGTCAGTGCCCCTGGTCACTCCTGGAAAGTGCAGGGCAGGTCTGTTTGTTTGCTTGTGTCTTATTTATTTTGGAAGACTTGGCTGATCTGGCTGTTTTGATAAGGCTTAGATCAGGGGTAGGCAACCTATGGCACGGATGCCGAAGGCGGCACACAAGCTGATTTTCAGTGGCACTGGCACTGCCCGGGTCCTGGCCACTGGTCTGGGGGGCTCTGCATTTTAATTTAATTTTAAATGAAACTTCTTGAACATTTTAAAAACCTTATTTACTTTACATACAACATTAGTTTAGTTATATATTATAGACTTATAGAAAGAGACCTTCTAAAATGTTCAAACGTATTACTGGCACGCGAAACCTTAAATTAGAGTGAATGAATGAAGACTCGGCACAGCACTGCTGAAAGGTTGCCGACCCCTGACTTAGATAAAGAACCCAGATGGGGAACTGCCAAGTGCCCAGTACCAACCTTCTTTGTACAACCTGCCACATGCAGGCTTCCCAAAGCATCCCAGCCAAGGAAACGTCTGTTCTTGCAGCTATTATTTATTATATGCAGGTTTCAAGCATTTGTTGGGGGGGATGGGTATTTTTTTTGTTTGTTTCTATGTTTCTTTTTATTTGGCTGGCCACAAATGGCCCAGGTAGCAAGGTCCTCAAATACCCTCTTTAATTAAAAGAGAAGAGGGAAACTCTTATAAAAAAGGAGAAGGAGATTAATACATTGGCAGGTTGGAGGATACTCCTGGGAGGTGGCCCAGAAACAAGATAACCCACAAGAAAGGCACTAGAAACTTAGAGCTAGAGGTGGAAGGCCCACAGGAACAGAGGTTCTCCTGTGGTATTTGCAAATCCTGCAAGAGCCCACAGTGGAACCCAGAATATCCTGAGTTCCAGGCCATTTTCTGAAGCACTAGACCATGCTTTAATCAGTCAGCCAATATTTATTATATTGCTCTGAAATTGAAAGACTTCTGCATGGCTTTGTTTGAGAAAGTGGCAGTTTTTAGTGTGTGAGTTTTTTAAAATTTCCTAAAGAGTTGTGAAGCACTAGTGGTAGATTATTGGCTAGGTAGGAAGGTTAGTGTCCGTGTGTGATAGATAAGGAGTACCACATTTATCCCATTAACAAAATGCTTGTTACATTACTAATGCTGAAACCAGAGACTTAAAAAACTTTTCCTGCTTTCGGTACAAAATCAATGTGTTGCTTTTTTATTCTGGGAAAAAATCAGATAAAATTTTCAGAATATACAGTCTATGGCATGTTTATACCTGCTGGGTTCTTTGGTGTGAATGTAAAGAGACTGAAGCAAGATGAACTATCTTGATGTTTTAATGCAATTTTCATAAAATGTTTGCTTTCTCCCCAATATTTTGTGCATTTGGTGGACCGTTGTGGAAGCTTGTGCATGGTATAAATGTAACAGTTCAATTGTTAAATAGAAAAGAAACCTGATGGTAAAAGATTGCAGACTAACTTTTTCCTCATGAAAAAGAAATTGTGGTGCTGTAAAATTGTTCTTTGATTATAGAGCACTCTAAGGAAATTGAGGTGTGTCGGCCAATCAGAGCGTAGTAATGCTACAGAGTTAAAGGTATCTCTTTGTACTGTTTGCCCATTTATGCAGTCTCTGGTCCGACTGGCTCAGGCACTCACAAGTTTGAAAATGTTTGCTGGCAGCACAGCAAAAGCTGAAAACTCCAAAATGGCAGTGAATGATCTCACCTCACATTAAGCAATGGGTGCCATTGTCTGGCTTATTGGAAATGGTGTGTACCCCTTTGAGTGCTAGAGTGCCAGGGAGTGATTTTCAACTGCAGTGGCAGCCGAGCTCAGCATGACTCATTCCCTCCCCCCCCCAGAAGAGGAGGGAACTATATAGGTCCATGCCAGTGCATGAAAAACCCTCATTTACCAGGACCCGGTGGAGCAGCACCCACTCTCTTGCTCACGGAAGTGGAATACCAGGTCTCCTCAGGATGCACTGTGGGCATTGCGCTAGTTGTTTCTTTCTCAGAGGACTAGGAAGGAATTTTCCCCTCACTGCCAGATTGGCCAAGGTTAAGCAGGTTCAGGGATTGCTTAGTTTGGTGAACATGAAATGGGCACTAGGTTATGATGTTGCAACTCATTATGTAAATGTGGGACGGGTATCCAGTGCAGATAAAATGGATTGGGAAGGGATTTAAAAGAGGTATTCTTTAAAGGAGCAGAAACGGGGCTCAGGACTCCCATGATAGGTATGACAGGGAGCCAACCCTTCCTCCTTTATAGCCTATTGCTTAACCCTCTTTCAGGGGGTGCAAAGGGGGTGAAGTCCCAGCAGCACGTTGGCTGGGGCCCAGGATGGGTGATAGGGCGGGCTGACAGAAGCCCACACTGTACATTGAAATGATTATGGAATGACCTGCACCATGCACTTTTATTGGCCAGGTACTCCTAGACATTTAAGAATAAAATTGCACCCTAATTAAATCACATCCAGTGTCTCCTGTCCTGTTTCCAACAGAACAGAGACAATGAGAGCATAGAGGGGAAAGAGTTGGGAATGAACGACAGGGGATGGATCACTTGATGATTACCTGTTCTGTTCATTTCCTCTAGGGCACCTGGCATTGGCCACTGGCAGAAGACAGGATACTGGGCTAGATGGAACTTTGGTCTGACCCTGTGTGGATCTTCTTATGTTCTTATGAAACAGGGGCCTGACTCTGTTATGCTACTTTTGGCCACTGTGGGGGGATAAGTAGGCCTTTGAGTGGTTGGAAACATCACCCTGAAAATACCGCCTGTGCAAGGAGCCTCCTTGGGCAGCATGCGGTGGAATTAAGGTCTATGTGCGTGCTCTGTTTCTAGCCCCTGGCATAAGGAGTGGATCAGGACCAGGCTGCAGCATATGCACCATAGCTAATCGCTGCTTCTCAGGCCCCAGGGGAGCCATCAGAAACGAAGTTTAATTTAAAGCATCTCTGAGGCTGCTCTAAATTACATCTAGGGTTGGGGAAACCCATGCCAGGTCCCAGAATAGGACCCACCTGGTCTGACTATCAGGGAGCGTTACCAGAAACAGCTCAGTGTCTCTATGCCAAGATACTAGTATCATACACCGTGCCAGAAGGGTAAAAGACAAAACTGATTCAGACACAGGGAGAGAAGTTAAGTGCAGAAGAACATGACACAGAAGTATCACATTAACCAGCCTTTTCAAGAGCAGATTGAAGAGAAGTTGGAGAGGAAGGTGCCTCAGATCCCAGCAAACTGTGATAAGTGGTTAAGAAAGATGTTGCATTTGGTTTAGTGATGGATCGGTGAAATCAAGAAAGACAAAAAGGGCCTGGGGGGGGCGGGGAGCCACCATCTTGTGAAAGAGCCCCCACACAACTGAGAGTACCAACGCAACAGATAGTGAGGTGTGTCATTCTTCTGAACGGAGCTTGAAAATGAAAATAATTATATATTTACCAGCAAATTATAATTTAAATGAAAGTGAGTTTTGTGAAATGTATTCACTTGAACATATACAAAATCCAAGTTGCTGGAAACAAATGCTGTGTAAGTTACGTGAGAGGGGGACCATCTTCCACATACTCGGCTTGGTGCAGGGAAAAAGCCAGTTAAGATCAAGGCATTTTCATTTGCTCTGTCACAGAGCATGTATAAAAACTAGGGATTAAAAATGCAAACATTTCTATTTTTGAGCCACCCAGAAACAAGTGCTCATGGCTGTAGTATTTCATATGGGGGGCGGGGAGAGAAGGTGTAGAGCAGGCTAATTCAAATATATATTGAATGCTTTTAACATTGTTCTCTTTATGAAAAATTTCAAACAGCCTCCAGCAGAGCGACATGTGCAGTCTTAAAGGGTTGTTCATGGCATGAATTTGCTTTTGTGAGGCTAGATAAGGCTTTTTTAAAATTCATCTTGTTACATCAGTTCTTGTGAAATAACAGAGAGAGATAGTTTGGCAGATAAAGTGAATACAGCATGCAAAGGCATGCTTCTTATTGATTCTGTGGAGTTTGGTAAATTGAGTTGGAGACGCAACGGTGCTGTTTTACAATTTTCATTTTGTAATATTATTGATAACCGTTAGGCTCCTTCCACAGGACATGGGACTTGAATTCCAAATGTGGCAAGCAGAACTCCGTCATTGTGAACATTATACGCAATGGCCAGTATGGTAGTGAATGATTCTTTTAATTGGAATTCTTCATATGAGTTAGGCAGGGGACTCTGTTTGTATGAAAATCATTCAATTAGCAACAATAGAGAGAGAACAATATTCAGAACATGAAGATTGCTCAGTTAATCACTCAAAAATCAAGAAATTTCAAAGTTAAGAGTTTACCTGAAACCTTAACCCAGCGAATGCTGATTCTCTACTTCTGCTCTAGGAGCATCTTAGCTCACCAGTCCTATTTACATTAAGGGTGCTGCTGCTGGAATAAGTTCCTAGCTACTGAAGTTCTCCTTCTGGTGTAAATAGACGAAACTCCATTGAAGTCAATGGAACTGTATCCTTTGACACCAACAGGGAACTCAGGTCATTGAGCTAATTTCTATCCTCGTGATGCTATACATGGGCAGTGTGACAGATATGATGGTATCCTGCAATGTCCTGAGCAAACCTTGTGGAATTAAGTTAAATCATATTGAGTTGCATTTAGTACCTTTTGGCATCCATTGTATTGCCAATGCAAATCTCTGTGTGCTGTGCAGATTTTCTCTGTGCTTTTCCCTTCTAGGTACTTGCTTTCACTGCTGTTGACACTTATGCAACTCACACCATTACAGATGCCCCATACGCTGCCACCATATATTTGTCACAGAAGCTGGCATATTATGTCAATACAAGTAATTGCTGCCTGCTCAAACTGCCTTGATTAGTTTTTCATTATATAGCATAAACCTGCAAGAGTAAATTTAAACCTCTCAGCACATTACAGTACAAAACATATCTTTATGCAGTGGGTATGATGCACAGTTCTCTATTAGCTCCTCTTGTATCTAGCTTGCATTAATGAGTTTATCTCTTGAGCATTACGGGAAAGACAGTTGCTTTGTCCGGTCATGTATTAGCAGATACCAAATTGTATCAACTACAATAATTGCAAGAATGGGTCTTGAATGGAACCTTTCTGTTACTCTACCATTAATGTTGTTGTTGTTTGTATTATTGTTGTCTTAGACCCAGTACCCATTTGTGCTAGGGCCTGTACAAACAAACAGAACAAAACAACAGACCTGCGGCAAGAAGCTCACAATCTAAATATACCAGAGACAACAGATAGATACAGACAGATGGGGGAGCACAAGGAAACCGGGAGATGATATTGGTCAGTATGACAGGCAGTGGTCATAGCACACAAGCTTCCTACTTGATCTGAAGTTTTTAGTAGGCATCACCGCGCAGGAGAGCTTTGAGAAGAGTTTTCATGGAGTACCATGACATGACTTTGGAAGTGTTTGCAGGGCGCTCATCCCAGGGATGAGGGGCAGTGTAGGAACCATTGTTTCTTGAAAGGTGACATACATTGGAGAGTGCTAGCGGTCTGGTGGTGCTTCAACCAATTAGTAGCACATTATGTCATCCCTAGGGACATAGTATTTCCATAACTCCAAAGTTCAGTACCTACAAAGAAGTAACAAACAATTTGATAATAGCATTCATAAGATGGTATGCTCAGATTTCATTGTTCAGTTATGTTTTAGGAATTCTGAATCTTTCATATTTATTGTCATGGTTTGTTTGGGTTTTTTTTAAATTTGTTTTTGTTAATTTTTCAATGGCCCACTTTGAAAGGAATCCTCTTGCCAACTTGCTGAGAAAGCCTAGAGGCTTGCAAGTGGGCCTGGATTTCAAAAGAGCTCAGCTCCCATTTAGGCACGTAAAGAAGTGGCCCAATTTTCAAACAAGCTTAGTACATTGGCTGTATGTTGGGTGCTCAGCTCCTTTGAAAATCTGTTCCCAAGTTTGGAAAACTTAGCCTTTGGCTGTTTTGAATTATTATTCTTTTGCTCATATTATCTCATTCTTCTTATTATTTATAGGTATTAACATAGTGCCTAGAAGTCCTACCCATGAACCAGGATTCTTTGTGAAAAAGTTGGTCCCTGCCCAAGGAGCTTACAATCTAATTATAAAACAAGAGAGAACTGATACAGTGAAAGCAGTACACCAGAAGAATGTGGCAGTACTGGTCATCATGACAGGCAGTGGTCTCAGCTTCCTAATTATTGTCAAGTTTTTTATAGACATCACAGCAAAGGAGAGCTTTAAGGAGGTATTTGAGGGACAAAATGCATTAGATCTGTGGATGTTTATTGGGGCAGCATGGGAGACAGCACAAAGGTGCTTGTTTGAAAATTTAACAAGCAGGTGATGGAGGCCAGAACCATGGGCTGATCAGAAGCGGGAGTCAGCATCTTGATAGTGTATGTGAGATGATAGATAGGGTGAAGATAGGCCATGAAAGGCCTTGAAAGTGAAGAAAAGTAGCTTATGTTTGATGTAATAAAGAAGGAGAAGTCCGTGAAGGCAGGCAAAGAGAAGGGTGATGTGGCCAAAGTGGAGGGTTAGGAAAAAGATCTTTGCTCTTTGCAGAAGCTTCTGAATGGATATGAGTGAGGCAAGACTGCATTTGTCAAGGCCAGAGAAAAGGATGTTGCCGTGAAAAGGCACAAGGCAGAGAGAATTTTAGCTGTGCAGATGGGTAGGAAAGGCCGAATTTTAGAACTGTTTTGCAGAAAGAATCTACACAGGCTGGATGGAGAGAGGCCTGAGTCAAAGATGACATCCAGGCTACAGGCCTGAGTGACAGGCGGGATGGTGGTGTTATCCACACTGATTGAGAAAAGAGGCAACAGGGAGGGTTTTAGCCATGTTGGACTTAAGCTGGTCACTAGATATCCACAAGAAAATGTCAGAAAGGTAGGCCAAGAGTTTAATTTGAACCAAAGGAGACAGGTCTGGGTAGGGATAACAGTGAGTTGTCAACATAGAGATGGTATTGAATTGTGTTTGCAGATGAGATTACCCAGAGATAATGTGTAGAGGGAGAAGAGAAAGAGTCCACAATTAATTGTTCTTACAATAGCTAATTCAGCTATACAGACTTACACACACCACGTCTGTTCTTTACATGCACTCTCATGCTGCAGAGATGTCTGGGATTCCTAAGTCATATTCCTGACTTTGATTAACACTATCAGACTGGTAACTTACCACAAGATGAATTCATTATGTATGTGGAGGAGGTTGGGGGCATTATCATAACCTTGTACACAAATGATGACAACAGCATGACCTTATACTTCAGTGAAGAATATGAAATTTCATATGCTTTAGAGTTTACACTCTCATCTGTCATTACCAAAATTAATTTCCACATAAAAAATTCAGCCTGTGCATAGCATTATGCCTTAACTTTCATTACTTCCTTCTCAGCAGAAAACTGTATAATATGAATGGATTTCTGCTGATAAATGTAGTGGATCAGTCAGACTCTTAGAGAGGCAGTAGAAGAAAATGATGTGAGTGGAAGAGCAATTTCATGATCAGAGCTGCTAAAGCTAGAGGGATGTATTTTCATAATATTATTTGCATCTGATTACATTTTGACACTTGTTTTAGGTATTCAGACTCCACTTACATGACAAAAAGTTTTTAGTTGTTTCACCCATTTATTGAATCATAAAATCATAGGAGCAGAAGAGACCTCAAGAGGTCATCTAGTCCAGTCCCCTGCATTCATGGCAGGACTAAGTATTATCTAGACCATCCCTGGCAGGTGCTTGTCTAACCTGCTCTTAAAAATCTCCAATGCTGGAGATTCCACAACCTCCCCCGGCAATTTCTTCAAGTGCTTAACCACCCTGACAGGAAGTTTTTCCTAATGTCCTACCTAAACCTTTCATGCTGCAATTTAAGCCCATTGTGTCTTGTCCTATCTTCAGAGGTTAAGGAGAACAATTTTTCTTCCTCCTCTTTGTAACAACTTTTTTATGTACTTGAAAACTGTCATGTCCCCTCTCAGTCTTTTCTTCTCCAGACTAAACAAACCCAGTTTTTTCAGTCTTCCCTCACAGGTCATGTCTCTAGACCTTTAATCATTTTTGTTGCTCTTCTCTGGACTTTCTCCAGTTTCTCCACATCCTTCCTGAAATGTGGTGCCCAGAACTGGACACTATACTCCAGTTGAGGCCTAATTGGTGCAGAGTAAAGTGGCAGAATGACTTTTCGTGTCTTGCTCTCAACACTCCTGCTAATACATCCCAGAATGATGTTTGAATTTTTTTGCAACAGTGTTACACTGTTGACTTATATTTAGCTTGTGGTCCATTATGAACCCCAGATCTCTTTCCTCAGTACTCTTATATGTGTACAACTGATTGTTCCTTCTTAAGTGGAGTACTTTGCATTTGTCCTTATTGAATTTCATCCTATTTACCTCAAACCATTTCTCCAGTTTGTTCAGATCATTTTGAATTGTAATCCTGTCCTCCAAAGTGCTTGCAACCCTCCCAGTACTATCCACAAACTTTATAAGTGTACTCTATATGTCATTATCTAAATCACTGATGAAGATATTGAAGAGAATCGGACCCAGAACTGATCCCTGTGGTAGACCACTTGATATGCCCTTCCAGCTTTACTGTGAACCGCTGATAACTACTCTCTGGGAACGGTTTTCCAACCCCTTATGCACCCACCTTAGAGTAGCTCCATCTAGGTTTCATGTCCCTAGTTTGTTTATGAGAAGGTCATGCAAAACCATATCAAAAGCCTTTCTAAAGTCAAGATATACCACATCTACCACTTCCCCACATTCACAAGGCTTGTTACCCATCAAAGAAAGCTCTTTGGTTGGTTTGACATGATTTGTTCTTGACATGATTTGTTCTGCTGATTGTTACTTATCATCTTACTATCCTCTAGGTCTCTGCAAATTGATTTCTTAATTATTTGCCCAATTCTTTTTCTGGGCACTGACGTTAAGATGACTGGTCTGTAATTCCCTGAGTTGTCCTTATTTCCCTTTTTTATAGATGGGCACTATATTTGCCCTTTTCCAGTCCTCTGGAATCTTTCCCATCTCCCATGACTTTTTGAAGATAATCACTAATGTCTCAGATATCTCCTCAGTCAGTTCCTTGAGTATTACAGGATGCATTTCATCAGGCCCTGGTGACTTGAAGACATCTAACTTGTCTACATTATTTTTAACTTGTTCTTTCCCTATTTTAGCCTCTGATCCTACTTCATTTTCACTGGCATTCACTATGTTAGATGGCCAATTGCTACTAAACTTTTTTGGTGAAAACTTAAACAAAAAGGTAATTTAGCCTTCTACTATTTCCACATTTTCTGTTATGGTTTTTTTCCCCCTCATTGAGTAATGGGCCTACCCTGTCCTTGGTCTCCCTTTGCTTCTAATGTATTATGCTCCGAGCTGCAGTATATAGATTTTCATGATAGCACATTCAGGCCCCAGTCCAGTGATCTGTGTAGCTGAGATACAAACTCTTTTATATTCATAGGTTAGGTTGGGGCATAACCTTCTTTAGATCATGGGATCATGCACAAGGGTACTACAGTCTTGGGATAGCTGCAGCTGTTAGGAAAATAAAAGTGCAGTACAGTGACTTCAAGAGCAATAAAGGTGGGAAGCTAATCTCTTCTTCACCCAGCAGTGAACACCGTCCAGAAGGACACAAATCAGATCCAAATTGCCTAATGTTAGTTGCTAAAAAGATTTTTAAATTCTGGGCTTTGACTTTTTATATCATTTGTTCTCATTACAAATATACAAATTTTCTCTTTAGGCAACAACAGTGGATTCATTCTTAGCATTGATTTCATATAGTTGTTCCCAAAGTCCATGAACATTCACCCATGGAAACTGACAGGGAAAATAGCTCAAGAAACCTTTTCAAATTCAGGATAAGCATAAATGTTCTGTCAATAGCTCACAATGCATTTTATGAGAGAGACTTAGGAAAAGTTAGTGCTGCGTGCCTCATATTCACCATGCTCTGCAACTTAAAAGATGGCAAAAAAAATAACTACTATATTAAAAGACCAGTCAACATAATGAAAATTCTAACTTTAACAGATACAGCATCCTCTTTTGTGGAGATGGCTGAGAGCGTATTTATAAGAGTGCCTACAATTCAGACAGCACAGCACTGAATCCTGCAGAACATAATTAAAATGCAGATTGTAATAGGTTTATTCCACTAAAATATTTGAATAAATATAGATATGTTACACACAGAACAAACCTGAATAAAAAAGAACATTTTTAAGATGAAAAGCCAAGCACTGAAAAGTTAGGAAACGCCAGTATTAAGGATGTCTGTGGTGTTTTCTCCACACACCCCATCTCCTTGTCAGATCTGTCTCCTCTCCCTCAAGTTGGAGATTGGTCCTGCTTTGAGCAGGGGGTTGAACTAGGTGACTTCCTGAGGTCTCTTCCAACCCAGATCTTCTATGATTCTATGAACCTCCTTCCCCTGGTTCCCAATTCCGTGTCCTTGCCAGACCAGTTCCAGCGTGACTCAAAGCTACTGTGACAAAGTTCCTCTCTGTCTTGGTGGGTCCTGTGCTTATTTGGCAGATTTGCTCACCTCAGTGATCTTCCCCACAGTCTGGGTCAACTTCTCCTGTGTCTGATCAGGAGTTCAGAGGTTTAGGGGGAACCCGGGCCCACCCTCTACTCCGGGTTCCAGCCCAGGGCCCTGTGGATTCCAGCTGTCTATAGTGCCTCTTGTAACAGCTGCACCTCCCTGGGCTACTTCCCCATGGCCTCCTCCAAACACCTTCTTTATCCTCACCACAGGACCTCCCTCCTGGTGTCTGATAATGTATGTACTCCTTAGTTCTCCAGCAGCACACCCTCTCACTCTCAGCTCCTTGCGCTTCTTGCTCTCAGCTCCTCACACGCACTTCCTCTCCTCTGGCTCTCCCCTCCCTGACTGAAGTGAGCTCCTTTTTAAACCCAGGTGCCCTGATTAGCCTGCCTTGATTGGCTGCAGGTGATCTAATTGGCCTTTCTGCCTTAATTGGTTCTAGCAGGTTCCTGATTACTCTAGTGCAGCCCCTGCTCTGGTCACTCAGGGAACAGAAAACTACTCATCCAGTGATCAGTATATTTGCCCTCTACTAGACTCCTGTATCCCATTGGCCTGGGTCTGTCACATATCCCTCCCCCCTGCTCAACACTAAGGGGTTAGGCAGCTTGGGATGCCAGACAGTGCACATGTGACAACTACTCATCCCATATCAGTCTCCTACCTTCACCTACCTACTCCCAGTTCCTCCTCCCCTCCACACACACACACATTTCCCAACCCACAGTGTCTGTGGCTAGCTTGTGTCAGTCTCCCTGCCCCTCACCCCTGACCGTTTGTTCCAAGCTACTCCCCCTTCCCCACCTGCAGTCATATCAGGCAGCTTCCACCTCTCTGTCACAATCTCCGGGCTCTCAGGTCAGGTGCTCCAACCAGGCACTGCTCACAGCAGCCCGGAGTTGTAATTATAGGAGAAAGTCCTGCTCAGCCCTCGGCAGGAGCATGCCCAGTGCGGATGGAATCTCTGAGGAATGTACTGCCAAACCTGGAATTTAAAGTCTCTGCTGAGCATCTGTGAACTGTAATTTTTCAAAGGCTTATAACTTAGTACCGAATGTGGGCAGATTTTCACAAGGATGGCAAATTGTAAGTCTCTGCCACAAAGCCTCCTCCCTGACCACATATCCAATCCATTCTCCGAAGCATGGAGGCACTAGAGCTTTTCAAAGGAAGAGTTGCCAGAATTTTTTAACATGGGAAAAAACAACTTTCTTTTCCCCATCCTCAGTCTTGGAAACAGCTGACCCATTTTTGCTGAAATTAAAAATTAGCCTCAGTCCAAATTGTTGACGTTTGCCCAAGTTGCAAGCAACTGAAAACAGGGTCTTATAATGGGAAATGTTAGGCAACCCTAATAACAGGCAAAGCTATGTGTAATTTACTATGGACTTGAATGGTGCAGGCTCAATCCCTATGTGCATGCCTGTCAGACCAGCTACCATTCACTGCAGAAAGCTCCCTGGGAGTGTGCAGTGGGCTGGGATGGGACAGAGTGAAGGAGCCACATGGGTGGAAATCTTCCCAAAAGTGTCAATTCTGAGTAATGGACTGCTCCTGCCAGGGAGAGGATGGATGGCTGAGGGACTCATGTCTCTGAAACTCTTAACAGTGAGTGAGTTGAGGAGGGACAAGGAGAGGGATGGTGAAGAGTTGAAAAAGGGGATTGAGAAGCACAGGCAGAGTGGGGCAGGTTTGTAATCGGGAAGCTTGAAAATACCCCTGTGATTTCTGATCTGGGTTGGATCCAAAACCCAGAAAATACTTCAGGATCTGGTGGTACGCAGGCCAGAAAAAAGGAGGCTGTGATAATCAAGGTTTGACATGACGAGGGCTTCGACAAGAGTTCTGGCTGAGTGGGCAGAGAGGAAAGCCTGGATTTTAGAGAAGGCGAGTAAGAAGTAAGAAACACTAGCTGGTTTTGTGAATGGTTGGAATATGTAGGTCCGGTATGAGGACCAAGTCAAAGATCACACATAGGTTAGAGACCTAAGTGGCTAGGACAATAGTGGTGGTCTCCACAGTGATGGAGAAAAGGGAAGAGGATAGAGATGTTTCAAAAAAGCAAGAGCCCAGTTTTGGCCATGTTGAGGCCATGAAGATGATGACTAGACACCCACAAAGAGATGTCAGAAAGATAGGCTGAGACAGTAGATAGGATGAAGGGAGACAGCTCATCAGTAGACAGGTAGATTTGTGAAGTGTGAGATTTAAGATGAAGTAATGCAGTATACAGTGACTAGCCAATGCACGCTTCTCTTCCAGCAGGGTTCTCATGTGCAGAAAGCGATACCTCACAGACTGCTTACAGATAGCATCGGCCTGATCCGAAGCCCACTGACGTCAACAGGAAGGTTCTCACTGATTTCTGTGGGCTCGGATCAGGCTGCCTGTGAGTGAACATTTGACAAACAGGAGGAACAGTAGGTGTTTGGTGGGTCTCTTCTACTCCCAAATGGGGGGTGGCACCACAGTTATTTAAAACAACCCCAAGGGAGCTTATTGAGCTGTGTTTCCGAGGTGGGACTGACACTGACGCTAAAGGGGACAGGTGACCACAGAGAGTTAGAAAGGAGAATGCTTGTGTGCAGTTTGTATGCTGCCGTCTCCAGTGCTGGCTCTGTGGCGGCTCAATCTTTTCCCCTCCCCAGAATCTCACTGAGCCATGCCACTGCCAGGCAGAGAGGAAGCTGCCTCAGGAAAGTTAAAGAAGGTTTTCAACTTTCAAAAAATAAAGCTCCCTGTCAAAAAAAAATATTTGAAAGGTCTTTAGTACACGCACTTTTCCTCACCGCTAGTAAAGCTGCATAGGAGGAAAATAACAAGGGCTGTTTAAGAATTCCATGTGAGCAAGAAGCAATTAATCTCTGCTTGTATCTAGTGCCTTTTTACTCACATCCAGATACATTTGCCTCTGCGGTAAAAGAAATGCTGCATTATTCACAGTTCAAAAGCTACTTGGTGAACTTCAGAGCCATGTCCTCCTGCTGCCATTACAACAGCTAAGTGTCTTACAGCTTCCGACACACCGGAGCGCACTGAACTGGATCTGAATCTGTGAAGATGTACAAAGGGTTTTGCATGTTTCTTCTTGTGCTGCCAATGAGATGTTTGTTTCTTTTCTTCTTTGCCTTTTTTTTTTTTAAATGCGGCTTGTTTAAAAGGTACAGAGAAGGACAACAAAAATGATTCGGGGTATGAAACAGCTTCCATAGGAAGAGAGATTAGAAAGACTGGGACTTTTCAGCTTGGAAAAGAGATGACTGAGGAGGGATATGATAGAGATCTCTAATATCTTGAGTGTTGTGGGAAAAGTGAATAAAGAAATGTTATTTATTCCTTCACAGAACACAAGAACTAGGGGTCACCCAATGAAATTAATAGGCAGCAGTTTAAAATAAACAAAACAAAGTACTTTTTCACACAATGCACAGTCAACCTGTGGAACTCTTTGCCAGGGGATGTTGTGAAAGCCAAAACTATAACAGGATTCAGGAAAGACCTAGATAAGTTCCTTGGACAATAGGTCCATCAATGGCTATTAGTCAGGATGGGCAGGGATGCAGCCCCATGCTCTGAGTGTCTCTAGCTTCTGTTTGCCAAAAATTGGAAGTGGATGACAGGAGATGGATCATTTGATTGCCTGTTCTGTTCATTCCCTCTGAAGAACCTGGCATTGTCCACTGTCAGAAGACAGAATACTGGGCTAGCTGGACCATTGGTCTGACCCAGTGTGGTCGTTCTTATGTTCTTTTTTAATTTTTATTCAGTCAAGTTATTGGTGCAATTAGGAGAGGAGCTGAGGAAAAGCCTAAATGTGATTTTTGCATCTCTAACTGTGCTGAACATTTACTGTATTTTTAGAGAGCCGGGGGACTTCATGATGGATGGGCAAAGAGTTTAAATAAAATCAGAGACAACCAAACATTTGATCTTTCACTGGTGTGGGGGTGAAAATGCGCTTAAAATTTGTTGTTGGCGGTATTAAAATATTCTTTGCATTGCTTGTTTTGGCCACAAATGGAAATACTACATCAAAGGGAAAGTGATTTTTTCACTCAGCAAGTCTCTACTGGCCAAAACCCAAGAAGCTGTGGCAATCTCTAAAGAGAGCCTGATCTCATGAGATATAAGGCTTGGTTTCTAAGACCCAAGAAATTTGGATAAACTTTTAAACTCCTGGATGTTGTATGAACTGAAGCTCCTAACTCTTTTGATGTCTGCCTAGAACTAATATAACTCAGCTAATAACTAGGGCATCTATAAAAAACTGCTTTCCAAACAAGACTATTGCTTACCCAATTAGCAATAATGGATTCACAGCCTTCCAGCCAATCCTGTAAGCCTTCTGTCACACAGGTAGTCATTCTCTTGAATACACATTACTGGGCTCAAGACAGAGGTAACTGGGTGAAATTTAAGGGCCTGTGTTATACAGGAGGTCAGACGGGATAATCTGCTGGTTCCTTCTGGCTTTAAACTCTATGGGTAGGTCTGTCGAGTACAGACAGTGCAAGCCCAGCTAGCAGAGATATAAATAGCACTATAGATGGTGAGGCACAGCTAAGACATGCCAGACCTTAGGGTATACACATGGGTCACTAAAAACCCAAGCTGTGCTTCCCACATCTACACTGCTTTTTTTGTAGCTCCCCCTTACCAGATCCTTTCTCTTCTGCCTCCCCCCACCAGCCTTTTACTGGCTCGTGGCTCCACATACCCTACCTGCTGCCGCCATTATAGACAAGGCCGATGAAGCTCTGAATAGTTCCATTGCCTGCTCGTGTGTAGGTCTGTGCAGGATGGGAGCCTGAGACTGTAAGCTCTTGGGAGTTGGAAGTTTCTCTTATCATGTGCTTGTACATCACCTAGCACAATGTCTCCCCCAGTCCTGGTTAGAGCTTCTAGGCACTATTCAAGAACAGTAATAATAGTCTTACCCTTAAATGGGGCTGAGATGGTCAGAACGTCTCACAATTGTGCTGGCGCAGGGAGCCACTGTTGATCTGTCGGTAGCTGCATTTGCCATAACTATGACCAAGAGTGTTGACAATATTTTTAGAAGATCCCAATAACATGTCAGCTACGGCAGGAGATGGGCAGATGGTGGACAAGTTTATGTTGGCTGTTTTTTTAAGACCAACCCCGCTTCGTAATCCCTTAATTACACATTCCCCCAAGCTTCTAGCTGTGGGAACGGCATAACGAATGTTACAGCACACTGCCAGTGCTAGCGGATACGTGCTTACCTTAAATAACATGTATTATACAAATGATGAGACACAGGATTGATGGTGAGTTTTTCTCTAATGGATTGCGTTGCTTCCTGGCCACTGAATGGGGCCATTTGATCTGTTCTTTTGTTACAGAAACCATTTCATCCTCTAAATTAAATGTATCCATTTTTAAATGAATAAAAATCATATCATCATTCACTAGTAAACAAATCAGGAATGAACTGCCTCTGTGCTTTCTTAACAAAAACACATTCACACTTTGAGAACTTCATTAATGAACCTGGTCGAGATTTCCCTGACTCTTGTGAACCGTAACTGTCTGCAGTGTTTCAACAATGGGTTAGGGAGAACATTCATGTCTGAGAATTGACCTAATCTTTGTTAAATAGCATTATCTGATGAAGGCAACAATGGCATGAACTTTCCATAGAAATGCACCTCAACATCATCTAATTGCCTTGTTACTCAGTGATAGATTTATGCAAGAGACTCATGAAGGTTGCTTGTAATGCAGTCTTGGTTTTCCATTTCATTATTTAAGAATCATTGTTTGTTTACAGTATTGACTGAGTATTAAAGCACTACTCTGCGATACTTTAAAAGGCTTTCTGTTGTAGTCTTGATTGCTATGATCTTCATTAACTTGTCACTGCACAGTTATTTAGTATGAAAGAGTTGTGGTTCATGAATAGCGTTTACAAATCATAATAAAATCAATTAGTTTAGCAGTGATGGGGACACACTAACTGTCATTCTCCAGATTTTTCAAGAGAGAATGGTACAATTCAGGCAACCCATGAGATGGCCGGGTCATTCATTGGTATGTACAGTGCCTCAGTCTTTGTTGAGATGAACCAACACTAGATTTTGCCATTGTTGCATGAGCACAAAACTAGCCTCAGATGGCTTCCAGGGCCGTGCACATCTATGAGTCTAACCACTAGAAAAATAATTGCTGGTGGGTTTTTATTTGCCACAAGAAATGCAGAATAACTGAGGATGATGCTAAGAATCTGATACTATTTGTCTAATGAAGCAAATAATATAAAAAATGTAATTTTACTGACTACAAATGACATAACTTGTAGTGTAAACCCTCACTCAATCCTTGCTTATTGCGTAGATTGGGAGAACTAGGATAGCGGAATGAAGATTATGTATTTTTGGTGTTCGTTTTATTTCTTTCAGTTTTATTAGAGCTTGGCTTTATTTTGCTGCAAACAGTGCTAGAATTATTTCTGCAAACAAGTTTTAAAAGTTACCAAGGGCTGCACAGGAACTAGATATCCATGCAAGAGAGCATAAGAACTACTCCTGCACAGACCTTGGGTCTGAGCACACAAAGGTAAATGGGGATAATCTATGTTGTAGGTGCTTATATATCCCCCATTGTTATTGTATCTGAGCACTTCTCAGCATGTAATACAGTTATCTTCACGATCACCCGGGAGCTAGGGCAGGTTCATTATCCTCATTTTGAAGGTAAGGGTTGATTTTCAAAGACATAGGTGGGAAGGAGATGCTCTCCTTCCAGTGACTTCCAGTGGGAGTTGGGTGCCTATATATACCAATGTGTGTTTGAAATTCTTCCCCTGTGGGACTTGCCCAGGGTCACACAGGAAGACAGTGGCAGAGCAGGGAGTTGAGTCCCAGGCTAGCACTTGAGCCATGGGACAGTCCTTCTTCTCTGGAATGACTAGGTGAAGTGGCCATTTACTCCCTCCCTGGAGTCGGTAGATAGGGAGTGAGCAGAGCTCTAGCACTACCACCTGCTGGCCAGCAGCACAGGGCCTGTACAGAAAGGTTTGTAGTTTATGGAGAGCAATTGCAGTTCAGAGGTCTCTCTCTGACTCATCATGACCCCTGGGCAGCTTCCTCAAAATGAACAATCTAACCCTAAATTGACGTTTCTGTGATATTACCCATGGCACAATTTGGACTGTTGAACAGCTGTGTCTCCTCAAGTCTCTAACCTGGAGTTCCTTTTATACTGCTTCGCTGTGAAAGCAACCATTCCTGGTCTGCTCACAGCCAGCCTCCAGCATGTAAATCACTCTCAGCTCTACTGTATGAGTGCTATCGCCAGCCACCCATGAACTACACTGCAGGGCAACCCCAGCAAACTCCCAGTCCCTGACTTTCCCCCAGAAATTTACGTCTTGTACTGCCCAGCGTCTCCTGGACAATCCCAGTTCATGAAGGTCCATCATTTAATAATAAATGATATGCACAAATCTCATTATCCCAAAGGGATTTTCCCAACCATTTCAATCGAAACATGCTGCTTTAGGTAAAACAGTAAAATAAGTTTATTAACCACAGAAAGATACATTTTAGGTGATTACAAGTGCTGAGCTGCAAAAGTCAGAATTGGTTGCAAGAAAATAAAATGTAAAACACAATTAATATCTAACTTAACAACTAAATGAATTTAAAGCAAAGGTTTCTCTCACCACCTGCTTTAGTAGACTTACTGGCTGGATTTGTTTCAGTCAAAACTCCTCCCCCAGTTTAGCGTTAATGTCCTTGTCTTTCAGGAGTTCTTGATGCCTATGGCAGAGAGAAAGGGGAGGAGTCTTTTAGGGTGTCTGTTACCCTTTCTTATTGTTCTCTTTTTCTTTGAAAATCACCTGCAGCTGAAGTTCAGGAGACAGACGATCTGGAGGGATGGAAACTTACAGCTGTTTCTTGGCCAAAATTAGATTTCTCTCTCTCACCTTTTTTCTTGCCAAACAATGGCCACCAACCAAGTGATTTTGTTGACATCGGGCTGAAGCATCAATTTGCCTTTTGTTATTGAAGAACTGGCTTGTCCCTGGTTTTTTAAACTTGGAACATGTCTTAGTAATGTTATACAGTAGAATGTTACAACTTTACATACAATGTTGCCCCACATATTTTACCAGGATAATATTGATCAGCAAATTATGAGTTTTCAAATGATCTCACAAGGCATACTTTGTAGGAAATGTATCATAATCTTGTAAAAGAGGTGACCGTAAGGGTACAGAGTGACACAATTTCCTCAGAGACAAATGTAGGAGTCTAGTGCATACACATACACTACTTTATAAAATATTTTCCTCAACTAAGTGTGGAGATCTGCTGTCTAAACTTCATTGAACCTCCTTATTTATATTTGTTTCTAGTGTTCGGTCCTAATGATGCTATTACAGTAAATTTTATCCATCACTGACAGGATGTAATTTGAGTTTCTGGCACAATATGTCTATACTGCCATACCTTTGCTGATTGCTACAGTTCTATTTCTGAGAGTCATCGTTTGCATTAATGTATTTAATGCTCGCTGTAAAGTTAGGATTAGTGTTAAGATCCTTAATTTTTTATTCAGTTATTTCCTGGTTGTTTTGACTAAGCATTGAGGGACAAAACTTTTCCTTCTCGGGTGAAAGGACAGAAACACATATCCTGACACACTCTCAGTCCCTTGCATAACTCACTCATAGAGGGAAGCCTGCAGAGCTGCAGGACTGGGATGGAAACTCCACAGGTCCCTGGTCTATAAAAACAAGGGAAGAAGAGTTGCTGCTACTCCGAGGAGCAGTGATTTACAATAATTTACTACCTCATTGGTGGCAACAGTGCTCAGTCGGAACATGCCACATTGGGTTGATATCTGCCTTACTCCAATTGCTCCATCATCTAATCACATCTCCTCTGTGCAAAGCAGAGCTCCGCATAGCAGCTATTCTGCACTGTGTGGGGGAATTCTTCAGGACAGCTGTTATGTCCATGTGTGTCTGCTACTAATACCCTTTCTGCAAAGCATCTACAGGTAGGAGTAGGAGAAGGCGTGTGGATTCTAGCATGGATAGTTACTGGCTAGTCAGTACTGGCTGGATAGGCAGAAGGATACTGGACCGCCCAGATGCCTCTCTTCCTTACACCCCCAAAATCATCCTCTAGCCAAATATGTGCAGTGTTTGTAATACACCTACGTCAAAATCCACTCATGAGAATTGGCTCAAGCTTTAGTCTTTGCACAAATAGGCACAACTCCAACAATGTCAGCGGAATTGAGGTTGCTTATACCAGGGCTGAACTTGGCCCTTGGGACTGAATTTGCTTGACGCACAAAGGCTGAACCACTACTCTTGCAAAATGAACTGGGACCAAAGACTAAATTAAACATCTAAACCAGAGCTGAGTGACAGTTCCAGTGATTGCATTGGATAATGTGATAAAATTGAAATGTCATAAATGGCTCTATCACATCACGTAAAGTGGAAACTAAGACAATAGCAAAAAAAAAACAACTAGGGACCATGGCAAAAGATTCAGAGAGGCTCTGCTTTAGTTCTTTTCATCCATATTACAGAAATTCATCACTTTGGATTATTTTTGTCCCATGGAGTCATAGAACCATAGGGTTAGAAGCGACCGCAAGGGTCATCTAAGCAAACCCCCTGCCAGGATGTGGGATTTGTTGTGATTAAATCACTCAAGGCAGACATCTATCCAGCCTCCTTTTGAAAACCTCCAGTGAAGGAGCTACCACAACCTCCCTAGGCATCTGTTCCATTGTCCTACTGTTCTTACAGTTAGGAAGTTTTCCTGAGATTTAATCTAAAAATGTGGAGCCAGCAGCAACAAGGGCCAGGTTCAGTATCTAGGGGTTTCTTTTCAACAATACAACACAAAACCAGCTTGAGCCCCCACCAAGTGACCTGGGACAATTACCCCTTGGGCGCCTGTGAGAGGCAATATTTCCCCTCTTGCAAAGACAGAGTCTGAGTGTAGCAAAAGCTTTTAATAAAATGAGGGAAATAATGCAGCATTAATTTAGGAAAACACTGCAACTAGGGTTTATGAACATAAACCACGAGAAAAAGACTCACCCCCAAATAAATTGGGCAGTGTCCTTTTCCCCTCAGGTTCTTAAGTCCAGCAACCCAAAAGTCCCTTTCACATGCCCGTCCTTTCTCTGCACACCATTCAGTTGTTATCTTTGGCCAGTGCAGCCCCCGAGTTCAGAGGTTCATCCAGAGAGTTCACCTCCCAGGGGTCAAGGGGTCTGTGTGGAGGCACCTTACATGCTCCACTGCTCAGGCACTCACTCATTGCCCCAACAGCAGATTGCCGCGACTCTCTGCCGGGCTCTGCTCTGGCCCTCTCTGCAAGCTGCCCCGCTAGCAGCTTGCCACACCTCTCCGCCAGCCACTCTGCTGGCCATCTCTCCACCAGTTTGAACCCATTGCTTCTTTTCCTGCCCTCTGTGCCAAGATAGTAAAACTTTTCTCCATCATTTTTATGGAGCCTTTCAACTATTTGAAGACGGCTACTATGTCCACCCTTAATCTTCTGTTTTCCAAATGAAACATATTCAGTTCCTTATGCCTTTGCTCATATGGCTTGCATTCCGTCCCTTTGGTCAGGGCTTAAATTCAGCCAGAGCTGGTCAGAGCAGAGCTTCCGTAAATATTTTCAAACCTTGACTTCAACCTTGTTACCCGGGGCTTTCAGAACCCACAGCAGGGGCAACTTAACTATTTCACTCCTGGTGGTGTCAGGAGTAACTCAGTGGGAGCACAGTGACTCTGTCTGATAAAAAATGAGTGCAAGTAAGTGTGCTCTATCTAAAACTGCAGTCTATTAGATATAAGCACACAGAGACATAAGCAATAGGTTTAGAACATCCCAGATATTCTCCTAAACCCTAGAACGGTATTGCATAACTAACCGCAGGTTTCCAATGGGCAGCTGCTCACCCACTGGGGAGAAAAGGTGTCAGGAAAAACATCTCTCATGCTGGCTTCAGAGGACTGCTCCAAAGTACATTCTATAGCTACAGGTTTCAGAGTAGCAGCCATGTTAGTCTGTATCCATAAAAAGAACAGGAGTACTTGTGGCACCTTAGAGACTAACAAATCTATTTGAGCATAAGCTTTTGTGGACTACAGCCCACTTCATCAGATGCATAGGTTCCATTCTCTACGGTGCCACAAATCCTCCTGGTCTATAGCTAGTCCTTTTTATAACTAACTTCTACAAAACACATAGGTCGGAGTGACCCCTACTGGATCATCACTTTTCCTAACTTCCAATAAAGTTCTAATATCAGAGGCATCTAGACTCAAGGTTTCCATCCACTTATCTTTTCTCAGTCTCAGTTACTTACTTTTGTCTCTCCTCCTCCCATTCTGATTAACAGAAACTGCCAGCTAGATTTTCACCTTGACTCTAAAAGCCTGCTTTCCAGTTAACCCTTAACTATGCGCTGTTCCATTTTATTAATTCATGGTGGCTGAATGCACATAAAATGGTTGCAATTGGCTTGATCACATTCTGGGGTTCTCACATCCCTCAAATCCAGGGTGTCAGCCTGGTAGTGTTGCTGTTCTCAGCTGGAGGTCTGTGACCATCTAGAGACAGTTTCAGGGGTCCACAGGGCCCTGTGCTGAAGCCTTGAGTCCGAGCACACCTCCTGCTGGGTTGAAGCCTCGGTGCCTCCCTTGGAAAATTGGATGCGTGGTGGGTTCCAGGAAATGGCCTATAAGAATTTAAGCCCGGCCTTTGATGATCTTTGTCACTCGCCTCTGGATCCTTTCCTGTTTCTCTACAGCCTTTCTATACGGCAGTGACCAAAATCAGACACAGCACTCCAGCTAAGGCCTAACCAATGTTGCATAGAGTGGTACCATCACCTCCTGTGGCTTCCATGCTATGCCTCTGTTAATACAACCTACAATTGCATTTGCAGTTTTTGCAACAGCATTGCATTTCAGACTCATGTTGAGGTTTTGATTCACCACAACTCCCAAATCCCCCGAAGCAGTGCTGCAGCCAAGCCAGCTACCCCCAATTCTGGATTGGTGCATTTGGGTTTTTCCCCCTATGCTTTGAAATATAATGGGGCAATATAATAACCTCATGTTAACTTGGAGAGCTTTATGGTGAAAGTGAGACACCAATGACAGATGATATGGAACAAGATTGTTAATGTTATGTAACAGCCTGCTAGCTGTAAATCAGATTAGCTGCATAGTGTATGGAAGGCCATTCCCTTTAGAGCGTCCATATAAGTAAGTATTTAGCAAGGAAGAACTCATTCGCAGTTTTTGTTTTATTGGGGAAAATAAATGGGATTGCCACATATCTATTTCTTTTTATTATTATTTATTATTTATTAATGTGTTGATTTTAACTAAATCACTAAATGCTGTCACAGATATTTATGGGAATGATTCAATACATTCATTTATATTAGCCCTCATTAACTAAAGACGTTTGCCTGATTTATCTGAGTCAATGCAGACAATTTGTGGGTGCAATCAATAGGCCACGTACGCTGGATTAAGGAAGCATTTAGTCTATATAAACATAACCATGCATGTGATATAATCAATATTTAAATGACCCATGGGATTAATTTGTCAAAACAACACTACTGGTTGAAACCTTTTAGAGGGCAGAGTGCCACTATATTGCTTAGCAAACAGTCAAAGAATAAACTGCTAATACCTTTCCCTCAACAACAGGAAGAAGGTATTTTCAGCACATCAGAATAAAGTGTTGCCAGGTGTTTACACTGCACTTTTGCTGGCGTCAGGAAGCTGTTCCATCCTTTTCCTTCACACCAGTGACCTAAAATTTCTAAACATTAAAAGATAACTGCAAAAAGATGTTTGTACAAAGTTGCCTTGCTTTGGAATTGTGTGTACTTTGGTAGGCTATGGAAAGGTAATTAGGTGTTATCTACAGATAATCATCATTCATAAATGCCCGTAGGGTGAGTCCACTTCTCAAAGCTCTGCTAGTGTTCATCAGCTATTAGAGCTGTTGTTCTTGCAGTTTAGAGCATAGGCAGAGCTCCTTAAGTGAATTTCAGCTGGATGTAGGTTGGGCAAACTAATCTGGATGAAATAAGAAGCCTCCTTTTAAAACTTTTATCCAAAACACAATTGGAACCCAACTTCTGTTGCAGTTCAGAAACATTAGATTTATCTCTCCTCCTTCCCCACCTCCTTTCTCCCATGAGCTCAGCATGGATAGACTCTTGCACCTATGTGAAACTTAATTGACACTAACGTAAACATATTACATAAAGTACTTGTGGCACCTTAGAGACTAACAAATTTATTTGAGCATAAGCTTTCATGGGCTAAAACCCACTTCACTGGATGTATCATGGGTTTCAGCCCACAAAAGCTTATACTCAAATAAATTTGTTAGTCTGTAAGGTGCCACAAATACTCCTGTTCTTTTTGCTGATACAGAATAACATGGTTACCACTCTGAAACATGTTACACAGAGGCTATCTACTGTGTCTGCCCTGTGCTTTGAAAATTAGTTAACCTACCTGGCTGATGAATAAGTAACTATGGACAGAGCTTTCAGAAGCATTAAGTCAGTTATGGGCCAAATTCAATTGAAAGTCAAGCCTAGGATAACATTTTCAAAAGTGCCTGATTGAGGAGCATTAACCCCATTTTCAAAAGTCACTTCGGCTCCTGTGGGCCTTTTGAAAATGCACATAGGCACTTTTGACAATTTTATTCTTTAAGATCAATGCCGATCCATCCCCCTATATTCCCCTCAGAGTTCAGAGGGATTTTTATTTTTATCTTTTCCATCATATCTTCTTGCATTAAAACAAATGGCTGATTGATGTAATTACTAGCTGATGATGTAATTACTAGGTGATATGTCCCATAAGCAGAGCCTCGTGCATGCAAAGGGGTCCAAGTACTGAGAATCAGTTATGTTTACTGCTGTAGCTGAACTAATTGTCAAAGCACATAGTAGACGCAGTATGTGATGCTCTTTACAGTACATTTGCTTTTAATATTTGCCATTAAAATATGTCACTGGTTTTCATTCTGGATTTCAGATGTTTCCCTTCCTTGAATGAATGTGACAGTGTGGATGTGTCTAGCATGGCTAACCAGCTGTCCACATCAAGGCTTGGATTGTTAATTAACAGGCCTATTTCCACTCTTGACACTGACAGAATCTTACAGGCTGCTCAAAGATTATTACTTATTACATATCTCTGAATAAGATATTTCTGGACTCAGTGGATAATGTGTTTATGCCAAGGCTTAATTTCCAGAATTCCCATTGAAATTAGGTTCCTAAGTGGCTTAGGCTCTTCAAAAAATTTACCCCAAATTACTAGCTTATCAAGACAAGAATTATTTGACGAATTTCCCCTCCTCCCACCAAAATTAAGTGTAATAAGAGAGTCCCAACTCTAGGAAGTTGTTAGCTTCAGCAAATGGCTGTAAGAAACAGATAACTAATGGCAAAACACGTGGAAACCCAGCTATCATTGGTTCATGCATCTAGCAGCATAGAGATGATATTACAAATATTCAAAATTGTGATGAAACAACATTTGTAGGAGCCAGATAAGGCTACCAATGTACAATTCCTCTATTGTCTGTCCCAAGAAAGAGATGGATTCTTTACTGTCACAAATTATCTAATATTCTCCACTCCAGAATGGAGGGCTTTCCTTTAACAGCAAAGAGTTTACTTTTGTGGTACAGACAGTTATTTTCCTCTTCGGTGCAAAGATTGCTTTTATGTTTTATCCCTAATTTTCCTTTCATTTTTATATGTCTTTTGCACTCTAAATATAAAAAGCTTCTTTTGCCAAGACAGAGAACAACACTAACTAAAGCAGAAATAAAATCAGTTCATTTCTGTGACAAATGTGGCAATTCTGTGTGATATTTTTGAGATACCATACTTTCTTAGGTTTAAGTATCATTGCTGGCCAGGGATTTTATGTAATCCCTTGGGGAAGGGTAACTGAAGCTCCTCCAGCAACTAAGAACAATGGGAGATGATTAGGCAAATTCATTCGGGGTGTAACACCTCCAGAGAGGTAACATCTCCTGGGGGAGCTCACCTGGACTAGTTCAAACTGGGTTTTCCAGAAGCTAGCTGTTAGGCAGAGAAAGGTCTTCTGGATAAATAGCTTGAGTTTAAAGTGTCTCGGGGCCTTCTTTCTGATGCAGCACATGGACAGGACCATCTGTCCAAAGGGAGAACCCCAAACGTTAGGGAAGGGTTGAAAGGACTGACACTGGCCAGAGCCATTGTGGAGGTGAGAGGGTGATCTCTGGTAGGCTTATTAGCAGGTGTGTAGGTTCTTGTATTGTTTTAACATGTTTGATGGCTATTAGCCAGGATGGGCAGGGATGATGTCTCTAGCCTCTATTTGCCAGAAGCTAGAGTTGGGCGACGGGATGGATCACTTGATATTCCCTGTTCTGTTCATTCCCTCTGGGGCATCTGGCACTGGCCATTATTGGAAGATAGAATATTGAGCTAAATGAACCTTTGGTTAGACCCAGTATGGTCATTCTTATGTTCTTAGGTCCATAATGCTTTTTACTTAAGAATAAACGTGCTGTGTGGTAAATTAACTGTGGCAGTTACACTGTTTACCATCTGTGAGGGAAAAAAGTAAAGCAGGCCTGCTTAGACCGTTTTATTTTGCTAGGGAATTCACAGTATAGGCAGGGATCTGTGCAGCCTGGGAATACCCCAGTCAGGGAAGAGGGAGAGAAAGATCCATATCTCCACTCAAGGAAGGAGACAGCTGAGAAGCTGGCAGCCTCGAGGGGATGCCCTTGCTGGACCATGGAGGTGAAAATACAGGTGCAGTTGCCCTGAATTGTGACAATCTCATTTTACACTTCTCATACCTGTAAATGGGTTTACAGAGCTGCTTCTTTCCCAATATATTACCGTTGCTTCATTTTATAAAAGCACTGTCCAAGCCAAATAAAATGAATCTAGATCTTACATCTCAATTTGTAAATAGATGAGAATGTGCAAGCAAATGAGTTCTGTGGTCTCTCTCTTTCTGAATTGTATTAACTCTGCTGCCTCATCACATGCAAGTTAAAGTTAATCAAATATACTCATTGGATCATGATCTGCATTCCAATCTATGGGGTACTTGGTCTCCATCTTAACATAGATGGCTGCCAGTTCTGCCATATATAGGACCTGTAATGAATCTTGATTAGTAGGAGCCCTTGCCTCATTCACTGTGAATATTAATATTGTGTGGTATGAAATGAGTGAGATATAAGAACATAAGAATGGCCATACTGGGTCAGACCAAAGGTCCATCTAGCCTAGTATCCTGTCTTCTGACAGTGGCCAATGGCAAGTGCCCCACAGGGAATGAACAGAACTGGTAATCATCAAGTGATCCATCCCTGCCCATCCTCGCTAATAGCCATTGATGGACCTATCATCCATGAATTTATCTAGTTCTTTTTTGAAGCCTGTTATGGTGTTGGCCTTCAGAACATCCTCAGGCAAGGAGTTCCGCAGGTTGACTGTGCATTGTGTGAAGAAATACTTCCTTTTATTTGTTTTAAACCTGCTGCTTGTTAATTTCATTTGGTGACCCCTAGTCCTTGTATTATGAGAAATAGTAAACAAAACTTCCTTATGTACGTTCTCCACACCAGCCATGATTTTATAGACTGCAATCATATCTCCCTTTAGCCATCACTTTTCCAAGCAGAAAAGTCCCAGTCTTGTTAGTCTGTCATTATATGGAAGCTGTTCCACACCCCTAATAATTTTTGTTGCTCTTGACTGAACCTTTTCCAATTCCAACATATCTTTTTTGAGATGTTTGCAGTATTCAAGAAACAGCATAGGCAGAGCAGGAGCCCTTGCCTTATTTAGTTACAGCTTTATATGTTCTATCTCTGGCATGCATGGAATTGTTCACAGAGTCTACTCATGCATATCTGTGGTTGTAAGGAAAAAGAAGTATGATGCTAGATTGTGTGTGGGAAATGGTATGTGATCACATAATTACAGATTGTGTTGTACTTTATCGACACAAAGGACTGCATACTGAGACTCTTACATTCAGTATTTGATGACATCCTAGGATATCAAAGACAGCAGCGGGAGATAAATTCCCTCTGTTTATGGCTCTGGCACAGCCATACCTGGAATTTGATTATGGACACCACATGGAAGGATGACATTTAGAGAACAACAACTGGGCTTAGTGAGAGGATCAGAGGATACTCCCTCTTTGGACAGGATACTCCATAACAGTCAGTTGTGGAACTTGTTGCACCTATCTCTGACTCATTTGACAGGAACAGAACAATAGGCTAGGGGGTACCATTTTCTAAATCTACTGAGGGCCAGGTGTTCAAAGGTATTTAGGCTCTAAAGATGCAGATATGTGCCTAGAAGGATGTTTCTAAAGCACCTAAGCAGGTTAGTTTGAAATCAATGGGGATTAGGCATCTAAAGGTGCCTACCTGCATCTTTAGGGACCTAGATACACTTCAAAATCTTAGGAGCCTAAGTCTCATGGAAAGTTTGGAAGAGTGGTTTCTGCATTATTTCGATGCTTTTTAATGTACCTGGGTCTCTTTGAAGTCAATGAAATTTAAGCCGTAAAGATATTTAGGCATTGTTTCAGGGTTGCAATGCCTAACTAATTAGGGGCCCAAGCCTTATGTTAAAAATCTCTGGTTTCCTACATCCCACGCTCACCAAACTGCTTCCCCCACTGAACTTCACATTTGGAAATTTGGCCTCATGTCATCCCTCACTCTGCTACCTTATTCCAAAGGCCATGTCCCCAGGAGCAGAGGGCTTGCTGATAGATGCAGGAGGTGCCCTTTGAAAATCACTGCAGGAAAACCCTGTCTCCACAGTCCACTCCGGACCTGGTTAACAAAATCTTGCTTTATTACTTACATGTGAACCAATGAATTAACTCATTTATTCTTCTTCAAGAAGTCCCTTTTTTTTACCCTCTCAAGCACAGGAAAGTCTTTCTACAGATGCCAGCTCAGACTTTTTTCTCAGAGGCTGCTGGGTTCCTAGATCCTCCAAACTTGGTCTTAATGCCACCTTCCTGGTGGGCTAGTCTCTGATCTTCAGCCAGGTCCAGCCAGTAAGCCTCACCTCTCCCTTCCACCAGTCCTTGCCCAACTGCTGGAATTGAACGAACATACTCCTAACCACAAAATGGCCCGTTACAGAGTTTTGAGATGTTAAATCCCTGTCTCGTGTTCAACCGTGGGCTTTACTTCCCACACCCCCGTGCAGAACATGACAGTAACTCAACTCATTACCTAACATTCTCCACAAAATCCCATGGATTTCCAAGATCATTGAGGCTCCTAAATCAGTTAGGTATTGTAAGGCTGAGCGAGAGCAAAGACTAAATGCCTTTATAAATCTGGGCCTAAGTCACTTTATATGGATAATGGCAATTCCTGCATTCCTACCAGAAGTGACAAGGCAGCAGAAAGGGCTGAATTTTGAGGAAAGATTAGAAGAGTTAATATGTACACATTTGGTAAGTATTGTTGAAGGAGGAAAATAGAACAGTCTACAAATATCCAAAAGATCATTGCTGCCTAGATCCTTTCTCAGATATTACTCTGTAGAGATAAGCCCTGTGGTGATTATCCAGTTATCAGACCAACATATGAATACTCCAGCAGCCCATGGTACAGTGAATGTTATACATGCAACTCCAGTGAAGGAAGCTTCTGTCTTATAGAGCAAACCTAGCTGCTGTTTAGAAAACATGACCTATGAAGAAAGTTTTTAAAAACTTAGAATAAAAGGCTGAAGGGGAAACCTGATCATAGTCTTCAAAAATCTTAATAGTTGTTTTAAAGAGGATGCTGATCAATTGTTCTCTATGCCTACTGAAGAAAGGACAAGGAGTAATCAGCTTAATCTGTAGCAAAATAGCTCAGACATTAGAAGCAAGTTCTCACTGTAAGAATAGTTAAGCACTGGAGTAAGTTATCAAGGGAGGCTGTCAAATCCTTGCAATGGAAATTTTTAAGAACAGGCTAGACAAAAATCTGTCAGGGATGGTCTCTGTTTACTGCCTCAGCACAGGGGGATGGACTAGAGGACTGCTTGCGGTCCCTTCCAGCCCGACAGTGCTATGGTTCTACCTGCCTGAATGCAAGTGGAATAGCTGGTAGGCCTAAGGCAGCCTTGGTGCCATAAAGTGAGTGACTGACAAGGATTTCAGACAGTGATGGTCTCAGGAATACATGTGCAGCATGGTAGAACATGTGACCTATGTAAGCCGATCAAAACGAAGGATCCTAAAAAGTTGAGGCTGAAAGAATGTGAAGAACTGAAACATGCCACCAGGAGTTTTTATTATTATGTGCAGTGCTGAAGGATCGGGGCCCCATTGTGATAGACATTGTATACACATATAACAAAAAGACTGCACCCATGTCTAAGAGCATAAAGTCTAACCGTTTTATTGAGTCTCTGGAAGGTTTGACTCAAACGTGGGTAGGAGGTAGAATGCTAGTTCTGATTTGCATGCTGGATACCAGTATCAGTAATGCTGAGCTAAACTCTGTAAGAGCTCTCAATGCATCTGTCCGTGAGATTCCCATTTTAATGAATAAGAGTCATAGGGCTGAATTCCACATGCACCGCTTTGAAAATGTAGCCCTAAATCTTGTTATAATTACCCTTAACATCTTCTCTGTGGCGCTCTTGTTGCTTAGTTCTCAAGGACAGCACCGTCTACTTGAGACAAGGTTTATTCATTATTATGTAAAGTTTCCTGACAGATTGCAAAGGTACACAGTGTATTATGCATTATTCAGGGAATAGTAAACATCCCCTTGTCCTTTGTGTTTGTTTCCGCTTTATGTTATGAGCATTTGATGTCGGTCGGAATTTAGCCGTGAGTGTAATTGGTGTTGAGTTCCAAGGGGTATGTGCTGCTTTCTTTCCCCTCCCATTCACCATGGCATACAAGTGATGTGCAGTTTATCCAGCGTATTGCCCTAGTCGCATTTAGCCTGGCTCATTCACTACGTTTGAATTAAGGATTGGTTTGAGCCGTGAATAGAAGAGGTACATGTGGCATAACAACATATACAATACAAACGACATAAGGAGTAATTCTCAGAGTGGCATAAATGCTGAAGTATGCAAATATTTCCTTTGTAAGGTGTGTGATCACAAAATAACGCATTCTGCAAAATTTGAATATATCAGATATTCATGCTATGTTTATGTTTGTGGGGATCCAGACTGGGGAGAGAGAGAAGAGACTGAATGTCAGTTGTGCAATGAGTGCCTTGGCTTTCATAGTTCATTTCATTGGCTCTTATAGGTGATGTCGTAGTTAACACCAGAGGAGCCAACATCTAGCAGACATCTGTCAATTTGTAATTTTGTATTAAAGATGCTCATATTATCTTTTTAAAGATACAATATAATGTCACATATTTTGTCATGTAGTTATAATTATTTCCTTATTGTGGTGGCCTAGGGATCCTACAAACACATAGGCCCATTGCTACTTAGTTGACATTTTATTAATATTTGGTCTTTGAAGTTTGGATATTTCCGTGCTCATGAATGTGGAAGGTTAATACCACTTTCTGTATAGGGCTTGAACCTGTAAGCTGCTGAGCAAGCAGCCCTCATTCAGCACTTGTCTGTGGGACTGTTCACAAGCTTAAAATTAGATTAATAGATTTCAAGACCAAAAGGGACCACAGCGATGATCTAGTCTGACCACCTGGATAACACAAGTCAGAGAACTTCCCCAAAATAACTCCTACGGGAGATCTTTTAGAAAAACATCCAGTCTTGATTTAAAAATGGTCAATGATGGAGAATCCACCAAGACCCTGGGTAAATTATACCAATGGTTAATCACACTAACTGTCAAAAATGTACCTTATTTGCAGTCTGAATGTGTCTTTCAACTTCCAGCCATTGGTTCATACTACACCTTGCTCTGCTTAAATTAAAATGGAATTAAACAATTAAATAATTGTTCCCCATGTCTCCCTCTAGTCAGAGATTTGCATGCCTTTGTAGTCCTTAGGTAGCCTAGAAGTAAGACATCAAGGAGAGCAGACATGTAATCTCCTCCTGTATCAGAGTGATATTTTAAATACCTTACCACAGAGGAAGAATGGCTATGCAGTGTGCACTCAAAGGTTTTTATGGTAAGCTTTGAATCAACAGTATAAACAGTAACAATGACACATTTGTAGAACTGTCCACTTTGATGAACTACAGTTTGCACTTGTCCCATCCAGCCCTAAATTCTTTGAAGCCCTAAATCCCGCTCATTTTCCTCCTTTTCTACCATTCTGACAGTCATAAAGATGACAGTTTTATGACTGTGCATATGTTCAGTCCCTTCCTACCAAGTAGAGACTGATTCAGATCAATTCACTGTAATTCAAGACAACTTGGTCTTTTCTGCAAAGTCCTGTGTGGTGGTGTTAATGCGGCAACAGCCTACTGAGACTAATTACAAACAAAGAGCTGCATTGCCACATTTTGGTTAAATAAGTTACACATGCAGAGAAAGATGTTTCTGTGTAACAGTTAATTTCAGTTTGGCCTTACTGAAATACATAAGAAATCAATTTTGAGAGCGAAATTCCCTTTTTACCTCTCGGATCCAGGCACAGGAAAGGAATAATTAGAATACGTCTCTCCATGGCTACAGTTTAAAACCAGCCTTTCTTCTGTAGTCATTTGTCATAAGCTGCTATGAAATTGTTGCTTTTGCTGCTGTACCCTGCCTCAGCTGCTTGTTTCTGCTGACAGACCCCGACGAATGAGCAGATCGTGTATTAATGGACTTCTGGGTACTGCTATGACATAGATAATCTTTCTCCTGCAGCAGCATACTGCGCGGCCCATTTCAAAGCTCCCTTTTCAGTGGAGAGCATTGTAGTGAGAGGATGTATCTTAACAAGTGGAGTGCCATATACTGCACAGACACCATTTTTAATAAACAGCAGAACTTTGATCTTTTATAGGCAATACTGGTCCTCTTATGTGTACTTTGTTTTAAATGGTTCCATCTCACTCTCCTTCCAACTTTTTCTTAATTGACCACCATTGTTTTTACTCCCCCCTGCATTTCACAGGTGCATACCTTAACTCGTGAACAGTTCCACTGAAGTCTAAACATTAGCAAGGTCAGAACCTTATCAAGAGGTTTTCCAAAGTGCTCAGCATTGGTCTAACTCAGTTCCCTCGGAAGCTAATGTAATTCCCTCACTGTCTTCAATGGAGGCAGAGAAAGCTAATGACTTCCCATCCTTCCTTTGGAACGTTCTGACATTTTGTTGGTTTCTCAACCTTATTTTTATCTGAGGTGGGTTTGTGCTGTATGTTTAATAATAGACTAGTCCTGCTTTCTTTTCCATGGAGGCAGATATAAACCTTCCAGCCAATGTTTTAAATTTGCTTTTCACATCATTTGCTGGCATCAAATGTGATGCTTTAGCAGCGTATTTCCCCAACTATTTCAGTATACTCTTTTTTGACAGCTTTGAATTAAAAATCTGAAAAAGGGAGGGGTTGTTTTTAATAAACATGAAGTTCTATAATAGCAAGTTTGTAATAATTAATGACATCAATGCACCTGCCAAGCAGAATCAGCTGAGTAGAACATCTCATTATAGCAGCATAGCACCTGCAGAGTTCCTTTGGGATGTATAGTAAATATTTAATGATTTGTTCTTGATAACCTGGAGAGAATGCCTGTAATAAGCCAGTGTATCTTCAGGTAATATTGAAGTATCCAATAACTTTGCTCCCCAAAATGCAAACGCTTTGAGTGGTTTGGGTCATTAATAAACCACTTAGAGCATGAAGGAAATAATGTGGCATTCAGTGTTTGTTAAACTTTCTCTCTAATTAGCAACAGAGTCCGGTGGCACCTTATAGACTGTTAGTCTATAGCTGTTAGTCTATAAGGTGCCACAGGACTCTCTGTCACTTTTTACAGATCCAGACTAACCCTTCTGATATCTTCTCTAATTAGATTTTTCATCTTTTGGTCAAGTGCATTGAAAATGACAGTTTATTGATTTAGATGTTGAAAATCCTGTATGCTCTATGAAGTGTAAATATATACAACTCCTCCTTATTTGCTTCATATTGACGTTTCATAGTTCTTTCCAATCCATCCACCTTTCTGAGGTGACCAGGGCTGTTAATAATTGTGGAGTCTGTTTCTATGCAGTGCTGAGTGTCCTCAACTCCTGTTGACTTATAGTGTAATTCTGCTGTGAAGTGTGACATCCTAGGGTCATGTAATTGTGTCTCAGTGATTTCCATGTCAAATGTGCTCATTGTGCAACTGAAAGACATTTCCTTCTAACTGCCAACTCTGCAAACTCAGTCTGAGTTCTGAGAGTCTGAGCGTCAAGGTGATTCCCTTCTTACTCAGTGACAAAGTGATAAAGCACTGGGAGCATACTGCACTGTGTTACTCCTGTACTTTCTCATTATCTTCAGTTCTGCCCCAGGTGACACATGGCCAACCTCATTGCCGTGAATAGGGATGCAGAGGGGCACCTGGCTAGGCCTGAAGGAGCAATGCTCTGCCGTGGCTGAGAGCTCTGCAAGCAGAAAAGGAGTAAGGAGAGCTGGCCTAAAAGAGGGAATCCCTTTCCTCAAAAATGTTCATGTTTTTTAATAAAGGTTTCATCCTGAAGCAGGGACGAAGCGTTAAAAAGGCAAAATATTCACGGAAAGGGATTTCAGGAAAAACTCCATTTCAGGAGACCAGAAACAGAAATTTTCAGCTACCCTCAGGCGCTTTACCTCCACGCCACCCCCCAGCTCCAGGAGCTGCAGAGGCATTGTCCATGCTCTGGAGCTTAGGGGGAAGTGGGAAGGCAGAGCACCTGGTTTTGTTCCACTCCATTCCCTGGAGCTAGGAGTGAGGCAGGGAAACTTGCCTCTGTTTTGCAGAATGTTTGATCATGTCTGTAATAGATTCGGCAGAACATTTCACTCTATGAAATTGGCACTTTCTAACAAAACTGAGTTTCATCAGAAAATTTCCAAGCAATTCTAGGTGAAAGCACTTACTTCTGTCACTGCAGTCGGCTGGTGTGATTCTAAATACACATTGGGAGCAGATCTACTAGGCACAAAGGTGCCTTCATACGTAGTCTCTTTTCAGGATACAGCCACTCTGTGAATGGCCATCAAGGACTATAAGTACCCACAAATTTGGCACCTCTGAGTGCATCAGCTGAACAGCAGATTTGTAAGAGGGCACATTTTAAACATTCTTAAACCTAATTGATTCTCTCAGTTGAATCTAGAACTTAAGGCCAGAATTTCAAAGGTATCTAGGTGCCTAAAGATGCAAAGAGGTGCTAGTGGGATTTCTAAAAGCATCTACACGCCTATCTGCAGTTTTAGGCAACTAATTTCTTTTAAAACTCTGACCCTTAGTGCCTTGCATTAGGCCTCTTTCCCTGATGTGTTAGAAACTTTTTAAGAAGAAAAACTGAAAATGCTTGGTTGCTTTCATGTTACTCTGGAAGACCTGGAATTATGTGATGTTTGATAGGAGCAGATATGCTACAACAAAAAATGCAATGAGGAGTTTGATGCATAGGAAAGGCAGGTGAGAATGGAAATAATTTATTTGCCCACAGAATGCACTGGGCAGGAATTGTGGTTTTAAGGCCAGTTATCTCTGCAACCTCAATTAAGTGATCCATTAGTTATAAAAATGGGGCCTTTATGTGTTAGGTGGCATACGAACGACTTTGTGTTCTCATCTAGACCCAGTCAAGCAAATGATGAAATGTTCTGCAGACCCCTGTGCTCCACTTCCAGAATGAAAAGGTGGCTCCAATCTTTCCATGATTCTTCTGATTTCAGGCTGGACAACAGCGTTGGTGGGAACAGGAGATCACGGTAAACGGAAACATTCAGAAAGGAGAGTTAATTACATACAACCTGACTGAACTGATCAAGCCAGAGGCCTATGAAGTCCGCCTAACTCCCATCACCAGATTTGGGGAGGGAGATTCAACCATTCGTGTCATCAAATATAGTGGTAAGGAGATGTTATGGTAACAGGAGACATATTGGAATATGGGTCACACAGTTTAATGTAACTTGTAATGTGCAGTTAAGAGCAAACTTTAGTTGCTGTCACTGTAAGCTGCATAATCATGCTCAAAGCAGAATTATCAATGGTTCGATGCCAAACTGACAAAATATATCTAGTGGGGTCTTGCAGGGGTCTGTTCTGGGTCCAGTAGTGTTCAATATTTTCATAAACACCTTGGATAATGAATGCAGAGGATATTTTTAAAATCTGCAGATGTCACTAACCAGGGAGAAGCTGCTAGCACTTAGAAGGACAGGGATTAGAATTCAAAATGACTTTGACAAATTGGTGAATTGGTCTGAAATAAACAAGGTGAAATTCAATAAAGACACATGCAAAGTACTACACTTAGGAAGAAAAAAATCGAATGCACAAATACAAAATGGTGAACTAGGCAGTACTACGGCTAAAAAGGGTCTGGGGTTACAATGGATCACAAACTGAACATGAGGCAACAATGTGATGCAGTTGTGAAAAAGTAATATCATCCTGGGGTGTATTAAGAAGAGTGTTGTAGGTAAGACACAGGAGGTAACTGTCTTCCTATGCGTGGCACTGACGAGGCCTAAGCTGGAGCATTGTAACCAATCCGAGGTGCCACACTTTGGAAAAGGTGTGGTCAAATTACAGAGTTTCCAAAGGAGAGCAACAAAAGCTTTAGAAAGTCTGACCTGTGAGGAAAAGCTTAAACAAACAACCAAAAAACTAGTCATGTTTAGTCCTGAGAAAAGAAGACGGGGGGGAACCTGGTAATAGTCTTCAAATATTTTAAAGGTTGTGATAAAGAGGATGGTGATCAGTTGTTTTCCATGTCCATGGAGGCTAAGACGAGTACTGATCAGCTAAATCTGCATCCAGGGAGATTTATGTTAGATACTATGAAAAGCTTTCTGACTGTAAGGATAGTTAAGCACTGGAATAGGCTTCCAAAGGAGGTTGTGGAATCCCTGTCACGAGAAGATTTTAAGAACAGGTTGGACAAACATCTGACAGGGATGGCCTCAGTTTCCTCAGTCCTGCCTCAGTGCAGGGGACTGGACAATGACCTTTCAGCGTCCTGTCCAGTCCTACATTTCTAGGACATTATGAAATTGAACAAATTATGTCTAAGACCCCAATCTATGTCTAAGGCCCCAGATTGTCACAGGCAGACCCTTGTGCCTGCATGAAGCACAAGGAAATTCCACAGTCTCAATTTTTTTTCCATTCCAAAATGGAAGAAAGCCAAAAAAAAACTGAAATTTCTCCTGAAACACAATTCAGAAAAAAACATTGTGAATAGATTAAAACATTTTGTTTGTTAGGATACTTTGTTCCATTTTCAACCTTTTAAAACTTTTTTTTATATAAAAACAATGAAGTTCATTTCAAGAAGTTGTTTCAAAACAAAATTTAAACATTCCATTCAGAAAATGTCAAAACACTTCATTTTGAAACTTTTTCTAAACAAATTTTTTTCAAATTTGACACTTTTTAAAACATTTCAGTTTTGATGAAAACAGCTTCTTTTTCGCACAAAATGTTTCAACCACAAACTTCTGACGAGCTCTAGTTGAGAGCAAGTGTAAGAGTCTTCCCATGATGACCCCCAGATGCCATGTGGGCACAGAAGCCTGTCCACATGGATCTAGTCGGGTTTTGGTTGCTATAGCCTTTGTTTTACAGAAATCTCCAAATATTTCCTACATTTGACTCCTGGAGCTGCACAAATACCTTAGTTTTTGTGAATATTTGCTTAATTAATTGAATTCTGTTTTCCTGTTTGTTTCCCTTTTGTGTTCACATTCTGTAAAGATCATAATGAAAGGGCCACATGCCCACATGGGGTATTTCTACTGAAGTCAGTGAAGCTGGGGCAAAATAATACCAGCTAAGGACCTGGCCCAGTGACTGGAAGGATTTTTAACTGAAAAAAATGACGTAAATTTAAGCACATATTGGAGGATCTTTGTAGCAAGGGAATTGTAAAGTTTGGAAATGCAAGTGTTCGCATTAGAAACCTGGTGGTACCCTTGTCCAAAGAGGAAACAGACGGCATGTAACGTGTTGAGTCAAAACTAAGCAACATAATTCCTAGACACTCTGGCAGCTAGCTAGCATAATGACCAGTGCTATATGAAAACTTCAGAGAGCTTAATTTTGAATAACAGCTATAATAGATGGCTCAGAGGCAATCTGCAGACTAAGAATTATTCCCAGAAATTATTTGTCAAATAATTTTGAATAATGAAAAGAACTGAGGAAACTGTAAGCAGCTTGTGCACAATTCACGAAAAGAAAAATAGGCTACATTTATCAAATAAATTATTCGTGATGAATTATTAGCTCTGCCATGCTCAATCCCAATGCAAATCATTTATTTTGGTGTGTTAATATCAACAAAAAAAAATGAGATGAGACAACCAAAAATATTGATTCCACAGGCACATATTTGTACTTTCCATTTCCTGACAGTTCTTCTACACACGAGATGAGCCTTGCAGAAAGTAGTTGTCTGAGCAATGTATTTGTGTCCAAAAGTATGAACTAACCAAAGCAGGTGCTTAGGTCACTTAGGTTTCCTGAGTCCCAGGCTAGCAGCTTAACTCCTGGATCATCCTTCCTTTTCCTGACAGATGCAAAGAGCAGCATCCAACTTATGGGTGGTTTGGTTAAGTCATCTCTCCTTTGGCTCATCCGGCAGTGCTTGTGGCCTGTGGAGCACAAGAGGTTGTTTCAAGTATTAGCTGTGGCAGTGTGCTAGAGGCATACACACTCACACACCCCTCAAGGTCGCTTGCTGAATTCAGGATTTTGCTGACTTATTAAGTCAAATGGAGTGTCTAGCCCTGCACTGGTAGAAACACCTCCTTCCTGCACAGAAAGGGCATGTTTCTGCTGGAGGGAACTTTGTTCTCAGATCTGTCACTGATAGAGATTTGAATGAAATAAACACGCATTTCAAATGTGCTGATCAGGTACCTGCTGCAAAATCAAACCACCCAGCAGAAAACAAGCAGTTTGCATTATATGCAAGATGGGCACCTTAGTTTTGGAGCGTGGTTCAGCGCTATTGATGCTGGTACCTGCAACTTTGCAGTTTTAAAGATCATGAATAGGCTGGAAATCAACAGGATAAATCTCACGCTGCTTTCCTTTGAAGTAGAACTCGAGATAGTTAACCTTCATGCACTTCAAACATGGGGTGTGTCTGAGCATCATTATCATAACTGTTGTCTCAGCACACCTATTATAAAGCTTTATTTTCAAGGTGTTATAGATTCAGCCTTAAAATAATGAGATCTCACACATGTATCCCAGCATAGAGTTTTATATTTATAACCTCAAAATGCTTGATTCCTAGAGATGTTGTTAACAGGCTCACAGGATGCATTTCACAGCAGCAAGTCCATGTAAATGTAGATAGTAAACCGTAAATGCTTCTGGCAGAGGTAGCAGTGTTCTGGCTACCAGCAAAGAGTTAAAATATGAAATTCTAGCTTCATAAAAATTGAAAGACGTGCATGAAAAAAATAATCCAGTTTGCGCACACAGTATGTTGTTTCAGAGGCAGAGTAACTATAATTCTGTGGTTTCGCACTTGTTAAAAAGCCGTCTGTGAACTACAGAAAAGTAAAAACAGAACAGACTGATTTTAAGTGCACCGTGTACTGGGACCAGGGCCTGGATCCTACAAGAGTCCAATAGTCCTCAGTTGCCATTGACTGAAACCGGGATCCTGCTGGGTTAGTGCACCAACTTTCCTTCCTTCCACCTAAATCCAAACCCTATTCTAGGTTACAAGTGCAAATTACCTTGGTAGCTTGACCGTAAATCCCCATTTTGCAAAGCTTTTCAATATATCACACAAATTTTGATTGAAGCATCTGATTTGTCTTTAAATAGGTATGCTTGACTTAGGCTAGAATAAGGGTTTTGTAAGAGATTTGTAGTAAATTGGGGATTGAAGTGCCAAATCTTCAACTAATGCAAGTAGACATACCACCACTGGCTTGTCTTCACTACAGGGGTAAGTCGACCTAAGTTACGCCACTCCAGCTAAGTGAGTAATGTAGGTGGAGTCAACATAGCTTAGGTCAGTTTACCCGGTGTCTCCACCGCACTGAATCGACAAGAGATGCTCTCCAGTCGACTTCCCTTACTCAGAGAGCTGGAGTACCGAGGTCAACCAGAGAGCACTCTGCTGTCAATTTAGTGGGTCTTCACTAGACCTGCTAAATCAATCCCTGCTGCAGCGGTTGCAACAGTGTCGATCTCCCAGTAATGAAGACCAGCCCTTAGTGAAGCTATGCTGGTTTGCACGAGCTGGAGATCTAGCCCAAAGAGTATTTTATGCTAAGTATTCATAATTTTCCTGGGTTTTCAAAATATTCCCATTCAAAATAATGCAGTTCATCATAAAATTTCCACCCACAGTTTCTCAGCTGCTTTATAACTCCCAAATCCACACATTTGTACAGGTCTGCAGGAAATGAAGTATAACATAATTTTTACAGATGAAATTTCCTCATTATGAGTTGGATCTCTGGCCTTGAAAGCTAGCACTATCAGTGAATTTACCATTGAAAGCTATCCCCGTCAGCAAGTTCATTGCTGAACAACTGGAATAACTGTATGGAAATATATTGAGATTAATATTTTTCATATTTATATCTGTTGATGTGGCATTTCTTGATGTCTTTTACCATTTAAAATATTAAACAGTGAAAATCTGCATTTCATATACAAATGCCCAAGATGTGTCACAGTTCTTCGTGGCTATAACGAATGCATTGGAATCTGAACATATTCTGGTGACTTCTTTATTTACTATCAAGTAATATGAAGTTAATCTAATATGGGAATGTTCCAGAGCACAGCACAGCGTGAATGAAACCAGCAACTGCAGATTAACATTTACATTGCTCAGATACAAACACGTGAAACTTTCAATGAGCTTATCTGTTAGGAGCTGTTTGAATGAATGTCTGAAATGTGGAAACTGTATAATTAGGAAAATCTCAGTAAAGTGTTTTCCTAACACATATTTTTGGGCGTAGACAAAAAAGGGAAAACACACTAGGTATCTGAATACTATCAATCAAAAGCGTATACACATGCTTGGTTTTCTACCTTCTCTACACTGTGTCATGAAGAAAGGAAAAATCAGCATAGTATGAATGACATCATGATTACAGTCAACTAACGCTTGACGAATCACTTATTAGATGCATGTATTATTCTGCAAGAGAACATTCAGTGCACCAAGTAAACAGAATCACATCAATTTAAATAGCACTAATCGACTGTGTCGGCTAGTGCAGTACAAATATGTCTTATAGTGACAATTTTAAAAATCATCATCATCATCATTTGACATAAATCTATGTAGGCTAGTATAGTAAAAGGCGACTATAAAATCTCTGAATGTTCAGTTACTCCATTTCAAATCTGAACACAAACTTTCCTTATAGATCTTCCTATATAAAAAAAAAAATCTTAAGCAGTAATTAAAGTTGCAAACTGAGCTGCTTCTTACCACTCCAAAAGCAATGGGCAGTATTTCTTCACAGTCTATAGACTGGGACTCTTGATACACCTGTACAGAAGAGGAATGGTCTGCCATGTGAAGCTGTCAATGACTACTACAACACTTATATTTTCATAGGATTGATGTTAATTTAAAAAAAAATAACGACTTTTCTGTAAGTTAGAAAAGTATATCACTATTCCACACCTTGATCCTGAGATCAGATCAGACCCCAGATGGGTACAAAGATCCAGCCTCATGGATCCAGTTGCAGGATAGGGACCTTATATAAAAAGATTAGCAGCACTATAGCACAAAACTCAGGCCATTTTGGGGATGCGCAAACAGAACATTCCAGGACACGGGTGTGTGTTTAAAACAGCATGTTAAGTTAGGTGTCACAATTAATAGGCCGGATCATCACCCAGCCCTGGTTTCTTTTGTGTCTCTTAGCTTAATTGGCTTAACATTTCCTTTCTCCTTTTGTTTGTGTTTCCTATTTAGATTGCATGTTCTTTGGAGCAAGGGCTCTCTCTAACCATGTGTGTGTGTATTGCCTAATATTATCAGTTCCTCATCTTGATTGGGTCCTTTATGCACTATTGTAATAAGAGCCGATCAGGAAATTTTCAACAAACCATTTTT
The DNA here is from genome assembly GCF_003597395.2 of Chelonoidis abingdonii. Taxonomy (NCBI): domain Eukaryota; kingdom Metazoa; phylum Chordata; order Testudines; family Testudinidae; genus Chelonoidis; species Chelonoidis abingdonii. The sequence goes on along the minus strand of NC_133772.1, from coordinate 143,410,477 downwards.
TCACTGAAAAATGCGTTTGTCACAAAAAACCAACAACCACCTTTTTGCAGAACAGGATCCATTTCAATTAATGTCCCTACTGGAAAAGTTTTTGGGTAAAATCTCATTTCCACATTTTTAAATTGGGAAGTTTTGAAGGTTTGAGCTGAAACAACTTTTCATTTTAAAAATTTAGTAAATTTAGACTAAACCATGTTTAAAAAAAAAAGAGAGAGAGAGAAGTCTAAATCAAAACCAAACATTTTGATTGACCTGAACCAAAACTTTGTTAAGATTTTTGGTTTCCAAAAAATATGAAGATTTAGACTTTTTGTCCCAGTTTTGGATGGACATTTTTTCCGATATCTCAAAAAATTTCATAGGATGGGGAAACTGTTTCCCACCAAGCTCTAATTATCATACCAATAATAAAAAATATAATCAGACAGCTGAAAGTATAGTATATTTAAGCTTAGCTATTGACGTACAAAATTGTTTGTTTTTTTAATGAGATGTCTAAGAACAGCCATACTGGGTCAGACCAGTGGTGCATCTAGCCCAGTAAACTGTCTTCCGAGAGTAGCCAATGCTATGTGCAGCAGAGGGAATGAGCAGAACAGGGCAATTAATTGAGCATGGGGTTGCATCCCTGACCATCATGGGCTAGTAGCCATTGATGGACCTGTCCTCCATGAACTTATCCCGTTCTTTTTTGAAAACTCAATTATACTTTTAGTCTTCACAACATCCCCTGGTAATGAGTTTAATTTTATGTATTCTTTGGACTAGCACATAAGGGCACCTCAATTGTTCCTTAATCAAGTTTTCAATTTTGGAAGAATTTGTGGTAAATTTAAATAGGTTTTTAGATAGGTTTTATAATGAGAGAGAATCACCCATTGAATGTGAAAGGGATTTTTTTTTTTTTTTACTAAGAATAAAAGATAAGAGCATAACAGAGCTCTCTGACAAGGTTTGTGTGGTGTAATCTACATGGACAAGGATTACCAGAAATAAGGTCTCAAAATGAACGTGTGGTTTATGCCCCACATGCTGAGGTAAAAAGCTAACAAAACAGACAAAGTGGACCCAGCAGAGTCCAATAGCTTTATAACAATTCTTTCTGTTCTGAGAACGCTTTCTGCATAAAACAGTCAGATGAGCTAGAGTCAGGATGAACTGACTAGAATCTCACAATCATAGAATATTAGGGTAGGAAGAGACCTCAGGAGGACATCCAGTCCAATCCCCTGCTCAAAGCAGGACCAACACTAGCAAAATTATCCCAGCCAAGGCTTTCTCAAGCTGGGCCCTAAAAACCTCTAAAGGTGGAGATTCCACCACCTTCCTATGGAACCATTCCAGTGCTTCACCATCCTTCTAGGGAAATAGTTTTTCCTAATATCCAACCTAGACCTCCCCCACTGCAACTTGAGACCATTACTCCATGTTCTGTCATCTCCTACCACTGAGAACAGCTGAGCTACATGCTCTTTGGAACCTCGCCCCCTTCAGGTACTTGAAGGCTGCTATCAAGTCCCCCCTCATTCTTCTCTTCTGCAGACCAAATAAGCCCAGTTCCCTCAGCCTCTCCTTGTAAGTCATGTGCCCCAGCCCCCTAATCATTTTCATTGCCCTCTGCTGGGCTCCCTCCAGCTTGTCCACATCCCTTCTGTAGTGCAGGGACCAAAACTGGACGCAGTACTCCAGGTGTGACCTCACCAGTGCTGAATAGAGGAGAATAATCACTTCCCTCAATCTGCTGGCAATGCTCCTGCTAATACAGCCCAATATGCTGTTGGCCTTGTTGGCAACAAGGGCACACTGCTGACTCATATCCAGCTTCTCATCCACTGTAATCCCTAGGTCCTTTTCTGCAGAACTTCTGCTTAGCCAGTCAGTCCCTAGTCTGTAGCAGTGCATGTGATTCTTCCTTCCTAAGTGCAGGACTCTGCACTTTTCCTTGTTGAACCTCATCAGATTTCTTTTGGCCCAATCCTTCAATTTGTCTAGGTCACTCTGGACCCTATCCCTATCCTGCAGCATATCTACCTCTTCCCCCAGTTTAGTGTCATCTGTGAACTTGCTGAAGGTGCAATTAATCCCATCATCCAGATAATTGATAAAGTTGTTGAACAAAACCAGCCCCATGACCCACCCCTGGGGCACTCTGCTTGATACCAGCTGCCAAATAGACATCGAGCTGTTGATCACTACCTGTTGAGCCTGATAATCTAACCAGCTTTCTATCCACTTTATAGTCCGTTCATCCAGTCCATACTTCTTTAACTTGCTGGGAAAAAATACTGTGGGAGACTGTATCAAAAGCTTTGCTAAACTCAAGATATATCACATCCACCGCTTCCCCCATATCCACAGAGCCAGTTATTTCATCATAGATGCAGTCAGGTTGGTCAGGCATGACTTGCCCTTGGTGAATCCATGTTGACTGTTCCTGATCACCTTCCTCTCCTCTAAGTGCTTCAAAATGGTTTCCTTGAGGACCTGCTCTATGATTTTAATGGGGACGGAAGTGAGGCTGACTGGTCTGCAGTTCCCTGGGTTCTCTTTCTTCCCTTTTTTAAAGATGGGCAGTATATTTGCCTTTTTCCAGTTGTCCGGGACCTGCCTCAATCACCACAAATTTGCAAAGATACTGGCCAGTGGCTCTGCAACCACATCAGCCAACTCCCTCAGCACCCTTGGATGCATTAGAGCTGGACCCTAGACTTGTGCACGTCCAGTTTTTCTAAATAGTCCTTATCCTGTTCTTTCACCACTGAGGGCTGCCCACCTCCTCCCCATACTGTGCTGCCCAGTGCAGCAGTCTAGGAGCTGCCCTTGTCTGTGAAGACTGAGGCAAAAAAGCATTGAGTACCTCATTTTCTGTCACTATGTTGCCTCTCCCATTCAGTGAGGGCCCCACACTTTCCCTGACCACCTTCTTGTTGCTAATATACCTGTAGAAGCCCTTCTTGTTACCCTTCCCATTCCTTGCTAGCTACAACTCTAATTGTGCCTTGGCCTTCCTGATTACACCCCTAAATGCTCTAGCAATATTTTATACTCCTCCCTAGTCATCTGGTGTCCCTAATGTCCAAATTGCCACTTCTTGTAAGCTTCCTTTTTGAGTTTAAGCTCACAGAAGATTTCACCGAAGAACGGATATAACTCTGAACTTTAAAGATTTTCTAGACATTTCAAACTCAACCTCAGGAATGTAGCCCTTCAGTCATCCATTAGTTTCCTTTCATGGCTAATTTTACGTACTACTTCTGGCTCACACAGCAACCTGACCTTTCAGAAATGATACTTTGAGAATCATTTGCCCCTGTTTTATAGCTCCTTGCTGCATTACTTAGGAAAGAACTTTTTTGTCAGTTCACCATGTGTAAATAAGTCCAACCCAACCATAGCTTAATTGGTTATTCTGCTTTTGTCAATCAGTCTGAACTGACACTTGCTTGGCAGCCAGCCCTTTTCGGTCTGGTTGCTGTACTCTGAGCAGTCTGACTAGCGTGGCTCAAGGTGACCCATTAATGATAGTTTCTATAAAAGCTTCTCTGTACAATTACAACGCAAGCTCACTAAATGCAGTTTCTAGCAATTTCAGCTAATTCTGAGTTCAACCACTCAAGAAGCACACAAAATGAATGTTTCTTGAAGAGTGAAAGGTAATTTTTTTCTTTTTAACAAATGCATGTGAGGTTAGCTAATGGAAGTTAACAACTAAGTTCCTCTGGCAAATCACAGATCATTCTTTTAGGTAGAGTGAGCTAAAATGGCAGAGCTACTAAATGGAGGGTTTTTTTAAAATGTCAAGTTGAATGTGCAGCTAAGTATAACTCATGAGGGAAGGTCAGACGCAAAGTGTGTATGTCCATAAACAGAGCAGGTGACTAGTAGTATCAACACATGGAGTAATAATTGGGTAGAAGTCTGTTATTAACAAAGCCTTCATCTGCAGATCTACAGTACAGTAGGGTTACAGGGTTTCATCAAACGTTGTTTGGAGCCAGAATTAGATTGCAGAGTTTCTTTAGATAATTGTCCCTTTCTGATTCCGGTCCTAAACTACAATCCCTCATGATTACAAGAACAGGTCTCTGTTTCCTAAATAACGCGGCTGAAATCCTCTCCTGTGCGCGTGGCCAGCACATGGCCTATGCACCATCTAATTCCCACTTCAGCCTTGTTTTGAGGTCTTCAGTGATGCCCAGGCATGGTGCTGACCCTCTCAGCAGGGGTGAATTTCATCCCTACTCCATTAAAAATATGACATTGCGGAATTGTCGAATTATAGATGGGAAAAGGGATATGGATCCAAAGGCGTTCAAAGCAATTACACACCAGATCTTGAATCACACAACCAAGTTTATCTACCATTCTCTGAGACTTAAAATCTCTGTGCCTTATCATCCTACTTTGGATCTGTGGGGATTAGCAGAGTAATTACTGTAATATTTTATAAAATTACTGCCTTAACCTTCCAAGTTTATAAACCTTCTCTGATATGCATATATTGTACCTGGAAGATCATAGAGAGGACACTGGGATCATACATTTCAACTGTATTTTATTTGTTTTAAAGGTGAGTATATAATGTAACTAGTGAACAGTGATAAACCTAGAAGTGTCGTGTACTGGTTTTTAGAACACAATACTTGATTTATATTACTTTGTCTTTGACTACATAGAAATTCTGCATGTACCCCTGCTATTGTTTGAAAGTCAGATGGATGCTTTTGGGAATGCTACGAGTTCTGTTTCCCAACGTGTTTTTCTGACATAAAACTTCATTTAAATACGGGCACAACTGAAATTTCTCTAAGGAGGGGACCTAGAGTTCTCAGCTCTCCCCAGCCCCACACTCATCCCTCCCCGCAGCCCCGAGCTCCCTCATGCTGCCTCTGCATCAAAAACGCATGCTGTCCTCTCTGCACCCACAGCTACACACTCTCCTCCTGCTATCTCACACCTAGCCTCACACTCTTTCTACCCCCATCCCCGAGTCCTGCAGTCTCCCTGCCCCACACTCGACCCCATGGTCTCACATCGAGAGATGGTCAGGCTGACGGACAGCATCCCCAGGAGGGACCGGGCAGTTCTGGGAGCCCTTGACCGCATGCTCCATCTGCGTCTCCACTTCCCCAGGAAGCATCAAAAGCCCAGATCCAATCTTCTGAACCCTCCTGGAGGCTGGGATGCCCAGTGCCCCCTGCTCCACTCCTCCCAGAGGCTGGGGGTGCCTATTGCCCATGGCAGTTAAAGCACTGCAAAGTGTGTGGGGGTGCACACAGGGTTGCAATACCAGCCCTGGCTGCCCCTCCGTCATGCCTGCCGGGAAGGGTCTCTGCTGCTGTGCCACCCAGCTCTGGTCAGCAGCTGGGGGGAGCCTGACCCCCCTCGCTGTACGCCCTGCATTAAAGAAACCTGAACCAGTGTAAGATGGGAAGTGTGATTTAGGCTGTTGACATTTAACATGGCACCATTTTTAAACACATGAGAATGGATTCGTGACAGGTGAAATTCCCTGTAATCCAGTGCGCCACTAGGACCCCACATTCAGGGATGAACAGAGTCTAACGTGAACCCTTTGCACACTCAGTTTTACCCATTTTCTGTCATGTGTTGGCTTCAGCAATAGGACATCAGCCTGCTGTTAGTTGGACAGCAGCATTCTTCCTTAAAATAGGTGTGAGGGTCTAGTTTGATGCCTGACTGTGCGCGATGGGGAGGAGCATGCTCATCCCTGGAAGGAAGGGCTGTCTCCCATTACTCACTGCCGATGTCTTTAGATAGTTAAAGAGCAGGACGGTGGCTGTGGTGCTGACCCTCGCCGTATGCGATCATCAGTGTTCTTAGACAGCCCGCAGGGGAAGATGTAGGATGAATAGAGAACTGCTTTTAAAAAGGCTTTCAAACGACATTAAATGTGTTCTTTTCTGTCTTTCTTCCAGCTCCAGTCAATCCTCACTTAAGTAAGTATTTTTATCCTTTGCTACACTTCATCATTGGAAGAATTAGCTTTGTATTAATTGGTGCTTCATGGTTATGCAATAAATGGGCAGCATTTCATTTTCAGCTATAGTCCATGGATTCCATAAGGTCCATTTTAAGTCTATCACATAGGACTGCACTCGCTTGCGGTTGGAGACTGGAACTTTTTTTAATTTCCAGTTGCTAAACAGACAGTACTCAGGTCAAGAGAAGATTACAGCTGCTGGATGAACCCCTTCCCCTGTGTCTGAAACTAATGAATAATCCCTAAGGAAAAGGTGCATATGTCCTCCAAATGGTCCTTGATTAACAATGGAAGGAGAAAGTGAATGTAAATGAGTGGGTGAAGCTATGGATTCGTCAGTGTAATTTGCACAAATACATAAATACTTGAGTATGTAGCTCCACATGCAAACTTCCTACATTTGCAAAATTTGGCTAATAATCTTGAAAGAAAAGACACTCTTCTAAGATGTGGATGTGGTATACCTAGACTTTAGTAAGGCATTTGATACGGTCTCACACGATATCCTTATCGATAAACTAGGCAAATACAATTTAGATGGGGCTACTATAAGGTGGGTGCATAACTGGCTGGATAACCGTACTCAGAGAGTAGTTATTAATGGCTCCCAATCCTGCTGGAAAGGTATAACAAGTGGGGTTCCGCAGGGGTCTGTTTTGGGACCGGCTCTGTTCAATATCTTCATCAACGACTTAGATGTTGGCATAGAAAGTACGCTTATTAAGTTTGCAGACGATACCAAACTGGGAGGGATACTAACTGCTTTGGAGGACAGGGTCAAAATTCAAAATGATCTGGACAAATTGGAGAAATGGTCTGAGGTAAACCGGATGAAGTTCAATAAAGACAAATGCAAAGTGCTCCACTTAGGAAGGAACAATCAGTTTCACACATACAGAATGGGAAGAGACTGTCTAGGAAGGAGTATGGCAGAAAGAGATCTAGGGGTCATAGTGGACCACAAGCTAAATATGAGTCAACAGTGTGATACTGTTGCAAAAAAAGCAAACGTGATTCTGGGATGCATTAACAGGTGTGTTGTAAACAAGACACGAGAAGTCATTCTTCCGCTCTACTCTGCGCTGGTTAGGCCTCAACTGGAGTATTGTGTCCAGTTCTGGGCACCGCATTTCAAGAAAGATGTGGAGAAATTGGAGAGGGTCCAGAGAAGAGCAACAAGAATGATTAAAGGTCTTGAGAACATGACCTATGAAGGAAGGCTGAAAGAATTGGGTTTATTTAGTTTGGAAAAGAGAAGACTGAGAGGGGACATGATAGCAGTTTTCAGGTATCTAAAAGGGTGTCATCAGGAGGAGGGAGAAAACTTGTTCACCTTAGCCTCTAATGATAGAACAAGAAGCAATGGGCTTAAACTGCAGCAAGGGAGATTTAGGTTGGACATTAGGAAAAAGTTCCTAACTGTCAGGGTAGTTAAACACTGGAATAAATTGCCTAGGGAGGTTGTGGAATCTCCATCTCTGGAGATATTTAAGAGTAGGTTAGATAAATGTCTATCAGGGATGGTCTATGCAGTATTTGGTCCTGCCATGAGGGCAGGGGACTGGACTCGATGACTTCTCGAGGTCCCTTCCAGTCCTAGAGTCTATGAATCTATGAATCTATAAGATTATTAAAACTTCCTCTTCTGTTGGACCAGAAACACCATCGTATTTGTCATGTTTTCACAGTTCTGATTCTGGTCAGAACCTCATCTACATATACCTATTTCCAGGATTGATAAGAGAGAGAAGCTATTGCTCCATGCCATAGTGGTTACTTGCTTTGCTATGGGAATATGTACACTTGCACTAAGGAAGGGCAAACTGATTCAAATAAAATAAGAACCAACCAGACCTATCACCAGAGAGTGAACCTGAATCATTACTGAGGTTCTGTAAACTACTGTATTGAACATAAGAATGCCTATTTCGGGTCAGACCAATGGTCCATCTAGACCAGTCTCTTCCAACAGTGCTCAGGGGCCAGATGCTTCAGAGGGAAAAAACAAAACAGAGCAATTTATTGAGTGATCCATCCCATGGTCCAGTCCCACATTCAGGTAGTCAGAGGTTTAGGAATACCTAAAGCATAGGGTAGCATCCCTGACCATCTTGGGTAATAGCCATTGATGAAGCTATCCTCTGTGAATATATAAAATTATTTTTTGAACCCAGTTATACTTTTGTTGGTTAACCTTTCCTTTCTATTCATTCTCATCTCCACACACCTCTGAGTTCAGATGTGTTGTAAAAACTCAAGAAAGGTTGTTTTCAATGAGCTGGAGGAGATAAGGTGGAAGGCACAGTGAATATCATAGAATCATAGAAGATTAGGGTTGGAAAAGACTCCAGGAGGTAATCTAGTCCAACCCTTTGCTCAAAGCAGGACCAGCCCCAACTAAATCATCCCAGCCATGGCTTTGTCAAGCGGGACTTTAAAAACCTCTAAGGATGGAGATTCCATCACTTCCCTAGGGAACCCATTCCAGTGCTTCACCACCCTCCTAGTAAAATAGTTTTTCCTAATATCCATCCTACACCTCCCCCACTGCAACTTGAGACCATTGCTCCTTATTTTGTCATCTGCCACCACTGAGATCAGCCTAGCTCCATCCTCTTTGGAACCCCCCTTCAGGTAGTTGAAGGCTGCTATCAAATCCCCCCTCACTCTTCTCTTCTGCAGACTAAATAACCACCGTTTCCTCAGCCTCTCCTCATAAGTCGTGTGCCCCAGCCCCCTAATCTTTTTCGATATCCTCCACTGGACTTTCCAATTTGTCCACATCCTTTCTGTAGTGGGGTGCCTAAAACTAGACTCAATATTCCAGGCGTGGTGTCACCAGTGCTGAATAGAGGGGAATAGTCACTTCCTTCAATCTGCTGGCAGTGCTCCTACTAATACAGCACAATATGCCATTAGCCTTCTTAGCAACAAGGGCACACTGTTGACTCATATCCAGCTTCTTATCCACTGTAATTCCCAGCTCCTTTTCTGCAGAACTGCTGCTTAGCCATTCAGTCCCCAGTCTGTAGCAATGCATGGGATTCTTCCTTCCTAAGTCCAGGAATCTTCTCTTTTCCTTGTTGAACCTCATCAGATTTCTTTTGGCCCAATCCTCCAATTTGTCTAGGTCGCTCTGAACCCTATCCCTACCCTCTAGAGTATCTACCTCTCCCCCAGCTTAGTGTCATCCACGAATTTGCTGAGGGTGTAATCTGTCCCATCATCCAGATCATTAATGAACCAGCCCCAGGACCTTCCATTGAGGCACTCCGCCTGATACCGGCTGACAACTAGACATTGAGCCATTGATCACTACCTGTTGAATCTGACGATCTCTAGGCAGCTTTCTATCCACCTTGTAGTCTATTAATCCAATCCCTATTTCTTTAACTTGCTGGCAAGAATACTGTGGGAGACCATATCAAAAGTTTTGCTAAAGTCACGGTATATCATTACCACCGCTTTCCTCATATCCACGGAGCCAGTTATCTCCTAATGAGTGAATCCAATATCTATGTATACAGTGGTGTGGTAGCCATTTTGGTCCCAGAATATTAGAGAGACGAGGTGGGTGAGGTGATATCTTTTATTGGACCAATTTCAGATGGTGAGGGAGTCAAGCATTTTAGCTTACACAGAGCTCTTCTTCAGGTCTGAGAAATTTAGCTGTGACACTGAGTCTCTTTAGTGAATATCTCGTTATTTGTATCTGTGATTTTGAAAAAACTATTATCATTTATTGGATGAGATGCTCAAATAGCTGAAAGCAGAGCTTTCTTGCTGTCTCTCATAAGAACATAAGAATGGCCATACTGGGTCAGACCAAAGGTCCATCTAGCTAAGTATTCTGTCTACTGACAGTGGCCAATTCCAGGTGCCCCAGAGGGAGTGAACCCAACAGGCAATGGTCAAGTGATGTCTCTCCTTCCATCCATCTCCACCCTCTGACAAACAGAGGCTAGGGACACCATTCCTTACCCCTCCTGGCTAATATCCATTAACTGACTTAACCTCCAAGAATTTATCCAGTTCTCTTTTAAATGCTGTTATAGTCCATGCCTTCATAACCTCTTCAGGCAAGGAGTTCCACAAGTTGACTGTGCACTGTGTGAAGAAGAACTTCTTTTTATTTGTTTTAAACCTGCTGCCCATTAATTTCATTTGGTGGCCCCTAGTTCTTGTTATTATAGGAACAAATAAATAACTTTCCTTATTTACTTTCTCTACATCACTCATGATTTTATATACTTCTATCATATCTCCCTTAGTCTCCTCTTTTCCAAGCTGAAAAGTTCTAGCCTCTTTAATTTCTCCTCATATGGGACCCGTTCCAAACCCCTAGTCATTTAGTTGCCCTTCTCTGAAACTTTTCTAATGTCAGTATATCTTTTTGAGATGAGGAGCCCACATCTGTACTCAGGATTTAAGATGTGGGCATACCATGGATTTATATAAGGGCAATAAAATACCTCTGTCTTATTTCTGTCCCCTTTTTATAATTCCTAACATCCTGTTTACTTTTTGACCGCCGCTGCACACTGCGTGGAAATCTTCAGAAAACTATCACAATGACTCCAAGATCTTTTTCCTGATTCGTTGTAGCTAAATTAGCCCCATCATATTGTACATATATTTGGCATTATTTCTTCCAGTGTGCATTACTTTACATCATCCACATTAAATTTAATTTGCTATTTTGTTTCCCAATCACTTAGTTTTGTGAGATTCTTTTGAAGTTCTTCACAGTCTGCTTTGGTCTTAACTATCTTGAGCAGTTTACAATCATCTGCAAACTTTGCCACCTCACTTTTAAACCCCTTCTCCAATCATTTATGAATAAGTTGAATAGGATTGGTCTGAGGGCTGACCTTGGGGATACACTTGTTGCCCCTCTCCATTTGAGATTTACCATTTTCCTACACTTTTTTCCCTGTTCTTTTAACCAGTTCTCAGTCCATGAAAGAACCTTCCCTCTTATCCCATGACAACTTAATTTACGTAAGAGCCTTTGGTGAGGGACCTTGTCAAAGGCTTTCTGGAAATCTAAGTACACTATGTCCACTGGATCCCCCTTGTCCACATGTTTGTTGACCCCTTCAAAGAACTCTAATAGATTAGTAAGACACGATTTCCCTTTAAAGAAACCATGCTGACTTTTACCCAACAATTTATGTTCTTCTATGTGTCTGACAATTTTATTCTTTACTATTGTTTCAACTAATTTGCCCAGTACTGATGTTAGACTTAGTGTCCTGTAATTGCTGGGATCACCTCTAGAGCCCTTTTTAAATATTGATGTTACATTAGCTATCTTCCAGTCACTGGGTACAGAAGCCAGTTTAAAGGATAGGTTACAAACCATAGTTAATAGTTCCGCAATTTCACATTTGAGTTCTTTCAGAACTCTTGGATGAATACCATCTGGTCCCAGTGACTTGTTACTGTTAAGTTTATCACTTAATTCCAAAACCACCTCTGGTGACACCTCAATCTGTGACAATTCCTCAGATTTATCACCTACAAAAGTCAGCTCAGGTTTGGGAATCTCCCTAACACCCTCAGCCGTGAAGACTGAAGCAGAGAATCCATTTAGTTTCTCCGCAATGACCTTTTCGTCTTTAAGCGCTCCTTTTGTATCTCGATCGCCAGGGACCCCACTGGTTGTTTAGCAGGCTTCCTGCTTCTGATGTACTTAAAAAACATTTTGTTATGACCTTTGGAGTTTTTGGCTAGCTGTTCTTCAAACTTCTCTTTGGCTTTTCTTATTACATTTTTACACTTAATCTGCAGTGTTTATGCTCCTTTCTATTTACCTCACTAGGATTTGACTTCCCCTTTTTACAAGATGCTTTTTTATCTCTCTCTGCTTCTTTTACATGGTTGTTAAGCCACGATGGCTCTTTTTTAGTTCTTCTACTGTGTTTCTTAATTTGGGGTATACATCGAAGTTGGGCCTCTATTATGGTGTCTTTGAAAAATGTCCATGCAGCTTGCAGGGATTTCACTTAAGTCACGTACCTTTTAATTTCTGTTTAACTACCCCCCTTACTTTTGCATAGGTCTCCTTTCTGAAATTAAATGCCACAGTGTTGGGCTGTTGAGATTTTCTTCCTACCACAGGGATGTTAAATGTTATTAGCTTATGGTCACTATTTCCAAACGGTCCTGTTATAGTTACCTCTTGGACCAGCTCCTGCACTCCACTCAGGACTAAATCGAGAGTTGCCTCTCTCCTTGTGGGTTCCTGTACCAGCTGCTCCAAGAAGCAGTCATTTAAAGTATTGAGAAATTTTGTCTCTGCATTTCATCCTGAGGTGACATTTTCCCAGTCAGTATGGGGATAATTGAAATCCCCCACTATTATTGGGTTCTTAATTCTGATAGCCTCTCTAATTTCCCTTAGCATTTCATCATCACTATTACTGTCCTGGTCAGGTGGTCGATAATAGATCCCTAATGTTATATTCTTATTAGAGCATGAATTACTATCCATAGGGATTCTATAGAGCATGTGGATTCACTTAAGTTTTTTACTTCATTTGTTTCTACATTTTTTTTCACATATAGTGCCACTCCTCCCCCGCCCATGACCTGTTATGTCCTTCTGATATATTTTTTACGCCGGAATGATTGTGTCCCAGTGATTGTCCTCAGTCCACCAGTTTCTGTCATGCCTATTATATCAATATCCTCCTTTATCGCGAGGCACTCTAGTTCACCCATCTTATTATTTAGACTTCTAGCATTTATATACAAGCACTTCAAAAAATTGTCACTGTTTGTTTGTCTGCCCTTTTCTGATGTATCCGATTTTTTTTTAATGTGAATGTTTCTCATCTGATCTGGCCCCGAGATAATCCTCTTCCATCCTCTCCTCCTGACTAAAACCTAGAGAATCTCTATCAATAGACTCTCCTCTAAGAGAAGTCTCTGTCCAATCCACGTGCTCCTCTGCCACAGTCAGCTTTCCCCCATCTCTTAGTTTAAAAACTGCTCTGCCAACTTTTTAATGTTAAGTGCCAGCAGTCTGGTCCCCCTATCCCAAAAGTTTCCCCAGTTCCTAATGAATCTAAACCCCTCCTCTCTACACCATTGTCTCGTCCATGCATTGAGTCTCTGAAGCTCTGCCTGCCTACTAGGCCCTGCATGTGGAACTGGGAGCATTTCTGAGAATTCTACCATAGAGGTCATGAATTTCAGTCTCTTTCCTAGCAGCCTAAATTTGGCCTCCAAGACATCTCTCCTACCCTTCCCTATGTCATTGGTAATGACATGTACCACGACCATCGGCTCCTCCCCAGCACTGCACATAAGTCTATCTAGAACAAAGGCAAAGCAAACTAGCTTTATAAAAGGATGTTACTAAGCTGAAATCCATAGACATTTACTTATGGTGGCAATATTTCATTAAATATCCTGCTAGTGATATTTGACAAAAATAAATCTCAATAAGCATTTTGGCTGTGTGTAGAGCTTTAGGAACTCCTGTGGCAGACTGAATAAGATGTAAACTGCTATTGGCAATGAGAAACATACCTTTTATTGCCCAGACATCGTGTTTAGTCAGATGTGCAGAAATGCAGCTGGAAAGAGAAGGAAGTATTTCAGGGCCATCAGTATTCTTGCTATGAGTCAACTACAGTGGGAGTAAAACTGGTTCTCAGCTACTGTGAACAGTTTCTCTGATTCTAAAGTTCAAGAATCATAGAATCACAGATTAGGGTTGGAAGAGACCTCAGGAGGTCATCTAGTCCAACCCCCTGCTCAAAGCAGGACCAACCCCAACTAAATCATCCCAGCCAGGGCTTTGTCAAGCCTGACCCTAATAACCTCTAAGGATGGAGAGTCCACCAGCTCCTAGGTAACCCATTCCAGTGCTTCACCACCCTCCTAGTGAAATAGTGTTTCCTATATCTAGTCTAGACCTCCCCCACCGCAACTTGACCATTGCTCCTTGTTCCGTCATCTGCCACCACTGAGAATAGCCTAGAATACAGTAAAACCTCAGGAATGGAGGTTGTTTGTAATTCTGAAATGTTTGTTAACTCTGAACAAAACATTATGGTTGTTCTTTGAAAAGTTTCAACTGAACATTGACTTAATACAGCTTTGAAACTTTACTATGCGTAAGAAAAATGCTTTTAACCATCTTAATTTAAAAGAAACAAGCACAGAAACAGTTTCCTTACCTTGTCAAGTCTTTTTTAAAACTTTCCCTTTATTTTTTTAGTAGTTTACATTTAACACTGTATTTGCTTGTACTGTACTGTACAGTTGTGCTGCATTTGCTTTTTTTTTTTTTTTTTTGGTCTCTTCTGCTGCTTGATTGCATACTTCCGGTCCAAATGAGGTGTGTGATTGACCAGTCAGTTAATAACTCTGGTGTTCGTAACTCTGAGGTTCTATTGTAGATGACTCAACACTTTAAACCTCCTCGCTGATGATCCCATCTAGTGTGTTAAGAATTAGGGCAGAATGGAAAGACTCCCATTAACTTGAATGGGCATTTAATCAGCCCTTCATTGACTACAGATATATTTAATTTATTAAGAAAATATTTAATAGCAATCCCAGGTGCATTAAATGACATTTTTCTCCAATTTTAAAGTTCAAAAGTTCTTGCCTTCTTTTCTTCTTTCTTGGCAAATTTATTGTTCAGTTAAAGGACCCAGATTAACGGTCCTAGACATTAAGTCCTCTGTCTACAGAACAGTTTCAATGTGGGAAACATTGGAGCTGCATTAGTAAGAAGGATCACTTTGAGCAGTGAGTTGGGGTATCTCATTGCCCTTGGTCTGTCAGGATCAGCTTCCAACTGTCCTAGTGAAGATGGGGAAACATATCAGTCACAAACTGGAGTGAGCCCATCCAATTATTTTACTGAGGCCTGGGCTACACTAATATGGTCATCCGATCTAAGTTATGCTAGTTAAGTTACATAAGTAACATCACTTAAGTGAATGTGCCTTAGTTCAGCTTATAGCAGTGTCCGCACTACGCCTTGTTGACAGGAGATGCTCTCTGGTGACATAGTTTCTGCCTCTAGTTGAGGTGGATTAAAGATGTCGACAGGAGAGTGCTCTCTCATTGACTTAGCATGTCTTCACCAGACCCACTAAATCGATGTTGCTGCATTGATCACATTGGCGTCAAGAGTAGTGTAGACATGGCTACTGAACGGCCATCAGGTGGTAACAACTTTAAGTCACTAATATCTGGGGCAAAAAGCTTGGCCCTACTGAAGTCAATGACAAAATTCTCATTGACTTCAATTGGGCCAGGTCTTCATCCTTTAGGTGGATTCAAACCAGTAAACTGGCGAGAAAAGATTCTGTTTTCCATTACCCACATCATCTTTGTTTTCGAGATTCTCCTCTTATTTATCTCACAAGTGTCAATTTAAAGATGCTGTCTGTCTGTCTGTCTATCTGAATAAATAAACCACCAAAAATCTGTGTTCATAGGCAACTAAGAACTGATTTAAAACCCAGGAAATTCTGCCCTTTACTTTTGATTTACACAGAATCAGGCCCATCAAGTTAAAATAGTCAGTGGATTTGCCCTGAATAAAACTGGTTTATGTGAGACCAGAATCATTCCCTTCATGCGTAAATTCTGCAGCACGCAAATGACATAAAGTTATTCCATATTATGAGACTTCTGAAATAGCTAAATAAGCCTTAAATCTGTATTCCCTTTCTTTTGTGAGTTTATTAATGACCACTAAGGATCTATTGTTATGATACGTGTATGTAGCTCGCATTAATGTGAACAGAAGTTATGTCTCAATAAGATATTCAAGTATAAATATTCATATTTAAATCTGGGTTTTATGGGAGAATGGATGACCTGAGGGATTAATGATACCATGCAAAGCATTTTATCTTGAGGATGCTTTTTCACATTTGGCCCTGATTAGCAGTAAAACTAATTAATGGCCTCAATCCAATTCCTAAATTGCCATGTGCTTGTAAAATAAAAGCCACCACCATATTGGTGCTCATGACCTGATCCTGAATTATCAGGCCAGCTTAATATATACGTATTGCAAAAGTGCTTCTAATAATTGTTAGTGAAGCCAATATGGCTGAGATGCAAATAGGAGGATGTAAAGTATGAATATTCATGTTAAGTGAGGCTTGGAATATGCGGAGGCCTAGTGAGGCATGTTACGCATACGTTTGTTAGCCTGGTATTATTGCCTGAACGAAGGTTACGATGATATGTAGCAGCTGCACCTTCTCCACACCAAAGGCAGCATGGGGTGTGGTAAACAGAGACGCAGGAGCCTGAGGTGGCTTGAGCCCAGCGTTTCCATTTATGGGGCGCTGTCCAGTGAAGTCCTGGGGCTGCTTGTAAAATTTAGTAATATGTATCTTGTTTGTTACAGTTTAGCAATGCATTTTATGGTAAACAGGTAAATCACAAACTGATGGTAGCATCTTAGGGGTTTTTTGCAATGAGCGTTAACCACATTGACATACCAAAACTATTGGGAATGGGACTAATGCAAGTGGCTGGTTACCTGTTGGAAATATGACTATAGTCAACTGAAATAACACATGTAGACAGGTGGAACGCAACGCTGATCTCCTGGAATAGTCGCTATGAATAAGGGCTGAGACTTAATCAGATATGGTCTCAGATGTGTGTGGGTGGAATGGAGAAAGGTGTATAAAAGTTTGTCAAACCTAGCCCTAGTGAGGAGATGTGGAATGACAGTGGAGGTGACATCCAAAACAGTCATCTCCTCTTGTAGTGTGCTCCACTGACTGGTTCTTCCATCTTTGTTTCTAATGGTTTCTGCAAGGTTGTAGGTATGCGTAGTGTAAGACTTTAAGTATGAACAATGCAGGAAACTTCTGCACTTCTCTTATTCTTATACTTCTGGATTTGTTTTTTTCTATTTCAAGTATAGTCATCTGTATTAACTCAAGCTCATAAAGTTTGTGTGTGTTTCACCAATCTCATCTTCTTAATTAGCACCAAATAGCCTGTTCTTTGTGACAGGTGCACTTTGCAACCTAAATTAATCCCAGGCTACAGTGCTAAATGGTTCCCTTATTGATGCGCTTAGAAGATAGGACAAAATTTGAATGAACCTAAAGACCTACCCAACCTATCATGAGCTGGGGCATCTCAGCCAGACAGGATTGTGTGAGGAAGCACAGATTGACAGCACTTATGATATACCTCTTTCATGGATGAGTAAAGGACAGTGAAGATCTCTTCAAAACCTCTTGAATTCTCAGACAGGAAATGTACAGATCTGATCTCTCAAGTTATTTTCATGTTTATACTTTTGTCTATTTGTTTATATGTATATAGTACCAAAAATACTTGGCACTAGCCCTTTCCAGTTTATTCCAAATGCTTGAATCCCATTAGCAGCTGACACTGTGTTAAATAAATGGCAAACTTGTGCCTACTTTTTCATTGGGCCTGATCATTTTTTTGCTCACTCAAAGAAAAAGGCTTTTAATCTGCTGATGTGGAATTTCTAAATGAACCTTCTGCATTTCTAAATGAACCTGCTTCAAAGTGCAAATGTAGCCTTTAAACTACTGCAGCAGAGTTAGAAATGGCAAGACAGACGATGAGGCTGACTTTGGGTTTAACTCAGTTTGTTGTTGGAGCTGAACCAGATTTTACTCATTCTCCACTCTGGTTAGCTGTCACGGAAGCAATATTTCATCCTTGAATTGTGTCACTCTGTGCAGGAGCATCGCGCGTAAGGTACTGATGACTCCGAGTTTCCATCCTCAGAGCTCGCTATTAATGCAATGCTTTGGGTCAGTAGAGAGGGGAGAGAGCTCCCATGCCAGCCCCTACAAGTGGCAGTGGGTTGGGACCACAAAGCCTGTGGCTTGTCTGAGATCTGCTTGGATGTTTGGGCAGGTGAAAAGGGGCCACTTTTAGCTCTCTCAAGACCCTCACCAGCATGAGTCCTGTTGTCAGGACCCCCCTTGAACCATAACTGCCCCTTGAATCACCTTGAGGGAGGGTTTGTGGGAGGAGCCAATGCAAATTAATGCCAAATTGATCTGAATTAACTTGTCCTATAACATTAGCTTGTCCTGCAGGTTTTGTAGTGGGGATCTTAGTGGAAGTGTTGCCAGTCCCACCCCGGTCCTCCAAGGCACCTGCTAGCAATATCCTGTCCTTTGAGCAGAAATAAACAAGCATCAGAGGCTGCAGTTTCCATCCATCCGTCATATTCCTAGGCAGCTAAGCACTTTGGAAGGTACAGTAAGGACTTGTCTAAGTGGAGGGGAGCCCAATGTACCTGTGCATGTTGGTGGGAGAGCTCTCTCTCATCGACTTAGCATGTCTTCACCAGACCCACTAAATTGATGCAGCTGCATTGATTGCATTGGCATCAAGTGTAGACATGACTACTGAATGGCCATCAGGTGGTGGTAACTTTAGAGAACAAGCTATTTTAATATCAAATCAGTATAAAATACATTTCTAAAGGTGACACGCTCAGCTTCTGTTTTGTTCATAGTCCTTCATCTGCACCACACTGCACTGCTTCTTTCATGAGCTTTGTCAGTGTCACTGTGTACTCTTTTGTGAGCTAGGAAATAAAGCAGCAGATGCTAATCTGCATCAGTTCACATGCCTCATTATTCGGGTTATTGGATTCCACAGAGTGTGTAACTGTTTTTCAGATTTCTTCTCCACTGTGGTTGTGACAGTGCTCATGTATTTAAAGATGGTGTATTTTACAAGTTTTCCATTAAATTAGATTCCAAAATGATGTGGGGGGAGAGTTTCATAATTAAACAAATGAACAGTTGACTCTCAGTCATACTGATGGTGAACAATCCTTTCAGATCAACTGAGGGTTTGTGCTTTAGTTAACTTGATTCTTACAGTCAAATGGTGACAACTGTACTCAACTCAGTGGATTTATCTGAGAAAAGAAGTAAATCTGATCATTGTACTGAGGGAGTAGACATATGTGTCTGGATAACCTAGTTTTGTAGGAGAATATTTCGCGCTCAGTACTATGAAGTAGGCACTTTTCTTACTGTCTTCCTAGCCTAATCAGAAACGAGATGAGGAAGAACCAGAAAAATCTCTCAAAATGGCCATGGGTTTGGGGTGAAATTTCAAGCTTCATTTTTCAGTCTTGAGTATTAGATGATTTCAGATCAGCTTCAAGTTGGTCTCCATTCTTTGGGGTCCTTACCCAAACGTAGCCTGTATGCTGATCTCACTGACACAGTACAACATCACTGACCTGAGTGGATATATTACATATTTAAATTCCCAAACCTGCAAACATTTAGATACCTGCTCGACTTAACACCCCTGAGTAGTCCTGTGTAGAGCTTGTCAAAATAGCTGTTGTGCCAGCAGGCACATGTGAAAATGACTCTATAACTGGTAGTTAGAGCATTCTCCTGGAATGCAGGAGATCCAGGTTCAAGTCCCTGCTTCAATGATTATTTATGAGAAATGGAACAGATTCAACATGAGAAATTGATAGAGACCCCTAGCTCGATGGTTAGTGCATGCTGTTGTAATGGGGAAGACCCATGTTCAAATCCCTTTTTCATATGAGTTGTAGGGGGCATAGAATTGGCTCTCCCATATGCCAGGAGGCTAAAGATTATCACTTAGGTCTCCTTCCTACCCCACCTGACCCATTTTGTGAATGACATCTTCGTTGGCTTTGGTCAAAATCCCTGAAATTGACATGGATTTTTTGGAATTGCATTTAAATGAAACTTTTAGCGTTGCCTCGACTCAACATTTTTTTTGACTTAACAATTCACTCAGTTTTTTTTTTTAAATTCATTTTTGGTTTGACCCATGTCAAGGTTTTTCCCCCACTTTGAACTTTAGAGTACAAGAAGTGGGGACCTGCATGAACACTTCTAAGCTTAATTACTAGCTTAGGTCTGGTACGCTGCCACCAGCCAGAATTTAGTGTCTGGCACACTTTCTGTTCCCCCAAAACCTTCCCTGGGGAACCCAGACCCAAACCCCTTGGGTCTTAAAACAAGGAGAAATTAACCATCCCCCTCCTTTTCCCCCCAGACTTTCCCCTCCCTGGGTTGCCTTGAGAGGCTTCACACCGATCCAAACTCCTTGGATCTTAAAACAAGGAGGAATTAACCATCCCCCCTCCTTTCCCCCCACCAATCCCTGGTGAGTTCAGACTCAATCCCTTGGATTTTAAAACAAGGAAAAATCAATCAGGTTCTTAAAAAGAAAGCTTTTAATTTAAGAAAGAAAAAAAGTAAAAGTTATCGCTGTAAAATCAGGATGGAAAATGCTTTACTGGGTACTCAGATTCATACAGACTAGAGGGACACCCCCCCAGCCTTAGGTTCAAAGTTACAGCAAACAGAGGTAAAAATCCTTCCAGCAAAAATATACATTTACAAGTTGAGAAAATAAACATAAGACTAATCCGCCTTCCTGGCTACTACTTACAATTTTGAAACATGAAAGACTGATTCAGAAAGATTTGGAGAACCTGGAATGATGTCCCATCCCTCTCAGTCCTGAAAGCGAACAACGAACAAAACAAACAGCACAAACAAAGACTTCCCTCCACCAAGATTTGAAAGTATCTTGTCCCCCCATTGGTCCTCTGGTCAGGTGTCAGCCAGGTTTACTGAGCTTCTTAACCCTTACAGGTAAAAGCGACATTAAACCTTAACCATCTGTTTATGACAACCCAAAATTATTATTTTTTAAAAAAACTTTGGACGTGCCAGTGAACCAAAAAATCCATTATTTGCCCAGCTCTAGTTCTCTGGAGGCCAGTGGAGCAGTACTCCACAGTGGTGAGTACAAAAGGCACACCTGTGGAGGAGGGTGCAACAAACAGACGGTATGCAGACAGAGAAGAAATACATCCATTGACCTTGCTGGAGCAGTGCACTCACTGGGACTGCTCGTGTGCGTAAAGTTCAGCAGTTGCCTTGGGGCCTTACACTGCTGGGAGGGAGATGAGAATCCAGGCCCCAAAGCCTTGGATGGTTTGGGTTCCTGGCTACCCAAGAGTACAACTCTGTGCTCATGTAATAATGATGCACTCAGCTGTAATACACTGAGTTGCATGGTGTAAACAGGAGGAGACCCCTGGCAATTACTCAGCTAGAAATCTTTGATTGTAAGGCTTGTGTACTCCTTAAACTGGAGTCCAACTCTCTGGGCCTTGAGGGCATGCTGCAATGCTTATCTGTTCTCTGTTGCTTTTCTGAAGGGTGAGAGGGCTAAGAAGGGCTGAAGGATAATGCTGAATGGTGGAGGGGGATCTATTTGATAAGATCTGTACGTTTTCCATTTACACGTACACCTGGAGTGACATTCAGATGTATTTTTTAGCAATGACAATAATAAATAAAATAACAAGCCTAAAGGAAGACACATCCTTGACATTCTACCTGGTTTATAAAAAAAATCACAATGTCCAATGTTAATAATGGCCGTTGTCCTTTAAAAAGGTTGTTGCACTTCAAGACTTTTGACAGTTACGCATACAATGGTTGCAATCACTGAAGTCATGTTCATTTACTGTGTTGGCTGTAGGAGAGTTTCACTGTGGATTTGAAGACGGCAACATATGTCTATTCACTCAAGATGATACGGATAATTTTGACTGGACGAAACAAAGCACTGCCACCAGGGACACAAAATATACCCCAAACACTGGACCCAACGCAGACCGAAGTGGCTCCAAAGAAGGTAAAACATAGCTTAGATTTCTGCAGTGATAGACCCTCAGCTAATGCAGATCAACATAGCTCCACTGAGGATCTACCCAACATGCTGAGGCTCAAACTCTTGTCTTTTCTTAATGACCCCCAGCAGTATTTAGGATGAAAATACTGACCTATGTTAATTCTGTAGGGACTCCATAACATTTAATAGAGATGATCCCAAAGCAAAATCTTGCATCTGAATATTTACATACAGAGGTCAGATCTGTATCTAAAACAAACTCTGTGGCTCCTGACCAGTCCTATTTGTTACCATTTCTGATGCCATTTTAAAGATGATCAAATTCAGACAGTAGATTCTGTAGTGATGTATATTTCAAACTTCCTACAACATTCTGTAGCTTTTAGTCATTTAAATTCTTACTAGCAGACTGTGGCAGCTAAAAGTTTCATTGTCCTGTCTTCATGTATCCTGCTAAAGGGCATGATTTGAAATCTGCCATCCCTGTTAACTAAAGCGCTGGATTCTGCTTGCTGTATGCATTCAAATAGTGACTTTCAGACTCACAGTGCAGGACTGTGATCGCTCAGGCTACTTTATACTCCACACCCCACCTGCACCACCAAACACAGTAATGCTTGCGTTGCCTGTGCTTGGTTACAGTTATTGAGCAAGTCACGTTAAAAAAATAGTATATATAATGTTGACATAGACTAGAATCAGGATAATTAAATAATGTGTTCTTTCATTGAGAATGAGCTTTTGAACTGTGATTGGTAGGGCTATCGAAAAGGCTCCTTGAAGTGATGCCATGAAGAAATTTTTCATTATTTTAAAAATAATTCTTCTTTCACTATTCATATAAACACTTCGCAACATTGAGACTGAGATCTGGAACCTAAACAAATAATTTCCCCCTTCCTTGAGTATACTCACTGGTTTACCGCTTTACTGTTGCTTGTGAGTACTGAAGTACTAGCAGAGATTTTTATTGTTAATAGAAAAAAAATCTCATTGAAGCATTTGTTTATGAAAGCACATGGGATTTATGCAGGTCAAGTGCAGCAAACAAGGCCCAGTGGTGTCAAATGAATGTGAAAAATTGTTCAAGGTTCTTAACAGCTCTTGTGCTGAGCATCTGTACCCTGAAAGAGAGAATGAGAGAGAGAGAGAGAGAGAGTGTTTGTTTGAAGACTGAACTTAACAAGTTCTGTTCTGGCCTTCTTCTAGGTTTCTACATGTACATTGAAACATCACGCCCAAGGCTGGAAGGAGAAAAGGCCAGACTTCTTAGTCCTGTTTTCAGTGTAGCCCCTAAAAACCCTTATGGAGTCACCAACACAGCGTATTGTTTTAGTTTCTACTATCACATGTACGGACAGCATATAGGTGAGAGGAACCCAACGATATTGTCATTTAAATTACATGAGTAACTATGGTTTATTAAAGGAAAAATAACACACACATCTGACCAAGAAAGGAAAGGTCAGCAGCATCTAGATGGTAACCCCTTTGTACTGCCCCTAATACCGTGGGGTTCTGCTTCGTGGCTGCAGCTGCCAGGTGCTATGGTAATACAGATTATAATAAGATGTGCCAATTAGCGCCTTCATCACTTTGGGCTTGTTCAGCACAGCCCACACTTGGGGGCAGTAGAGAACCACTCCCTTCAAAGCATGGGGCAGCAACAGGAAACCCTTTTAAGTGCATGTGTAAGTGGCTTTGAGAAAGGGTTCAAGTATGGCAGAGAGAAAGGGCTGTAAGCACTTTGCTGGTACTACACCAGTATTTTGAGTCCCCTGCCGTGGGGAGGCGAGGGTTGGGGTCAGTTGTTTAGCAGCTAAAACTCTCTTCTGATGGCTATTGCAACAGCCCAGGATGGATTTCTGCAGGCTGGTCCTGGCCCTAGATGAAAAAGCAAAAGAAACATCCCAAAGTAGGTTTTTGTTTTTTAATGATGTACATGCCATATCTGAAGGACCCTGGTGTATCTCAGTGATATATATTTATGTATTAAGAAGGCATAAGCAACAGCTGGCAGATCTCTCTGGATCCTGGAAAACCCCATATAAGTGAACAGAACATCAGAATGTGTCTAAATGGATTTCCAGCATCAAGCTGATTTCAAGTTATTGTTCCCAAAATTACATTTTTCGGGACAAACCCCTCCTTCAGATGCATGTTAGTGGCTCCTTTTGGGCTCACCTGCCTATCTCCAGGTAGCATTTAGCCCTTAAATAAAGCAGAGGAGTTGAATGAGTTTTGTTAGTTGCCACTGCATGACTAACCACTTCGAGGCAGCCCCAAGACAGGTCTTCAGTGGGAGCTTTCTTCATAATGGCAAGAGATGCTGAGGCAGCATCGGATTTAATGAGTCTCATTCAAAGAAACTTAAAATCCCATGGAAAGCTGCTGATGGTATTGGGCAGTAAAGGATACAGTGAGGCCATGTAAATAGCCAGCATTTTCTAAGGTAATGGTAGAGTTGAGTAAGGTGTCAGCTTGACATCCCTTTGGACTTCTGTCCAAAGCATTGTCACATCATTGCTCCTTCCCGTTCTGCTCAGCCTAGTGTAGGGGCCACGTATCAGGGGAAGTTTCCGTGTCTGCTCAGTCCTTGTCTGCTGAGACTTAATGGGAGTTCAGTGTGTGCTAATGGTGACAGGGCCAAATTCTGCCCTCAGCACAGCTGCCCAACCAAACGGCAGAGGATTCCTAGAAGAACAGTTGATGGTGGTGGTAAGACGGGTAGGTTTGTTTTGGCCATTTTGAAAAATGGGTGAGTTTAGTGCTTCCCGGGATGAGAGAGAAATAATAGCACTGCTTTGAGACAGCTCTGCCACAGCATCTCAGTCCTGAGGAGCTGTCCTGCTTGTCAGGGCTTGGGTGCCTCTGGAGCGCAGCCTGCCAATCACGCTAATATTGGTATAATGACCAAGAGGGAAAAGGGAGCTTATGTGGAGAAATGAGGACTGGGTATGAGATTATCAAATTCATTATAATGTTAGGCTACAGCCTAACTCCCAAGAGAAAGCAGGCATGGAATTCCCTGTCCTATCACAATTAGGTTTGGAACTAGGGTCTATGTTTCTAATCTTACTCCCAAATATACATTGCTTTTAACTGCGAATCATATGAGAAGTTTCTGTCAGATTGTACAGAATTAACCCTGAGAATACTCACATCCTCCTGACTGCCAGTCCAACGAGGGCGCATCTACTTGGCATGGCCACCTTTTCTAGGGGCTGACATTGATTATCCCTGAAAGTACAGACAGAAGATCGTTTCTGTCTGTTGTCTCTGTGAATGGCTGCTCATGTGGGCTCTTTCTTGTGAGGTTCTGAGCCCCTGTAACTCCAGCTCCTGTTCAATGGGAGTGTAGCATGATCGGCACTTGGCAGGTGTGGGCCACAATAATATTTTCATAAATATTTTCATATTTTCACAAGTGGTGCAATCGGTTTGTGTCCTACATCACCTTAATTCCAATCTATGTGATCGACGGCAGCCTCTCAGCGTAGTACCGTGTTGTTGGGGGAACAGAGGCACCAGGGTCAGTCTGTATTTACTGAAAGCCTGGCAAACCAAAGTAAAAACAGCAGTGTACCAGAATATTGACTGACTGTCACTATTTCAGTAAGATAGGGTCCAGTAGATGCCACCGAAAAGCTAATACAATCATTAAAGCTTCTCCTCACCTTCAACAAGTTAGCTCAAGAGTTCCCATGCTATACAACCATCCGAAACATGAACTCCTCCGATTTATTTTTATGCAAAAATGTAACGTCTCCATTGGAATTTGTATTATCTGCTCAAGGGTCACTTGGCTGCTCATTTTCCTGTCGGTCAGAATTGTTCGTTTAAAAGAAATGTTCACCATGGGTCAGTTTTTCAAAACGAGTCTTCCATGCAGGACTTGTGGTCTTTGGCAAGTATGCACAGCCATGACTGGCAGCAAGTTATACATTTCAGGGGTAGGTGTTTACCACAGGTTGAATCCATCAAATTTGCAAATGCATTTGGGGCTGACACAGGTAGGTGTGTGTAAATAAACTCAAGCAGCTGCCAGCTTGATTGAGAAGGCCTGCGCATAGCTAGTGAAGTAATGCCTGTTCTTTTAAGTAAGAATACTCAAAGATGTAGTCATCTTGTCATTAGTTTGAACTACATGACAGAGTTTGGTGGTGGTATGAATGATCTTACATTTGGCATCCTGTATGGCCTAAATAATTGAGTCTTGTAGTCATAGAATATCAGGGCGGAAAGGGACCTTAGGAAGTCATCTAGTCCAACCCTCTGTTTAAAGTGGAATTAATCTCCAGTCAGATTTTTATCCTAGTTCCCTAAATGACCCCCTCAAGGATCGAACTCACAACTCTGGCGTTAGCAAGTCAGTGTTCAAACCACTGAGCAATCCCTCCCCCTTGATCAGCCTGTAGTACCTACCTAGCTGTATGCCGCAATCTGCATCTCTCAGCACTAGTGGATAATACATTGAAACAGCATCGGTGCATTGCTTGCTGTTGGCATTATTTTGAATCTTCATGAAAAGTAAAATTATATGAAATAGTTTTCTTTAAACTAGCATTAAATTTAAGTTCGTGCTGTGACTAGTCATAGGTGGGCTGGCTTTTCTCTAATGTATCTCCAGTAGTTGTTAGGAAAGTGCCCCAGCCTTTCGGGTACCACACTCTTCCTGCAGTTCTGCTCAACCTTGTACTAAACAATCCATGTCTCCCTTAACTGCTCCCATGCAGCAGTTCCTGGCAACTTATCTCACTCTTCTAACTCGCTGCTCCAATTCTGCTCCATTTCCCTGCCCATAAGAAAACCTCACTTAGACCCTCATTCCTCTCCCGGTTATCACTTTAACTTCCTGCATCCCTTCATCTCTAACATCCTGGAACATGCACCTACTGTCCTCTTCATCCCCTCCAGTCTGGCATGTGCCCTGAACCTGCCCACACAAAACTCACTGCACATTGCTTTCTTTGCCTGCTCTACAGGTCTCCACTCCATAGTCATTCTTCACTACTGCTTTTAACACTCTAAGCCTTTCTTGTCTGCTCAAGACCTTCTCTTCCCTGGGAGCCCATAACTCTGAACTCTTCCTTGTTGACTTATGTGTCAGCATTACCTTTGGTGGATCTTCCTCCTCCTGGCACCTCTTCCCTTTGTTTTTCTGAGTTTCTCCTCACCACCTTTCTTTCCAACTACTGCACTCATCCACTTCCCTCCCTGCACCTTCCCTAGCCCTCTGATTCTTTTCTTCCCACCCATCCACCTGGGCTATGAAGCCTACCAGCTTCCCATCCCAACTCTCTTTAAGCTACCATACTTCTAGCCAGCCTGAAATCTCTAACGACAGCTGTTCTTTCTGCTTAGCCTTGGAGGCTTCCTCATTTCAAATCTTGCACCCAGGACCAGTGAAGAAGCAAGCAGGAAAGGAAGAGAATTATTTTAGCTGAACTGGCATGAATCTTACAAGAGCTTCCCATTCAGTTTGGAGCTGGTTCTTATTTCACAAGAGCCAGGCGACCCGTCCCCCAATGCTGAGCCCTGGTTGGCTCATCTCACAGATGGTGAACGTGTGTGGAACCAGCGTGACTTCTGGCCCAAGCTTCCCGAACAGCTTCAGAAACAGCTACAGTGCATGTACAGTACCTGCCACACCCTCGTTCTGGAGGTTTGTGGGTCCTTCTAGCTGAGTTGCCCTGCCCACTGCGTGTTTGAAGAGAGACAGAGTGTCCACCTAACGTCCGTGTCTCCTCCCCACTGCTTCTCCCTCTTCCTTTCGACTGAAAAATCAAATGCTACAGTGTAAAAAAAAAAAACTGTTCAGGCACATCCAGATTTTCACCCAGTTTGAAGGTAAAGTGTGGGCCTAATTCTTGGTGTGCCTGTGTAATCATCAGCTGCAGGCACATTTCCTGCTGCTTGTTACATATGCGCATTTCATTCCATTTTTGTTTTGTTTTTTAATCTAACCTTGTGTTTTTCAAGGCAGTGAGTTGCACTAGGAACCAGAACTTTGTGTGACTTTGAGCTGTGTCATTGTGCGGGTGTCTCTAATAGCAGGGGTCTATTTGTAAACTTAACTTGTTCTTTGCATTCCCAGGGTGCCGGAGAAATTACATAATTAATGTTCCAGGGGACGTGTTTTACTCAAGGCTTGCTGTTCTTTACATCTCTAGAGAACAGTGGCTTTTGAGAGCTTTGATGCAGTGAACTTTTTCAAATCAAGGCAAAAATGATTTTTTTTTAAAAGGCTGGTATATAAAGGACACCTCCAGCCTCCAGGCAGCAGGAGAAAGCTGTGTCTGATGGGAAGCATATGAGAAACAAGCACTGAGTCTGTGAACTTTGTGACTTCTTAAATCCTGCCAAATTCTATGTGACACTTATGATTTTGTCACTTGAAATGGCAGGAAAAAAACATGTTGCGTTCCTAATCAAAGACAGAATGAATAAAGAATACCTAAGGGAGATGTATGGGTGTGATGGCACCCTGGGATGCAACCTGGATCTGTGGGACCTCTGTGCTCTCTTAACTCTTCAGCCTGGGCTCTCACACAATGCTATGCCAGTGACAGGCAGCAAAATCCCTCCAGATGCTGTGATCATCAGCATGTGGAGCCCCACACCCAGCAAAATTCCAGGAATGCTCCTTGAGCCATCCATGAATCATACAGAGAGCGGCACCAGTCAATCATCCCAGCCTTGCACCCCAGAAGTATACCATCTTACACTGCTCAAGTCTCCCTTGGACAGTGCAAGCTTGTTAGTAAGTTTGCCACTTCAAAGAAATGTAGACGTGCACAAGGGTTTGTAATCCAAGCTGTGCTTCCTCAAGCACTGCAACAAAAACACACACAGTTTTAGGTAAAATATAAAACAGTTTTATTAACCACCGAAAGAGAGATTATAAGTGATTATAAGTAGCAGACATGGAGATCAAAGTTGGTTATCTAAGAAATAAAAATAGAAATGCAGCCTAAATTCTATCTTAAACAGACTAAGCACGATTGGAATCAAGCAGTCTCACCTAACAGATGTTACAGGCAGCTCACAGTTCTTCAATGTACAGACCGGAACCAATCTCCCTAGTTCAAAGCTGTTGTCTTCCAGAGGATCTTCCAGGAGTTGAGATGGGGCCAGGGGTGGAAAGGCCAAGTGATGATTTCACAGTCCCTCTTTTATACTTTCATCCATCTGCTAGAAAGATCCTTGCCCTGATGCGGAGATCATGCAGTTCTTGTTAGTCAGACAGTCCCCATCTGGATACATGCTCTCTGTCATAAACAGATAGCTAAGGGTTAATGTCTCTTTCACCTGTAAAGGGTTAACAAACAGTGACCTGCAACGCCTGACCAGAGGACCAATCAGGAAACAAGATACTTTCAAATCTCAGTGGAGGGAAGCCTTTGTTTGTGGGTTTTGGGGTTTGCTTTGTTCTCTTGAGTTCCTGAAGGGACTAGACGTGCAACCAGGCTTTACAATCTCCCTGCTACAGTCTCTTATATATTCAGAATAGGAGTTTGAGTAGCAAAGGCGGTTATAGTCTTTTGATTGTTTCTGTATTTGCAACTGTGTATCTGGCTGGTAGAGTTTTAATGTTTATTTGACTGAAAGTATTTTAAATTGTATTTCTGCTGGAGAGGCTTTTTCTTCATTGTCTATAAGCTGAAGACCCTGTATATGACATCTTGTATTTACAGAGATTTCTATTTTTCTTTCTTTTATTAAAACCTTCCTTTTAAAGCCTCGTTGATTTACCCCAGTTGAGGCTCAAGGAATATAAGTCTGTACTTTACCAGGGAAGTGGTGGGGAGACAGGGAGAAAGAAGGGAGGGGAAGGGGGAATCCCTGTTTAGATTCACGGATTGAAATCTGTATGCCTCCGGGTGAGGTGGAAAGCCTCTGTTTTAAGAATTCAAGGGTTGAATCCCACTGATCTTTGCGGTAACCCAGGGAGGGAAAGCCTAGGAGAGGCACTAGTGAGGGAAAGAGTTTACTTTCCTTGTATTAAGATCCAGGGGGTCTGGATCTTGGGGGTTCCCAGGGAAGGTTTTGGGGAGATCAGAGTTTATCAGGCACTCAGAGTCCTGATTGGTGGCAGCGTATCAGATCTAAGCTGGTAATTAAGCTTAAAAAAATTCATGCTTGTGCCTCATTTTTGGATGCTAAGGTTCAGATTGGGGAAAGAATACTACGACACCCTCTCCATCCAAGCAATCTCTCAGAAAGTGGATTCTTCTTGATGGGCCACTGTCTGGCCAGTAATAGCTGCTCCTTTGTCCTTACTGAAAAGCTGGCTGTGGGGTCTCCCAACCTCACAAGGTACTTCAGTAGCACATATCACAAAATGTCATAACATCACGTACAAAGGCAGCGCAGACAATCCACTGGGATATTGAGACGTTTTAAATGATACCTTACAAGCCATGCATTGTACAAAACATATAATTGTATGACAGTGGTGAATAAGGGGCTTCCAGGATGCTACTTTGAGGTACAGTGTGTCACAATGGGAAAGGGGCAAATGCCTACGTGAGGGGCTGCGAAGCAGCAAGACAGACTGTTACCTGTAGCAAGGAGTGTCTGCATTGGAATCTGCACACACCTCAACACTATTAACAAAGAAACTATCTGTGCAAAAGAACCAAACTGACTAATGTTGTTACTGGGTGTTTTTGCAGGAAGCTTGAATGTTTATCTGCGGTTAAAGGGACAGACCACAATAGAAAATCCAGTATGGTCTTCAAGTGGGAATAAGGGACAACACTGGAACCAGGCCCGGGTTAATATACACCCCACCACTTCATTTCAGGTAAGGCAGAGGAGAGTGAAGCTCTCTGGTGCACACACTGGAAATAGAGCATTCTCTTTGACACTGATGGGGGAATCAAGCAAGTAGCCTGTTTACACTTCTCCTGCTTTTTTGACACAGCATTTCATAGCTTCATTTCAGCTCTGAAAGCTGCTTTCTGGACAGATAATTGCTTTCCCTCTTGTAAATAGGTGCAGATCACAGAGATTAACAATGCACATTTAATGTCAGAATGCCAACCCCTAGCTGGAATAGTAACCTGTTTTCAGCCGGGAATGGTGCTAGCAATTTATGTAAAACATATTTTTTTTAGCTAAGCAACTTGAATAGAAAGTTTGCTTCATGTGTATTTTGTCTGGGGACCAAGGAGCAATACACAATCAGATCCCTAGAAATTTATGTTTTTGCCACAAAAAAGAAATTATCTCTGAATCTTTGGTAACAATTAGGTGACAAAGAAACAGTATTCCCTGTAGAAAATTCCCAACTTTTCAAAGATACACACAGCATTCATTAGAATTTCAACGCTTGCTGCAGTTTGTCACAAACTTTGTGCTTGGGTTGATCATGAGATGTGTACAGATTTCTGCAAAAAAAATGTGATTTTATAGGCCCAATTCTGCTATCCATACTCACGAGGATGAATGGGCCCAATGGACTCAGTATAGCTGCTTGAGTGAGAAACTCCTCTCCAGCATAAAAGTTGCACAAATGAACCTTATATCTTTAAAGCTATCCTGCTCGCCAGGGATGATTATGGTTCTGGGCTCCCAAACGTATGCACCTCAAAGTCTGCTAACCTGAAAACATGGATTGGCAATTACTGCTTATCCTGACCCTGAATTTTTCACTGCCAAAGTAAGGGGCAGAGATAGAAGGAAAGTTATTTGGTGCCCATGCTCCTAGAGGCTGTTCTAAGCATATAAAAGGCAGCATGGAAGAGGATGGGAAGAAAACAATGAGAGAAGGATGACATGGAGGAGGAGGTGGTAAACCAGAAAATGTGAACGGAGCAAGGACTGTGGGGAGGGGAAGGCAGATGAGTGCTGAGGTATATCCAGGGCCACACACACAAATGTGGCTCAGCAGCCCCCAGGAGGCGGGATGGGGCCAAACCTGAGCAACTCTGCCACCCTGGAGGTCACAATGCCCGGAGCAGGGAACCGAGGCCAGCCCTGCTCAACCAAATCTGGCACTACAGGGTAGGCACTGTGAGTCCTCTCCCCAAGGGGAGGATCTGCCCACCACCCCAGCCCCCCAACCTATTTACTGAGTTGCCACGGGCTGTCAATATTTACAAATGGGTCCTGAGCCCCAGAAAGTTGAGAACCACTGCCGTAGCCCCCGATTCAGCAGTCTGTCCCTGTCCGGCAGCACACCTATGTACGCACTTCTGAGCTTTGCTAAAAAAGGATGAACTTGAGCACATGCTGCTAGGGAGAACTGGTTGAAATTTTTGAATGAAAACTTTTTTTTATGGAAACATGGGTTTTGGCACTCAGAAAATTGTCATTTTGTTTTAATGTTCAGGTTTTTTCGGCAAAAATAAAAAGAGAAAAATGTGTTGTTTGGTTTTTATTTTTGTGTTTATCATCTCTGGTTTTTATCTACTTCTCCCTTTTCAAGTGGAAAAATAAAAAAGAAAGAGAAAGAAAGAGGAGGAAAGCAGATCCAAAAAATAGTGAAAATTTTGGACTAAATGAAGAATTGCTTTTTTAATAAAACCTCTGAAATGCAAAATTGTTTTTTGAACTTTACTTTTCATTTTTCGTTAAGCTGATTTAAATATTTTGCTGAATGAGGTAAAGGACTTTTTGATTTTTTCATGGATGTTTTTTGATCTATTAATCTTCCCTGTCACATGGTATGTAACTCTGCAGTCAGTATGCCTAGCTCCCATTGTCATAATGTTCATTTCTGGCATGTTAGTAGAAACTGACCCTGAACTTGCATTCCAGGAACATTTTACATTACAATGTTTTAAAGTGAGAGGCTCAGAAAATCACATGGCTCCAGGGGCTGGTGCTTTGAGAAATATTCCAAACAACAAAAAGAGTTGTCAATATCGGTTCCTCCTGTTCATAATGATTTATCTAAGTTTTTATAAAGTTACTGTTCATTGTGATATCTGCACAGTGATTAAAAGAGCATATCATTGCTGCATTCCCCCAAAAGAGAAGCCATTGGACCCAGCACACCTCACCTTTCTTCTATTTCTTTCAAAGCAGGGAGATATTTTCTGCCTGCCTATCCCACTGTGCTACTAACGTCTAATTAGCCCCTCACCTTTCAGCATTCTTATGTCAAAATGTGGACAGAGGGGCATCACAGAAATATTTACTGCCTGTTTAAGCAAGATCTTTAGCCAGTCAGTTCACAAGTTTTGTGTTTTATAGTTAAACTTAAGGGGAGTGAACTGAAATAAATCTTAATCTGTAGTAAACTGTATCCTCTGACACAGCAATTAAAACTTGTTAATGGGTTAATTTATTCCTAGATTCCTTTTACATTTTCCCAATCCACATATCCAATACCGAAGCCTTCCTGGTGAAGAGATTATGAATGCTTAGAACCAGTATTTATGTAATGCTTATTCTGTCTGTTAAATAACCTGAAGAAGAGCTTTGTGTGGCTTGAAAGCTTGTCTCTCTCACCAACAGAAGTTGGTCCAAGAAAAGGTATTACCTCACCAAATAACCAAATAATGTATGCAATGGTAAGTAAAATGAGACTAGAGCATATAAAAATGAAACACTCCCTGCTGTCTGTGTCATAGCAGCTCTCAAACCACATTTCATTAGGCACACTGTGACCAACATTAGCTGCAACTTCCTTGAAGTCTTCTTACTGCTGCTTTCGAGCTCCTTGCAGCAATATGTTGCATAGTTTGGCGCACACAAAAAGCTGTTTCCAAAATGGTTCTTTTAGCTGGAAGAACTTCCAGCATTGAATAGGAAGCGGATAAGGACACAATCTTCCTGATCCTCAGCTGCTGTCACTAGTTGTCTCTGGATGTAAATCAACATGGTGCCATTAAACTGGAGATACCACTGAAGTCAGTGGAGCTAACAAACTACAGGGAAGGATAGCTCAGTGGTTTGAGCATTGGCCTGCTAAACCCAGGGTTGTGAGCTCAATCTTTGAGGGGGCCACTTAGAGATCTGGGGCAGAAAATTTGGCCTGCCTAGTGAGCAGGGGTGGACTCAATTGACCTTTAAGGTCCCTTCCAGTTCTAGGAGATTGTTAATTCCAATTATTACTACGTGGCTACATGTCCATCTTTATTGTCTAATTTTTTTTTCAATGCTTACTGTGAAGATGTCGAAGGCGGAGACTGGCCCATTTCTCATATCATCCAATGTTGTCATGTCAATAGTTAATCCATGGCGACAACATAATCTGTCAAATACCGCTCATCCCATGCAAGTACCCAAGCCCATGTCTTCAAATGGGTACCCCAAGTTGGCTCTAAACCCATATGTAAATTTTAAGAGTGGCTTGATTTTCAGTGAGCAGCACTGCCGTTCCGTGATTTTATGAGCACTCACATTTTTAAAAATATCTCCTTCTCTAGAGTTTATATAGTGACTTAGGTGCCTAATTTTAGGCAACCATGTTTTATCCGGGATTCTGCTCCAAAAAATTTAAAATTCTGGACATAATATATTACATTCCTTTTTTGTTTTTTTTTTTTTTTTTTTTTTGTTTTTTTTCTTTTTTTTTTTATGCCAAACAATTTGCAAATTATGGTTGTCAAATAAAACCAAGAGAGGAGAAACTGCTTTGTAGTTTGGTTTTCACACTTCAACTGCTAAAGAGGCCTCATCCTCCCGTGATTGAACTAACCTTTATCTCTAGCCTGCATTCTTAGCTTGCATTATATAACCTGCCCCTGGAAATTTCCACTCATGCATCGACGATGTATTCACCATGAATCTCATGCTCCAATATGTCTGTTAGTCTCTATAAGGTGCCATGGACTCGTTGTGCTTTACAGCTCCAGACTAACATGCTAACCCCTCTGATACTGATCTCTAGTCAAGCTTTCAAGAGGCACGGCGCACCTGATGTGAGCACCATAGGGAATTCATATCTCAAAACTGCAGTTACTGTTTATGTCTGTCGTAGAGTGTTATATTGCACCCACCACCGTGTATGAATCCCTTTCATGTATATCAATAGCACTAGCAACATAGACTCATAGACTCTAAGGTCAGAAGGGACCTTTATGATCATCTAGTCTGACCTCCTGCACAATGCAGACCCCAGAATCTCACCCATCCACTCCTGTAACAACCCTTAACCTATGTCTGAGTTACTGAAGTTCTCAAATCGTGGTTTAAAGACCTCAAGGTGCAGAGACTCCACCAGCAAGTGACGCATGCCCCATGCTGCAGAGGAAGGTGAAAAACCTCCAGGGCCTCTGCCGATCTGCCCTGTAGGAAAATTCCTTCCCGACCCCAAATATGGCGATCAGCTAAACCCTGAGCATGTGGGCAAGACTCACCAGCTAGACACCCAGGAAAGAATTCTCTGTAGTAACTCAGATCCCACCCCGTCTAACATCCCATCACAGACCCTTCTCTTACCATTCACTTCTGAAGAAGAGCTCTTTGTAAGCTCAAAAGCTAGTCTCTCTCAAATAAAGCTATTACCTCAGCCACCTTGTCTCTCTAACGTCCACTTCTAAGTTTAATGGCCTGTTTCCTATATATTTTTCCACTCTTCTTTTCACATGCCCAATTTCAGATTTCAGAAAGCTGTGCCACAGAAATCTGGTTGATACAGGAGCTCTTCACGTAAAGTCGTCCCGGTTAACGTTGTTTCGGTGTTAGGTTGCTGATCAATTAGGGAATGTGCTCATTTAAAGTTGTGAAATGCTCCCTTCTAGTTGTTTGGCAGCTGCCTGTTTTGGCTTCATTGTTCTCTCTTTTTAAATTAAAACTCTGTGTAGAGTCTTTTTGTTTGTTCATGAGTTAGCTCGTTTTGTTGGTTGTTTTGTTTTTTACAGGGTTTTCTTATTTGTTATAAGAAAAAAACCAGGCCCAGGAAGACAAGTACAAGAAATGTCGTATTTATGTCTGGGCAAAATGTTTCCATCTCAACTTTTTTCGAGGGAAACATTTTCCACTAAATGTAAATTTTCACAGAAAGTGCTTGCTTTTCTTGAAAATGTTTAGTTAGAAAACCTAAACAGTAAACATTTTCAGTTTTTGACACACACATACCCAAAAAATTGCAATGTACAAAGATTAAATTCTCAGTTGGTGGTTGCATCTGTTTTAATGTGACTTTGTTTTGCACCTGGGCAACCTGTGTCAACCAGCATTAACGGCTTTTTGCAGTGTTGCCGCCATGTTGGTCCCAGTACATTAGAGAGACAAGGTGGGTGAGGTGATATCTGTTATAAGACCAATTTCAGTTGGTGAGGGAGTCAAGCATTTTAGCTTACACAGAGCTCTCCTTCAGGTGACTTGAAATGCCCTATATAGTTCCAAAGCTTGTCTCTCTTGTCTTTCACACAACACACAGTCAGCCTGTGGAACTCTTTGCCAGAGGATGTTGTGAAGGCCAAGACTATAACAGGGTTCAAAAAAGAACTAGATAAATTCATGGATGATGGGTCCATCAGTGGCTATTAGCCAGGGTGGGCAGGAGTGGTGTCCCTAGCCTCTGTTTGCCAGAAGCTGGGAATGGGTGGCAGGGGATGGATCACTTGATGATTCCCTGTTCTGTTCGTTCCCTCTGGGGCACCTGGCACTGGCCACTGTCAGAAGACAGGAGACTGGGCTAGATGGACCTTTGGTCTGACTCAGTTTGGCCATTCTTATGTTCTCACCAACAGGAGTTAGTCCAATAAAAGATAATACCTCACCCATCTTATCTCCCTAATTTACTGCTTTGGAAGTTATCCAAAGCCAGGCAAGATTTCAGCCTTCCAACATCTAATTAGGCTTATAAACCTCTGTTGTGATTTAGTCCAGAATAAAGAGAATGATTCATTTAATTCTTCAGAAACAAATGGATATTTTACACTAAAGGATGGATCTGTCAATAAATAAACAAATAGCCTGCGCGTGCACACAAATAACATGAATTTTAGTGCCTGGAACAGACTGACAGACTGTGAAAGATGGGGAAGGCTGCTCTGGGGAATTAAATGCTTTGTTTCTGCACAGAACAGGTACAGCACAGGGGTTGCCCAAGGCAAGCAGTTAAGGTGCATGTCATGTGCCTCAGCTAGAACGGATGGGCCATCTCTAGGGTTATGGATGTGGCATAGTTTTCATTCCCATCAGTCCATGTCCTCTCTACTTAGCCCCCAACAAGGATGCCAGACAAGGTCAGGGCCCCATTATCCTCGGCTGCACCATCACAAGTGCAGATTTGAAATTAGACAAAGGTTTCTAACACGAACGGAGTGAATCTGGAACAGCCTTCCAAAGGGAGTAGTGGGCAAAAGACATATCTGGCTTCAAACTAGAGCTTTTGGTAAGTTTGGAGTGATGGTTATAATGGGATAGCCTTGTTTTGGCAATTAATTGATCTTTGACTACTAGCAGTCAATATGCCCAATGGCTTGTGATGGGATGTTAGATGGGGTGGGATCTGAGTTACTACAGAGAATTCTTTCCTGGGTGTCTGGCTGGTGAGTCTTGCTCAGGGTTTAGCTGATCACCATATTTGGGGTCGGGAAGGAATTTTTCACCAGGGCAGATTGGCAGAAGCCCTGGGTTTTTTTCACCTTCCTCTGCAGCCTCGGGCACAGGTTAATTGCTCGACGATTCTCTGCACCTTGAAGTCTTTAAACCACAATTTGAAGACTTCAGTAGCTCAGACATAGGTCAGGAGTTTATTACAGGAGTGGGTGGGTGAGATTCTGTGGCCTGCATTGTGCAGGAGGTCAGACTAGAAGATCATAACGGTCCTTTCTGACCTTAATGTCTATGAGTCTGTGAGTCTATATGAGATGATCCCTTTTTTCATTATTTTGACTTTCAGCTACTAGAAACAGGCTGAGAACATCATCATCTTAGATCCAAATGAAATGTTGGCAATAAACTCCAAAGCTGGCTACAATTGTCACTTGGGCTTTGGGAATGAAAAAAGACCTCAAGAAGACTTACGGCTTGTCTACGCTGGCACTTTACAGCGCTGCAAGCTTCTTGCTCAGGGTATGAAAAACACCCCCCTGAGCACTGCAAGTTTCAGCACTGTAAAGCATCAGTGTAGGCAGTGCCCCAGCACTGGTAGCTACGCCCCTGGTGGAGGAGGGGTTTTTAGAGCATTGGGAGAGTTCCCCAGCACTCTGCCACGACTTCACAAGCCATGTTAAAGCGCTGCCACGGCCAGCACTTCAACATTACCAGTGTCGACTGGCCCTAAGGATAAAAGATTGGCCCCACTGCATCATTTCTTCCAATTAGGGGTGGTCTGAACATCAACATTTAGATCCAGGTTGAAATCTTTGCCAAGTTTGGGGGCGTTCGGACTTGGGATTTTCACTGGGCTTGTTTCTACTTCTATTGAGGAGTGTCTCCAGGGAAGTATGCTTAGCCTGGCATCTACTGGAAAAAGCAACTAAAAGCTAAATTCCCTTTGAGACTCCCTGGATTGATGGGGACAACATAAGAAATAGTTTCCACTTTACTTGTCAAGAGAGTAAAGTGGCCTTCAGTATATTTGTAAGCCCTGCTATTCTTCTGCTAAATGCAGCATTTCTAGCAGCAGCTGTGTAAAATTACATGGGCACAGATAATAGCTTTTGCTAGAGACTGGTAGGGGATTCTGATCCTCTGGCACATCCTGCAAGTAACTACGAGCTGCACACTAGACTATGCTTCATGCATTGCCAATACTCTTCTGCGATGATTTGTTTTGAGCCAGTGGCCAGCCTGGCTAATAGGGAACCATCTTTGAAACCTATGCAGCTTCTTGCCAAAAGCAGATTTCAGTTAAATGCAACCTATTGTATGTTTGTTTATAGAGTTCTTGGTGTCTTGAAGCAGTGCTTGTCCTAACCAGGAGAGATTTGATTTAAATCCGGTTGATAGATTCTGTACAGTCTGCCAAGAGAGGGAGAAAAGAGGAGAAAGATATTTTCCTTTCAAGCTGAATACGTTCCAGTATTGGTGTTAGAGTGGGGGAAATGCGATGAGAGGGTAATTACTGGAAACACTGTTTTCAGACAGTGGGCTAAAAATGGAAGAGCTTGCTGTTTCCCCAATTAGTGCTCCTGCTTACACTAATGCCTGCCTTGTTACAGTAATTAACCTGCAATATCACACTTCAGTAAAATAACCATGGAGCCATCCACTACAAATGTGCTGCTTTCAAGTTTATTTAGCATTGCGTGTACAGAACTTGCTGTGTGACGTAAGGCGCACCAGTCAGCTTTTAAATACATCCTCAAGCCCTGCCACTTTACCGCTGTAGTGTCAATAGCCTAGAGAGTAAATTTGGCTTAATGAAAGTAGGACACGTGTCTACTGCTGAGGGCATGAGTTCCACAATCAAGGCCAATAAAGAAAGTAAAAGCTGCTTCTGCACAGCATCGTGTCTTGTGATCTGGTATTTTGGCACATTGCAGTGCTTGAATATTATTTATACGGTTGTGCCCATCCAGGCATGGTGCTGAGCAGTGCGCTGTTTCACTGGGAACTGAGGACTTGCTGGACAGTTGTAATGAAAGCTGCTCATTCTCATTGTGTAACACTCACTGAACTGTATTAATTAGCAAAGAAAAGATGGAACCTGCCAAAAGAACTCAATCCTGTGCCCCAGTAAATCACTGGTAAAACTGCTGTTGAAATCAATGGCAGCAGCATCCGGCTAAGTGTTCTCTATACATCTGTACTGTAACTAGATTATTACTAAATGCACTGTATTACTCCACGTAGAATTAAACGTCTGCCAATTGACTCTACCCCCAAGAGTTAATTTCTGGATCAGTGCCACAGTCTGATCTTTGAATTTCATGCATATGTTGTAGTAGATGAAAGTTTAAAACTTGTCATCTCTGTCAACTGAAAGCATTTCAAAAGGATAGCTGTGTGAATTCAATTGCTTGCAAAATAGGTGTTGCATAATTCCCGTCACCTCTACAGAAAGACTGTGAAGTTTGCTATTGAATACATTTTCTCGTGGTTCTACAGTACTGTAGTAATCCATCATTAATAACTGGCATTATGGCAAATATTAGTAACTACCTTGCTACAGGGCAGACATCTCCAAACTGGGATATTTTTCCTCTCCAGCTGAAGTAATACAGATTTCTGCCTCTAACTGTCTCACAATGTTGCTCTCTTTTTCCTCAATCACATACTTTTCTTGGTTGGAGCTTACCTTTCTCATATTCTGAGAACACATTAGACCAAGTCTGATTTTTTTTCTCAAGGTGTCCTGAAAACAAGGGGTAACATCTACACTGGAGATCTGCTAATCATCACAAGGATGGGAATAGCCTCTCACCATTCATCTTTGAGTTAGGATCTGCTCGTTTCCTTCACCAAAGCAATAACGTGAAGTGCTGTTGACACCTGGTGCTTCCTGAGAGACCAATATCCAGCCAGGCCCCTCCAGTGTATGAACCTGGGAAAAACATGACGGACATATACCCCAATAAGCAGTGGTGCTGACATAATGTCAATCATGTCCTCCAGTGACTTGCAATGAATATTTTCTCAAGCTTGTCTCAGTGAGATAGCCAGGGAATCTGGCAGAACCCCAAATGAAAGAGAGAGTGGGTGAATGAGTGTCCATGTGACTCTCTGGAACCTCTCAATAGGAAGGACTGAATACAACACCAGTCTGTTGCACAGGTTCTCTCAGACTGTGGGTAATGGCCACCAGGGGCAGGTTGCAAACAGGTGCGAGGGGGTTAAGACCACCCTGTCCTTTCCATATTGCTGAGTTGCTAGGGGATCTCGGCTTGATCCCAGCTAGATGAGATGGGTGTCGCCATATGGAAATGTAATGGGTGGAACCAGTTGGGGAAAGTGCAGAACCACTGATCTCATCTTACCCAGGAGCTTCTTTGGACTCTGTCTAGTTGACACACCCTCATGTCTTCCCTGGAACATGGTCAAGTGCAATAATGAGTTGTAATGCCAAGAGACCTCCCACAGAGGGCAAACTCGGGTTTAAGCCGGTTGTATAGCTAGCTAACGCCTCCCTTTTTTCATGGCACATTATCTGAAATGCCTTTACTCTATGGTGCCAGACTGCCATCATACCTTTATTTCTATAGTGCCTCCTGTTGAGGGACGCAGGTGCTATGCAGCAGACAACCAAATGTCCAGTCTTGGGATGACATGCTGTGCTGCCATTGGTTGTTGCTGATTTTCATTTCTTTGTTTTGTGAGGGGATAGAGTTGCTCCCTGGAACTAGTCACTGGTGTTGGGTTGAGACTCCTAGGAGACAGGATAGCCCTGCATGCTGTTCCTGGCCTGGTGTATACTTGTGAACAAAGCAAGTTACAGTTAACATATGCCCAGACTCTGCAGTAATGATTTCTCCTTTACTGGGATGCCGACCTGCCAGCACAACAGGTGTATGTACATTATTGAAGGCACACAGAGAGTAATTAGCTACAGCTCTTTAATACCACATTAATTTGTGTCCATGAATAGAGCTGAATATTTTCTATGTGTCATGAATTCCCTGTATTGTTAATTGTATCATATTTATTTTTTGCAGCTCATTTTTGAAGGGATCCGAGGTCCTGGCATAGAAGGTGATATTGCTATTGATGATGTATCAATTGTGGAAGGAGAGTGTATGAAAGCAGACCAGCCAGCCAACAGTAAGTAGGTCTTCCAGACCATGTGATGAGCTGTCTAGATACTTATACCGCTCCCCATCACTGTAAATGTGAGCCATGTTCTGAACCAGACCCTGTGGTGCAGAAAACAAAACAAAACGTTACCCAGCTGAGATGGAGATGTTTACAGATTTCCTTGGAACCAAAATCTGGAGCCAAAATATCTCTAGTCAAATATGAAATGCATGACATTTTTTAAAAAATGTAATGGCAGCAAAGAGAAGGAAAACCAAATGGGAGTCAGGCAGGCCGGAACCTTGAAATTGCACTGTGCTGTGTAGCTAGAGGGCATATAAGTATGTATGTAATGGCACTAGTCTATATTAAAGGAACACTAGTTCTCCTCATATAGAGCCAGATTCTGATAGCCACCGTCCCAGTGCTCCATGCCTTATTCTATAGGTCTTCATTCGAAGTCAGTAGAACTGTTTGTGGAGTAAAGTACGACTGTACTGAAGTCAGGATATCAGAATCTGTAGCCTAGACAATAGACATTTGGATATTAATAACGTACTTAATTTTAAAAGTGTATAGATCTCCTTTTCTTTTACAATTAATAAACATATGTGTGTGTGCGTGCATATATATATTTATTTCTTTTATTATTATATATAAAAATCTCCATTACCTTACTGATAAATCTGACTGAATAAAGAGAGAGAAGGAGAGGGAGAGAGAGAGAGCGAGCGCTGGGTGTATGGGGATGGATGGATGGCTAGATAGATAGCTATTGGGAGAGAGAGAGAGAGAGGGAGAGAGAGAGCTGGGTGTATGGGGATGGATGGATGGCTAGATAGATAGCTATTGGGAGATGGAGAGAGAGCGCTGGGTGTATGGGGATGGATAGACGGTTATTGCAGGCACACATCTATGCTACAAGAATTTTAAGGTTACAAAACCAAACACTCAAAAGTTAGGAAATTCCCAAATGTAGGTTGCCTGTGGAACCTTAATTCACCCCCCCCCACACCGACACTTTGTGCATAGGTTTTATGATAAAGTCTTTAATGATATGATCACTTACTATTTTTCTCACACGACCTCTGCCTTATTCAGTGCCCAGGATTGACCTTGGTCCCTTTATTTATCAATAAATATCATCCAGTTATCCCACAGTGCTGGAACCTTGGTGGAAGTAGGGAGCCTGGCCCGGGGGCGTAGCCTTGGGGGGAAGAGGCAGGACAGGGGCGGGGCTACTAAGAGGGACCTGGTCTCTTGGCCAGCGCTGGGAAGAGGCTGGCAGCATCAGCAGGGGCTAGATTTTGCAGCGGGGAAGCCGCTTACCTCCTCCGTTGTGAAGCGCAGTCCCACCAGCATCACTCTTCATCTTCCCAAGGCAACGCGGCCTCCTTCCTCTCAAACTGTGCCCATGTTAAAAAGCAGGCAGACATGGCCCTCGCACTTTTAAAAGTGTGGAGAGGGGACAGGGAGGTGATGCTGGCACCCTTGAGTTATCCTGTCCTCCAGCCTCTGCATTTCCATATGGGATCTTCCAATCTGTGCAGTGTCAGTGTGCCATTTACCCTTACCTGGTAAACTCTGGATTGTCTGCTTGTTAATTCTCCTTTTTTTCTCCCTCACTCTTTGTAGATTTACGAGCAGGTGCTGTTGGGACATTAGCACATATATGGCTTTTTCCAGTGATCCTCCTCATGTCTGTCTTAAGTCATCAAAGGTGACCTTATCCTGGCAGAGGCTATGAAAGATTCACCAGGCATTGGCATGAAGAAAGAGTCTTTGTAAAATGGACATTTAAAAACAAACTACCAAAGATTCCTCCACTGACTGACTCAAAACATTAAAATAAATAAATAAAAATTAAATAAAAAAAGCACTGGGGATAAAAGGCATCATGGGAGCGTAACTGACTCTGAACCACATATGAAAAGCAATCTGGCGTAAAAGAGACCTTCAGGTGCTTTTGTGGTCTATAAGAAACACGGCATCATCTGGTTGAACTCTGAAAAAAGGACCTATAGAAATCCTTGTCAAAGCACAAAGTCATGGCTGGTTTTGTTTCAAATGAATAGTTTGCTTGTTACCATGGAAACCTAATGGCCTGCCAAAAAAAGAGAGAGAGAAACAGCACCTCACTGTAAACAGGGTATATGAAGAGCTGGCGTTTATTTTCCCTTCAAGAAGGTTTTTAGTCTAGAATTAAATAAATGTAGGCCCTTTCACCTTGGGGTGTCACCTCCCCTAGAGAATAACCCTCCATCAAAGATGGTTAAGACATTTATGTTTCATTTTCTCATGGCTATGCTAGAGAACTGTATGCTGTCTCCTTTTGCATGCATTACTATCCAGGGTGTGTACTGGGCTTACATATGACACAGGCTTATCCGAGTTTGCTTGCAGCCACTTCAACACCTTTCCTCCCCGACTAAGTCATCTGTTCTAATGAAGTGAAGAAACCAAACCACCGTCTTTTATAAATTGCCATGGAAACCAAGTGCCTTCAATGAAACAAGCCTGATTAAAAAACAAACAAAATCAACACAGAAGCTTGCACTGCTAAAAATGTGGTTTGTGCAAACTATTTTCTAAACAAACCACAGAGCATAAGTGTGCAAACAGCAGGCAAGGAAACAAGAGCCGCTTCTGGAGAAGG
Organism: Chelonoidis abingdonii; assembly: GCF_003597395.2. Classification (NCBI taxonomy): domain Eukaryota; kingdom Metazoa; phylum Chordata; order Testudines; family Testudinidae; genus Chelonoidis; species Chelonoidis abingdonii. The sequence continues at coordinate 143,366,519 of NC_133772.1, read as the reverse complement.
ATGGACCTAAGTTGCTGCGTAAGACCCTTTCAGACGAGATGTTCCAGACAGCCATGGCCTTTCAGCTTATTATCCATTAGAAAATAGCTTCCATTGGTCCTGGAGATGGGAGCAGCACTTTTTTTTTGCCAGATGATCAAGTGGGTCAACCAGAGAAAAAGGTTGTTAAGATGTACTTAGCTCAGCAGGCGGTAAAACACAAAAGGGATTTTCTTACTCTAACCTCCATTTGAAAAGAAATTGGCCCGAGCTTTAGAGAGATGAGAAGGTGTGTGTGTGTGCAATTGCAGTGCATACAAAATAACACAAAAAGGGGGCCGCCAACGCAAACGGGGCCTGCAAATCTGGCTTTATTCAAAACACGGATGGTATAATGCCTCTGCCCGTTAGTCAGACTCTGTGCAGATTGTGAAATATTATTTTATTATTTTAGCATAATTAAAAAAGACACTTTTACAAAAAAAAAAAAACTGTAAAAATGATTTTGAGCTACCTGAGTACCTACCATACCTTTAACCGGCCAGTTTTCCAATGCATTGTAAATTTCCCTTATACAGTGGGTTATGAAAATTTGAAAACCTTTTTCCTTAAATTATCTCAGCTTTTAACTTCATTTAAAAAAGACTTTTGTCTAAAGATGATGATTATTTTATTATATGTTCAACACCCTAGGATTAAAAAAACTGATATGCAAGTAATTGGGTTACAAATATTAAAAACCACAACCATAAAATATAACATTTGCAAATATTAATATAAAAAGCACAACAAGATGCAGTAAAACAATTACAAGGCTTGATTTTTTTTTATTCTGTAGAAAAATGTTTGTGCAAATTCAGTAATTCAACTGAAGAGACAATTTTACAGCTATGTTCAATAAAGCCTCTTTCCAGGTAAGGTATTCTAAGTGGTACGCGTGTTTGTTGCGCTCTGTGCACTTATTCACGAAAAGGGCGTAACCGAGAGTCACTTTCTTGTGTTGTAATCTGTCATTGTCTGAATCCATAATACTACATGACGTTCAGGGACAGGGATTTTCCCAAGGGCGCTGCCAACTATCTGTTTGTAAGCAACTTCACTTGTTTGTAAAACGCTGGTCCTATGGGAGTACCCTAACTGGAGTCCACTTGGAAGTCAAGTGGGAGTTCTGAGCATGGATTGACTGTGAGGCTGGGGCCTTATATGCTTTTCAATAAAAGACATTTCCAGCTAGCAAGCATTAGCATTAATTAAGGATGGGAGAACAATAAGAACTTGCGCTTGGTATATTTTGAGGTTCAGAGCAGTTCTGATAAAGCCAAAGTAGTGACACATCACCAGAGAGGATTTTTCACCCCATATTTTTGGCTTGGCTGTCTTTGGAGAGAGCCTGCCTTGCAAGATTTCCAACCGTGTTTCCAGAAACATTATTTCAAGCCCATCTGAACCTTTTGCAGTTCCCCCATCATTAATGTTTAGGTACAGTATGTCAGCTGCCATCGTTAAAGCAATACGACACATTTGGTCATTTTTCAGTCTGAGCACCAGCTTCAGTGGTCCTCTCATCAGAGAGGTCAGAAACTCTTCCCATGACTCTCCCTGAAGACTGCCAGCAGAGGGACCTGAGGCTGGGCTGGTATCTCAGCTAGTACAAAGGGAGCTATCCAGATTCATATCAGCTGAGGATCTGGCATGTTGTTTTCTGGTTTATCCTTCACAGTAGATTGCCGTCAATTCTGTTGCTGTTTTGTTTTATAAAATCCAGACTGTTTTGCTCTGTGTAGATTTACTGTGCCTCTTTAAAAGTAAAACATGCACCATTCCCTTTATCTTTGCTACTTTTCCTCTAATTCATGACTGCTAAAACCAGACCAAACTGGGACTGAAATCTGGAGGCCTGTTCTTCAGCACAGGGAAGCAGAAGCATCCCGGAAGCTGTTCTGTGGCATCGTATTAAACAGTCACGGTGTTGTGTGGAGTATCAGGGGTAGCTGTGTTTGTCTGTAGCCACAAAAACTCTGTGTTAGTCTGTATCCACAAAAAATCCACCGGATTCCTTGGTGGTGGTGTGTGGACAGCAGCAGTCCATTATGTTGGCTGTCATAAGTAGTGAGAATAATGCGGAGAGAGAATTTGGAGAGGGTCTTAAAATGCCCACTCACATTCAAATGGTTTTGATCAAGATAGTTTGCGAGAAATGAAGGTTTTTTACTTTTGGGGGATTGTAAAGCAAGATACAAATGGATTTGCACATGCCAGAATTAGTCTGAGTAACTTTTTTTTTCCAATTTTAAAATGAATTGAATGTTTATTAAAAGTTCGGGTTTAACAGCTCCAGAGATCAGAGTCCTCTTGGTAGTTCCAGTGCAGCGTAAACACAGAGTAAGTCACCTTCCACACACTACCCTAGCCCTCCATCTTAGCTTTGACCTGCAGAGGTCAACTCTTGGGGTGAGAGGATAGGTTATTTTGCATGCTCATTTTCAATCCTTGCTCCTTGGCTAGGTGTAAAAGAGAGCACCAGTTAGTGCTGATCTTGTTCATTATTTGCTCAAGAATAGACTCAACTTGTATTTGTCTTTCTAGTAAGCCACTGGAAAACCAATAAGGTGGCAAAGACTTTGGGTTATTTTGCATGAACCAGGATGTGTCTGAAGTGGGATCTGAGCAGTGAAAGGTGTTATATCTGGTTACCCAATTCCCTGAGCTATCTAATCCTGTTTCTGGTGTATTTTTAAATTAGTCATGAAAATGAATTGTTCAGATGTCAACTTTGCAAAAATGTCAGTTCATATATAATGTTTCTATTAAAGAAAAATTGGGGGGGAGCAAAGTTTGGATAATTAACTCCCCTTGACTTCAGTGAGAATGATGGGTGTAGAGTGGCTACAAGAGCGTGTCCTGACTGAGCCTTCCCAGAGTCACAGGTAAGTGGACTCTACATTAAGCACTCAGCAGCCTTTTCGTCCCATGTCCTGTAAATATGCCAGCAGGATCTGAGAGAGCTGGGGTGTACCTTAGCATTTGCCATTCGCTATCTCCTTTTATACCCAGCAGTGCCACTGTAACCCACATCTGTTCTGAAAATCCTAAATAAAATAGCTGAGTTCTTTGATCTCACTATACCAGCCCAGCTCTTCCCCTGCAGCCAGCCTTATCCAGGGACACCCTTGTTTCTCATGGGGAAACAAAAGAACATAGGCTAAGTGGAGGCAAATTACTGCAGAATACATTGCAAATACACTGCATGTTGCTACCTACAACATTGACTCAAGCCAGCTAAATTAATTAGACTCTAAAGGCATGGAACGGCTCCTCATTCAAGCCTCTCAAAGAGGCTGTGTGTAGTGGGATAAAAATAGCAAATTTAGCTACCCTACGAGTAGACGATAGGTTCTTTGCACTCAACCCTCGTTATATCAACCAAGCCTTTTTCAGAACAATCTTCAAATGTGTATAAATGTGAAACCCACAATAATGCTCAAGTACAGAAATCTCTCCTGAAATGTCCATTAGAGACCTTGGGAGAAGAGCTGCTTGGTCAGCTGGATGTAAGTTAAAAGTCCTCATGCCATTAACAGCCTCATGCACAAGGGGCTTCTTACAGCCTTCCGTGTACACATGCAATTTCCCTCTCTCAACTTGATGGCCTCTGTCACCACTGTTTCAACAGCCTCCCTCCAACGAGTCCATTTGATTTGTAACAGAGTTGGGGAATCAAGACCCCATACTTTTTTAAATATCCCCTATCAGCTAAAGCACTGCCTCATTCCTTCCATTAAGGCCTCCACAGTTTTGTTGACAAACATCAGGGTTTGCTGATGAAACCATGGTGATGTACACACAAAAATGCTCCTCCTGCTGGTTTAACTCTCATGCTGCACCGACATCATAAAACCACCTCGATGAGCAGCATAGAGCTTTTGGCGACAAAGTTAGAGTGACGCACTGTCAGTGTAGACACTGCTCTTGCTTATGTTGCCCTAAGTGGCATCCAGGAGGTTTCTCACAATGCCCATCATGACCACTCTGGTAATCAGTTTCAACTCTGCTTCCCTGCAGCCAGGTACACAGGCATGCACTCCTCCCCCTTTAAAGCCCTCGGAATTTTTGAAATTCTACCTTCTGTTTGCTCAGCATGAACAGCTCACATCACACCTTCCCAGCTGACTGTGAGCGTTCTGCAGTAAATGTGCCCCCACCTGAAGTACACAGGAGTTCCTGGATCTGTTGGGTCTGTGCAGTTGCAGTTCCAATCCAGCTGTAGGAACTCACACCTACGAGCAGATTGCTCGTGGCATGGATGTGAAGGGGCACAAAAGGGGCAGGCAGCAGTGCAGTGCTAAGGTCAAGGAGCTGAGTCCGGCATACCAGAAGGCAAGGGAGGCCAACTGTCGCTCTGGTGCGGCACCAAAAACATGCTGCTTCTACAAGGAGCTTCATGACATCCTTGGTGGCGACCCCACCTCCAACCCGAAGAGCCCCGTGGGTACTTCAGGGGGCCTGGAGGCAGTGGCCAGCAGGGTCAGTCCCAAGGATGAAGTGGACGAGGAGGTTGAGTTGAAGGAGGATGTGAGACAGGCGACGTTCTCGTTGGGTGGCATGCTGAACCAGGGCCTCTTTTTGATTCCAGAAGGATCTAACTACTCTCTGCTTTGATACTGTATGGTTATATGAAGTAGAGGTGTCCTTTATTTTGTTACATGGTGTATGTGGAGAAGGGATTGAACTTAACAACACTAGATATTGTTTGAATCTCCTTTGTATTCCCTTGTGCACCTATGCAGTGGGGGGCCCTGCAGAAAATTTGTTCATGCACACCAAGCTTTCCTGGGAATCCTCCACAGAGATCTCTGGGAAACTTTCCTGCAGATACTCTGCAATCCCTCTGCCGAAGGTTCCTTGGCAGAGCTGCTTTGTGTCTTCCCCCATTGTAGGAAACTTTGCCACTCCAATTGGCAATTACTTCTGGAGGAATTGAAGCAGCATATGGACCGAGTCTGAAGCCGCATGCATGGAGGAGATGCACCCTGGAGATACTGGGTTCAATCACCTCTGCCTGTGGAAAATGGTGTCAGTATTCAGAATAGTGTCCCTAGACGCTTGTACTGATCCCCTTCTGAAGCCACCCAGACCCTTTGTGCCTTCCTGCACAGCTCTCCTGCCCCCCAGTCCAAACTCACCATGTTTGGTGCTCTGGCCATGCTGCGTGCTTGCCTCGGGAAAGTGAGAAAGGTGTATGTAACTTTTATGATTCAAGACTGTGAGTGCACACACAATACTGACTCTGTGAATTGTTTCTTTTGCTTCTGCAGATGTGCCCCCGAGGGCCAGCTCCAGCAACCGAGCAGAACATCTCTGTCAGATAAGGAGATGAATGAGGAGGCATAAGGAGGGCACGTTTCGCAAAGTGTTGCAATTGTCAGCCGAATAGCGAGCACAGAACGTGGAGAGAGAGAATAAATGAAAAACTAGAAATGGGTAGCTAGGAGGGGATACAAGGCCAGGAGTACACAATAGAGGGTCAGAACCAGATGATAAAGCTAATGGAGGACCAAGCAGCAATGTTGAGGTCCCTGATTGCACTGCTGGTGGAACACATGCATGCTCGACTCCCCCTGCAGCCCCTACTGCTTTACCTTCCTTGCCCTCCCCAAACACATTCCTGACCCATTGCAGTGCCCCTTGCGCTCCTCCCCGGGGCCATATAACAACAGTTGGACTTACAGCTGTGAGGTCCTCACTTCAGAGAGTACTGCTCACTGCCATGTCCCTTGTAAGAAAAGTTAGTCTGTATATTGCTGTTTAATAAAAATTTAGTCTCACAAAGACAGTGATTCTTTATTTGTGACCTACATAGGGCAGTTGCCACATTGAATGAACCCTGTAATGATTCCTGCCTGACCGTTATTTGTAGTCTGCAAATGTGCTGATTTGCCAATTTGTATGCATTTCTGTTTCAAGTTAACAATGGTTGGCTCAATTCATTACAGAGAGACCCTGATTCAAATAGTCCCCCAATGAGTTCCTCTAATAGTGTCTGATTGCTCAAAATCAGCTGCCAGGTGTTCCAGCGCAACACCACATCCCTGGGGAAACTTTCCCCCACCTTGGCTTCACAAATGTTATGGACAGCACAGCAGGCTGCTATGACCATGGAAATATTTTCCTTTTTGAGGTCTAACCTGCCAAAAGGGCAGCTCCAGCGACCCTTTAATCTGCCAAACACACATTCTACAGTCATTCTGCACCTGTTGAGCTAGTTTTTGAAGCACTCTTTGCTGCTCTCAAGGTTTCCAGAGTATGACTTCATGAGCCACAGCACTAAGGGATAGGCTGAGTCTCCCAGGATCACTATGGGCATTTCCACAACCCCTACTGGAATCTTCTGGTCTGGAAAGAAGATGCCTGCATGCAGCTTTATGTACAGACCAGTGTTCCTGAAGAGCCATGGTCATGCATATTCCCTGACCGCCCCAAGTTGATGTCGGTGAAATGACCTCAGTGATCCACCAGCGCCTGCAATACCATAGAGACGTAGCCCTTTCTGTTGATGTACTCTCTCACAGGATGGTGTGGGGCCAAAATGGGCATATACCTGCCATTTATTGCCACATTGCAGTTAAGGAATCCCATTCCTGCAAAGCCATCCACTATATCCTGCACATTGCCGAGCATCACAGTCCTTGTAACAGGAGGTGATTAATGGCCCTCCACACTTGCATCACTGCAATCCCCATGGTGGCCTTCCAACTCCAACTGATTTGCATCTGCCGAGTATTAATCTGGAGTTGCCAGCTTCTGCACAGCGATTGCCACATGCTTTTCCACTGTTAGCGCAGCTCTCATTTTTATGTCCTTGCACCAGGATGGGCGCCAGCTCTGTACAGAGTTCAAGGAGGGTGGTTTCTGCTGCCGCTTTACGTAATCCCATACCTGCATCATAATCCAATCCCACCACTTGGTGCTTGTTTCCCGAGACCAATAGCAATGGTCCACCATGTTCAGCTGCTCCATGAATGCCAGCATCATTCTTGAATTGTTTCCATGGCACATAGCTGGGCAGATACCAGGGATTCCTGTTCAGATTCACAGCTCATGAAATACTGTTTAAATAATGTTTATCACAAGGCTGGTAAACAATTCAGGATCTATGCTTTCAGGCAGAGATGGCAGGTGCAAAGTTTATGGGGGCAGTTTAAAAATGGCGCATAGTACAGTTGGAAGCCCTGGGAACTATGGAACGGACAAAGCTGCATCATAGGATCCACCTACATTGTTAGTATGTAGATCTGTTTGTTAGCCTGGGATAGAATTTTGGGTTTGACTTTTTGATCCTCTGTCCTTGTTTACACATATTAGTATAAAAGACACTGAGATGTTGCTTCTGCCTAGTCAGCTGGATTTGTTAGTTCAGTGGGAACAGATAAGAGCAGTGAAAGTGTCACTCAGAGCACACTTTAAGGTTGCCTCAACCCCTGTGTCAAGGCACAGTCAAGCAACCAGTCAGGAGGGACTTTGGGGGGAAGGTATAAAACATTAAAAGACCAAAGAAATGCCCAACCCTGACCGGAGCAGAACCTCACTCCTTACCCCTCCCATGGGGTACAGAGAGGTGGGATGAAGACCCCAGACCCAAAATGGAACATGACCCTAATTTGTAAGGGGTGGGACTGAGGTCATGTATTTCACATATAATTATGCCTCCTGAGGGGGAAGGGAGGACGAGACAGTGGCAAACAAGCCTCTGTGGTGCCAGTTATGGAACATGTTTGCTGGAAACTAACCCCAATAAACATTGCATTGTCTACACTTCATACTTCTGCTTTCTGTCTGCATAACAAGAACCAGGGGAGAGGGTGAAGGGAAAGCCCTCTAGTACGCATGATGCACTGCAATCATTCCCTGAACTCCTCGTGGGCGAAGGTGGTGATTTGCACCATGGGATAGATACCCACAGGGCACTGTTCTCTCTGTCGGTGCTAGAGCACCAGCTGTGGACGCTGTCCACTGACACAAGCAGTGTTGTGTGAACATGCACAAGTGATGTCATTACAGCAGTTTATGCGTGTTGATGTAACTTAAGCCGACTTAACTCTGTAGTGTAGGCATGGCCTTATCCTTACTTCTCTTATTTCTTCTGTAAAATCCCAGTTTTGTAGTGAAAGTTCTGGCCCGGCACACACACAAGACTCTTCCCTCCCTTAATGATTAAGGCCAATTTAGCTGTATTTTAGGAAGGTTTTCCTCATCTGAACTTTTTTCTAATTAAAATGGACTGTTGTACACCACCTCCATTTCGAAGGCGAATCCCTTTCCCTCAGACTAATGGGTTCTCAGTGTTGAGTTAGAAAAAGCCTTTGATTTGATAGAATAGGGCTCTCTCTTTGCTGTTGTGAGAAACAGGGCTTCAGCTGGACTCATACTTGTGGGCAGCTCCTGAAAGCAGTAACAAAGCTAGGCACCAATTTCTTAATCCTTTTCCCCAGGAAAGGGACATGTCAAATATATCCCCGTAACCTGCTCCATTCAACACTGCAGTATAAAAACATTAGCCTCAGTAGTACATAAAGAATTAGAATGTGACAAATTAATAATCTGCTTTCACTTTATGCAGATGAGATCACCAACCCTCAAATCATGAACCCATGGCATTTCCTTCCCCACTTGTAGGACATTCTTTTTCAGTTCTCTTTCGTCTCTGGGCAAAAACTTACCTGGGATGATCCCACTGACCCCAATTTTACCATCTGACAGCACCCAATTAATATCCACTGACTCAAATGTTTAGTGAAAGCAGGTCCAGTCACTGAGAAAGTGTCCTAAGGCCCCTCCCATTCTGGACTCCACTTCCACATTCATTGATTAGCCAAATGAAGGCCAACAAAAAACGGGAGGACAGCCAATCTCCTTCCATCTGAGATTGGCAAACAGATTCAGAGTATATTTAATTCAACAGCGGGTTGAAAGAATTCTGGAAGCCCTCTTCCTTCATGTGTCACAAGGTGGCCTGGAGTCACTTACCATGCAAAGACTTGAATCATGTCCCCAAATCAGGATTGCAGATCGGGCTCCCCATACCCAGATCTCCCCACCTTCCAGGAAAAGCAGGAGGTGATACCTGCCTCCATAGCACTGTTCCCTCATTCTACAAACCTTGCAGAGGGCATTCCATGACTGAGCGCATCACACAGGAAGGACCAATGGTATGTTTCGGCAGGTGGGATGATGCACATTCATCCCCACCTGCCGAAACATACCATTGGTCAGCCTCCTTCTCCTTTGGCTTCCACCTCCTTCCTGTGTGGTGCGCTCAGTCATGGAATGCCCTCTGCAAGGTTTGTAGAATGAGGGAACAGTGCTGTGGAGACTTCCCTGAAATGTTAAAACCACCAGGGGCTAAATTTATGGCAACCAGATGACCCAATTTTCTAAGGAGGGTCTTGATATTCAGGACTTTTTCTTACGTGGATGCCTACTACCTGCCACCCCCCATGCAGATTTTTCAAACTTACTGTCTGGTCACCCTAGCTGAATTTTGCAAGGAGACCTCCTCTGCCCCCATAACCATTGGGAAGAGGGGCTTGGGGACCAGAGTCACTATGGAGGCATTGCCTCTGCAGAGTTCCTGGGGTCCATTGGGATTGAACACAGGCTCCACATCATGTTCCATGGGGTGGAAAATCCCAGCCTGCTTGATGGGACAATGTGGGGACCTCTTTGCAGAGATATGTCATGAGCACAACTGATCCAGGCCAACATTATTGCTTTCCAGCTACATCACTGGGATCCCTGGGTTAGCAAAAATCCAACTCCAGAAGAGAACACTAGTGAATAACACCTGATGAGGCCTTTTAATAAGAACATAAGAACGGCCGTACCGGGTCAGACCAAAGGTCCATCTAGCCCAGTATCTGTCTACTGACAGTGGCCAATCCAGGCCTCCAGAGTAGTGAACCTAACAGGCAATGAATAAGTGATCTCTCTCCTGCCATCTCTACCATCCTCGACGAAGAGGGCTGGGACACCATTCTACCATCGCTAATACCATTTATGGATTTCAACACATGATTCCAGTTCTCTTTAACTGCTGTTATAGTCCAGCCTTCACAACTGCTAGCAAGGCAGTCCCCATTGACTGTGTGCTGTGGAAAGAACTCCTTTTTTGTTTAACCGACGCCCCATATTACATTTGTGCCCCAGTTTCTGTATTTATGGGATAAGATAAATACTTTCTTATCACTTTCTCACATCATCCAGATTTTCATACTGATCATTAACATCCCCTTATCTTACCCTTCTCCAAGTGATGAATCTAGCCATCTTAACGCGCTCTTATGGACCTGTTCCACCCCTAATATTTTAGTTGCCCTTTTCGAACCTTGTCTATGCTAGAAACTTTTGAGTAGGAACCACATCTGTACACAGTATTCAAGATGTGGGTGTACCATGGATTTATATAAGGGCAATAATATATTTTCAGTCTTATTCTCTATCCCCTTTTTAATGATTCCTAACATCCTGTTTGCACAATGTATATTTATCTCAATGTCTCTGGGCAAATGCTTTATATATCATTGACTCATCTAAGGGGGGAATCTCCCCATTTCTTTCCAGAACACTACAGTCAACAAGTGAAAATGAACTGAGGCAAGACAGAACTGTCAGCCCAGTTACAGGTGAGAGCATTTTGAGAACAACTTACACATAAACTTTAACAATAGTAAATTAAGGGTTTTTTTTAACTTTTCTAACATGGCGTCTTATTCATATCTCTAGGAGAAATGTTTGTTGTGTAATAACAGTACCCCAGAGAGAACAGAGTATTCAGAAAAGGAATCGGAGCCCTGTATGTGTGGAATACCTTATTCCCCCGCAATGCACTAAGCATAAGACTATTATTTCAACAATGAATAATCCTGGGGCATATTTTGCAATTCAGTGTGTTAAAAAGTTTATGATGCAATGAACCAAAGTGATTGAAATATAGAGTGAATATTGGCCCTCCTGACAAGAGATCTGTGGAAAAACATGATATAGTTGACAGTTCTAATGAAAAAACACCATCACTGATTACTTTTAATGTGTTACATGAAGCAAATTAGCTTAAAGAGATTGCTTCCCTCTCTCGTAGGTTTTCTTTTGATGCTGGTTCTTTGTACCATATGCTTTGGTTTTGCTCTGAGCTCACCAATGCTCTATGAAAAGGTCTCCCATAACCAATTTCCTTTCAGTTCTATCTTCTGAGTATTTAATATATTACAGAAGTGACTTTATTGTTGACAAATTCTCAGGCAAATATATCACTCAAAATTTGCTTATATAGCAACAGAGACAAGTGAAAATTGAAGAGAGTGCCACAATTTGCCTTCTGGAAATGTTATAGCTGATTTCTTTGGAGACAAAAGTCTTGCATGCCTCAGATCTTCTGACTGTTCTCCCACAAAGGAGAAATATGGAAAAGGAGACAACCAAAAATGTAAGCATATTGATGTGTATTTTACAACTCCTACCACAAAAGCTAATTGAAGAAAGTGTCTATTACATTGAGTTGCAGTGTTGAAGCTGTGTTGGTTCCAGGATATGAAAGAGAGAGGGTGAATAAGATAATATTTTATATTGGTCCAACTTCTGTTGGTAGAAGGGCCAAGTTTTTGAGCTACCTGGAACTTTTCTTTGGGCCTGGGGAAGGAAGCAAAGTGTCTGAGCTAAATACAAATTGGAACAGATTGTTAAGCAGAAGGAAGTGGTCATTTGAAGTGAGGGACTGGGAGTTAGATCATTATGCCTAAAGGGGTTTGAAGTATGCAACTAAGAGTAGCAGGCAGTGTGCTGTGTTACTAATTGTAATGGGCCATAAAACCATTACTAGAATGTGTTAAAATCTGTTTAAACTCATGGTTTTTGGTGTCTAATAGAGTTATGAATTTAAGTTCCTAGGCTTGCCTTTTCAAGGTGTGGTGCAGTTTGAGTTTGTTGCTGCCACCTCATACTAGGACCCATAGAGAGCATCACCAAAGAGTTATGATCCATATATGGTGGGGACTACATCCTGAAATAAATCTTCCCCTGGTCTTCTGGCTTTCAAACAACTCCCCAGTCTCACCAAGCTCATTATCAGAAGCAAGTTCCCCACAGACTACCACACACCAACTCAAAGCAGCAGGGCTGACTCCAGTTTTTTTGCCGCCCTAAGTGGTGAAGAAAAAAAAAACCTGATTGAGCTGCTGCCGAAGTGCTGCCGAAGAGAACGAGAGAGTGTGCAGGACCTGCTGCCAAATTGTCGCCAAAGACCTGGACATGCTGCCCCAACAACGGATGGAGTGCACCCCTTTCTATGGGCTGCCCCAGGCACCTGCTTCCTTCGCTGGTGCCTGGAACCAGCCCTGCAAAGCTGCACCAGATTCTGCCAGAACAACAGCTGCAAAACCCAGTGGCCATATCTCCACTGCTATGATGATCGGTACCCACCACAACACCCCTTTCAAGATTTGTGGGTCCTACACATTCTTATCACATGTGGTGTACCTCATCCAGAGCATCGAATGCCCCGAGAACAACTACTTAGTGGAAAGAAGACAAGCACTAGACTCTCGAATGAACTCATACAGAAAAATGATAAAAGGCAACCACAACAAAATGACCCGTGAATGAACACTTTTCACAAAGTGATCACCTTGTATCTGATCTTGCACTTCTTGTCCTCAGTGGAAACCTGTGCAACACCTTCAGAAGGCACTTAGAGTCTCTCTACCCTGCCATAAAACACCCCCAGCAGGCCCACGTCAGCTGACCACTTCTGAAAGGTTGCTGACCCCCAATTGCTCACTTCAAGTGACTGCCTTTTTCTTTTTACCAATTGGTCTCATCTCGTATTTTGCTCAGACACTCTATTTCCTTTCCCAGACCTGAAGAGGAGCTCAGTGTAACTGGAAAGTTTGTTCTTCCACCAACAGAAGTTGGTCCAATAAAAGGTATGTCTATGTAATAGACAAGGAAGGTGAGGTCATAAGGCTTAGCAGCTCAGCACCTTGTCAGGAAAGATCTTATGTGCATCAGCAGGCACATTACCTGCAATGTGTCAGTGTATGCGTCTTTGTATATATGGTACTGTAGATATCTAAAGTATACAAAGTGAATAGTATGATTTAACCAGCTTAATTACTGTATGTCCCTTAAACTTAATCTCTTATTTTATTGGAACACCCGCCATAGATATCTTTTTGTTAACATATCACAGTGTTTCTCAAACTGGGGTCACCGCTTGTGTAGGGAGAGCCCCTGGCGGGCCAGGCCGATTTGTTTACCTCTACAATTAGGCCTGATCTAGGTGTGCTGTGATCCCTGATGTGAACTGTGTAGCAGAGAGATGCACAGGCAGAAGTTCAGTAACGTGGCACAATTTTCTGGATTTTATGGCTGTCAGTCACACACTTTCACGCACACTTCTCCTCACAGAAAGACCAATGTCCGGACAATGGCTTGATTTTAATTTTGTACAGTTGGCATTGAGCTGACAGATCTCTGCATTGGTTCTTTCCCCAGGAATTATTGTTTTTCTATTTTAAAATGCTACAGCAGGTCACAAAAATGGAAATCAGCCCTCAGCTCTTTCTTTGGCATGGTTAAATCCTCAGTAATCTACTGGCACCTAACACAGTGGAGTCCCCATCACAGCCTAGTGCTAGAATAATGTGCATGATTCAACTAGGAGCGGCTGTGCCAGTCTGTCAGCAAAACAGCTTGTAAATAATTTATTTAAGACAAGAATAAGGCTCGGTCTGTACCGCAGCCCTCTGTCAGTGTCACTAAATCCACACCCCGGAGCTTTTGAGCTTGTCTCTCTCACCGACAGAAGTTGGTCCAATGGAAGATAACACCTTCCCCACCTTGTGTCTCTAATATCTGGGGACCGACATAGCTACATACAGTATAGGACATGGTCAAGAAGGCAGGATAGCTGAGGGAAATGTGTGTATAAATGATTACAAGTGACATGGAAGAAAAATTTCAAGAACTTAATGTGCTCAGATCAGGGGGACTGGATAATTTTCTTCCCAGAATACAGAAAGAATTCTCATGAGATTGCTAATAGGAGCAAGGATTTTTAATAAGCCTGTCTATGCAGTGGTGGTATCACATGACTGGAGGAGAATAGCCAACATATCTATATTTAAGAACGAAATACAAAGTGATCTGGGCCATGGCTGGCCTGTTGGTCTGACCTCAGTAGTACGAAAGACTTCAGAACAAATTGTGAAGGAAAAAAATAATTAGATTCATGGAGGCAAACAGAAAAAGAGATGTGATGCAACATGGGGTTAGCAAAGGTAGATCCTGCCAGACTAACCTGATGTCATTCTTTGAGATGATAACTGATGGTTTTAGATACGGGAAGTGCAGTAGATCTAGTGTACTAGGACTTCAGGAAAGCATTTGACCTGGTACCACTTGGGAAACGAAGAGTTAAGTTACAGAAGGTGAGGATTAGTATCCGACTCATTAGGTGGGGAAGGAACACTCTGAAGAGGAGAAGGCAGTGGGTTGTGCTGGAAGGTGAACTGCTGGACCGGAGAGAAGCCTCGTCAATACAGAGGAGGATTGGAACATTATACAGAAAGATCTGGATGACCTTGAAGACTGGAGTGATAGAAATGGGATGAAATTCAGTAGTACAAACGGCAAAGTCCTGCAGCTTAGGAGCTAATCATAAAAATTTCCGCTGCAAGGAGGGTGGGAGGGGGTTATTAGTTGGAAGGAGGGGAGAGACCTGGGAGTGTGGGTCAATCACAGGATGACGATGAGCCATCAGTGTGATGTGGCTGTGAAAAAAGGCAAATATGATCCTAGGATGTATTGGGTGAAGCATCTCCAGTCGGTAGAGAAGCATTAATGCCATTGTACAAACTACGGATAAGACCTCGTGGAATACAGGGGGCAATTCTGGCCAGCCATGCTCAATAAAGGCGAATTCAGACTGGAACAGGTGCAGGGAAGAGCTACAGGAATGGTCAGGGAATGGAGGCCCTACCTTATGAAGAAAGGCTGGAAAACTTGGCTAAGCAGATGAAGGGTGAGAGGGGACATGAATTCTCCCTATATATATACATCATGGGAGCGAACACCAGGAGGGGAGAACAGCTATTTTAGACAAGGCTGACACAAGAACACAAATGGGTAGAAACTGGCCCAGGATAAAGTCAGGCTGGAAATTAGCAGGTTTCTATCCACCAGAGGAGTGAGGTTTCTGGAACAGTCTCCCATTGGGAGCTGTTGGGGGCAAACAACTGAATTAGTTTTAAGAAAGAGCTGGACAAATGTATAAGTGTAATTGGATGATGGGGCTGGTTGTGATGATGGGGAGAAGGGCTCAGAGGCCATAGGCCTCGCTTCCACTTTGTCTTGTGTCTCGAAAGCTCATGGTTCAGGGTTCCAGCTGATGACCTGAAAGGGTCAGGATTTTTCCCCCCACCCAATGTATTCTGGGGTGGGTTTTTTGGTCTCCTTTCTCTGAAGCATCCAGAGTGGCACTGGCGAGGGAGGGCACATCAGGGCGGGAGAGGGCCAGGGCTCCGAGGTGGCACGGAGCATTCTCTCTCTCAGGCGCTTGGCTGACAGGTTCTTGTGGGACTAGGGAGGAATTTCTCCCCAGGTCAGACTGGCAGTGATCTTGGGGAGGGGGTTGCCTCCCTCTGCAGTGTGGGGGTGCGAGTCACGTGCCAGGATTATCTGGGTATATTTTGCTTAATCAATTCCCTGCCATTGCAAAGGCCTCAGGCACTGGCCCTTCCTATTCTTTGCTTGTGGCACAGAACAGGTTAATGTCCTGAGGGCTCTAATACCTTGGTCTAAGTTCAGTTGTAGGGTTTAGTGTGGGGCTGCTGGTTGCTGGTGGTGGCCTGTGGCATACAGGAAGTCAGACCAGAGCAGTGGTTCTCAAATTTTATTGCACCGTGATGACAACAAAAATTACTAGAAGACCCGGGGGGGGGGGGCAAAGCCAAATCCAGACTGCCCCCTTCCCCCCGCTTCAGGCAGGGGAGACACCACTGAAGCCCAAGGTCTTGAGCCCTGCTGCTTGGGGCTGATGCTGAAATCTGAGCCTAGCTGCCCAGGGCTGAATCTGCTCAGGCCTGGGCCCCCAGCCTTAGGTAGTTGGGCTTGGGCCCTAGGCCCCAGCAAGTCTAACACCAGCCCTGGCAAATCCATTAAAATGGGGTCGTGACTGACTTTGGGGTCCCAACCCACAGTTTGAGAACCACTGGACTAGAGAATCTGGCGGTCCCTTCAATTATATTTCTTCTCATGCCAGGGCCGCTCAAAGGCTGAGTGTGTTCTGGAATCAACATGTTAAGGACTTTCATCATGTGATGGGGAGGTGAAATTCACATAGATGTTTAGTGTCTCGTGGGGTGAGGCCATGGGTGGCAGGTGTTGCATAGAAAAGGGAATGCTGAAATTGCTGGGTGTTTCATAGGGGGCCATATATGCACTGACTATGTACAGGGGTGCCATGTGATGAGCAATGGAGGGATAAGTTCTGAGGATTGTGTTACATGAGGTTTGGATGCTGCAGGATGAGGGCATGGAAAGCTGGATGGCTCAGATGGTGTTTGAGCATGGTTTGGCGTGTCTATAAGGGAGGATCTTTATGGTGGGATTACATCACTTGTAGTTGTGACACCAGAATCTATTTTCTATCTGTAGAAGAGAGGCAGTCGGAACACCAGAGACCTGCACACACACAAAATTTCTAAAAATCAGGTGCTTTAAAATATCTCTTTCCAGCCTGATCCTATGCAGTGGATACACCAGTGTTGATAAACAGAGAGTTAATTGTGCAAACACAAACATACTCCCCAGGCCCTTCAGATCTGATGGGCTGCAAATAAATGAACTTTGCTTATTTACATTTATAGCCTAAGAGACTCTGAGTGAGCAAGCTTAGAGAAGCGTCAGGAACTCGTATATCAGAGTTATTCTTAATGAGCATCTCAGAAGCTGTCAAAGAGTAATTAGATGTATCAGCACCTACTAGAGCTGACTGAGGAATAAAATTGGCATCCCATGAGAAATTCTGGTATGTTGACACTTGTTTTTATAACAAATCAAGGCAAAAAGTCAAAATATCAAAACTTGTTGTGGAATAAAACATTCAAAAAAAATTGATTCAGAATTGTTGCCATGTTTCAGTTTTTTTTGTTGGCCCAAAATGAAGCTTTCATTTCAGAATGGTTTGACATTCATCTCTGCATCCAACTGAGCACCAGAGTGCTTCACGGGAGATCCCAGGGAACATTTGATTTTTGATGAAATCCCACTTTTCAATGGAAGAATGTTTGGTTTGAAAATGTTTGACCAGTCATAGCAGCAAGGCAGATCTACAGGTGTAATTTCATTGTGCCAAACACATTCTTCTTGCAGAGATCCTTTGCTATGTTATATTTTCAACTCGTTGGTCCTAAGAACAGCATATTGTCAAGATAAAGTGGAGAAGGAACAAGGCTTGACTTAATATGGTTCCCAAACATGTAGGTATTTTAGAGAAGGATCGGGACGAAGATTTCACTGTCATTTTGATTACTTTTTGAAATCATTGTCAGGCAATGATCCAGTAGCAGTTTTCTTTTGGGTCATTATATCCCAGTATCGTGAAGGTCTTCAGTAACAATTCTATGGTTGTAATTTATTTATCTTTTCTAACTCAAGTTATATGCAAAGAATTAAGAGTTGCCTATAGTTAGGGTTACGGTACATGCTTCAGAAGATCCTGGACCTTGTAAGAAATGTCTTTGATGACCAGCAAAGGACAGCAGGATCTACACAATGTAAATTGACAAGAAAGCTGACTGCCTTGTTGTAATATGTAAACAAGTGACCTGATTTCTCCGAGACTCTGAGCACCTTTGACTCCTCCTGACATCAGGGGTGAGCCCCTCTGCAAATCAGGCCCAAAGAAATTACTTTGTTATCATTATTCTTTAATGAATTCTGTTCTTGCAGAAAGTTAATATCTGTACTCAGTCAGACAATAGAACAGGGCCAGCCTGAAGGCTAAACCACACAGCCAGGTCAATATTTATCCCCAGACAGCTGCTGCTTTGTGTAGGCTTTGCCATCTGCCTGCACCGGACACAAATGGAGTCTTGTGAGCAACTGGTGGATGGGAGACCTTGACCTTCAGAGAGAGGCGGGCTGTGGTTTTTAGTAAGTTCCATTTTTTAAAGACAAGATGACAGGCAGTAGATGTGTGAGGATTATAGCACTGCAGAAGTGGCTCCGGGCCTGGCAATGTCCCTGTTGCTTGCATTAATCTCCTAGGAACACATTGCTTCTGTCTCACTCTTCAATTAAGAAGAGAAAATTAATAAAAAATTGAATTCCTCCAAAGGCAAGCAAATTTCTGCTAAAGGCTGTGGCTCCCAATCCACTCCAGGTTATGTCACATGCAGAAATAATTGGCAAGGTTTAGCAGTTTGTAGTGTTTTAGGCCACAATCCTGCAATTAGATGCACACAGGCAAGAGTTAAATTAAGAGGGAATTGGGGGAATGCAGCTCTCCTTCCTTCACTAAAAGCAGATAAAGACCCTCCTCTGCCTGTCTCCGGCTTGGGTAATCATGAGTTTCCCCCTCAGCCCCAGCCTCTTAATCTTGTAGTGAGTGTGTCTTCCCCTGTTTCAATCTACTTTACCCGCTCTATGTCGGTGTATCTGCCCACAGGGCTCCAACTGCAGGATTGTTCCTTAGCTTGGAAGTGCAGTGGCAGGCAAGGATTGAAATGTTGCAAAACATGATACCGGTGCCTCTGTGACATGAACGAATGAGCCAGGAAACAAGCCTAGAGCATCAAATAATCTATCATGGTGGCATTGGTGACTGTCATGGTCACAGCAACATTGTGTCTGGAACTTCCGATGCGTGAGGCAAGGGGAAGCTAAGTGACACAGAATACCTGAACCACACAATTCCCACTAGGAAAGGCTAATCAAAGTTGTGTGGCAAGGGATCATTAAAGTATTTTTAAATTAAAGCTGGTGATAAAGTGGAATGCCAGATTCAAGCACCCTCAGCTTCTGCTGCCCCTCACAGGCCCATCGGTGTGAGAAACCTCTGAATGGGGTTTGTACATTGGCCACTGTCAGAAGACAGGACACTGGGCTGGAGGACCTTTGGTCTGACCCAGTCTGGACATTCTTATGTTGCATTTTGGAGTAGTTTAGACCACAGCTCAGTCCCATTTCTATTTGAAATCAGAATGTGTCACCCTGGTGGTGTTTTCATACTTCCTTGGCAGCAGATGCCTGTGACTCTGATTGGTAATACAGTACAAAGCAAAACCCGTGCAGAATTGCTAGCAGTCTAGGATGGGGAGAAAGGTTGGTGTGAAGCCATGTAAGTGCAGGAACTCTTACTTTAAAGCATGAAAAAGAAGGTATAACTCAGAAAGGGCTTGATCCTAAGCCCTTTGAAGTCACTGGAAAGTCTGCTATTGACCTCCGGCCAGGCGCAAAGAATGCTGACTATAGTCACATCAAAGGCTTATGTGAATTCCCGGTAATCAACCAAATTTCAGGGGAAGCTGGGGGTGCTTAGTACCTGGGGCTATGAGGCACTCCACAGCTTCACTTCAAACACTCCTGCTCTGCTGCCATTTAGACCACTGTCTCTGAGTTTTCCCATGGCATATGTGACCCTCTCAGATCAGCCTGGCTGCCCTTTCTTTCCTTGGACATGGTCATTGTTCAAAGTCTCTTCCTCCTTCCCATCATTCCTGTTTATGTCACACAATAGATTGCATAGATCCCTCCCTCATTAGCACAGAGGTGTAGATTGATCAGTCAAGGTTTTTGTCAAGCAGTGTGTGACACTTCATATGAGTATCCAAGGTTGTGAGGCACCTCGGTACCACCTTCTCTTTGCATAAGGAGGTCTTGTCTGTGCCTGCTGGATGTCAGCTCCCTGAAACCACCAGCCTCCGGCAGCACAAGTACTGCTCTCCAGGCATCTCCAGGTCTTGTTCTCTCGGTACGAGTGGTTGGCATCCGACTCCTTGAGTTCTCTGAGCATCCCTCTGAGCTGCCCAGGCCCTGTTCCACTAAACACTTGCAGAGTGCTCATTTGTGCTGCTTGCAAAGGAATAGCAGCATACAGAATCTCACTCCACTTAGCACTCAGATATATTTATAGTGAAAACAAGAGTACATTTGTTCTCAAAGAACAGAGATTCAAATGATAGTGATCAAAAGTATTGAAAACAAATGGTTACAGATAAAAAAAAAACATAACCCACCACTTAGAGCCTAACCTTAACTCACCAGACAATCCCTTCCTCCTAGAGGACAGCTGACCCCAGGTCCCCTCCTCCCCCAGTGTTTTCAGCCAGGATGGCTCAGATCCAAGATCAAGCCTGGTGTCAGCTTGTCTTTGGAGACTGAAGAATACCTGGGGGTTCTTCTGATCCCTAGATATACCAGACCAGACCTTTTAATCTTAAAAATGGGGTTCCCTGCTCCTTCTAGCTGTTTACTTCTTCCTGTTAATTTCCTTTTCAAGTCTCTGCAAGCTTTTCATTATCATTTAAGTCAGTATGCTAACAGACTTCCATTGTGAGATACACAAACTAGGAAGGTAAGTGTCTCCTACCTCCCTTCTGGAGGAGCTTGTCACAAGATACACTATCTTTGCGTGCCCAGCCTTTAACAAGGCCTAGGGAACATATTTTTCAGCATATATACACAACACTTCCCGTATTTCCCATACACATATCTTGCAATGGTTGTGATAACCAGTGTGACACAGGCTTTCATGAGAGACCATACATGTGGTGAACCAAGGCGGTCCCTACACCCCTATATGTCCCTATGTACTCCTGTGCCTGCCAGTTGGCATCTAATGGTCCTTGGGTCACAAGGGTATTACCCAGAGTCAGCACATGTCAAAAATGAGAAAATTTAACATACAGTTTGGATAAAATTTGTTCCATTTTTTTATTGAAAAATGTTAAATTTCAATTTTTTAACTAGTTCTGCCCAGAATCCATTTCAAGCTGATCCAGATTTCATTTTGGTTTCCTTTTTCTTCTTTTATCTATGTGCACAGGGGTTGTGATCCAATTTACCTTTAAGTCCACCATCAGAGGACTTGCCGTGACTTCAACTGAGTTGGATTGAGCCAAGCTCAGGGTGTCTTGTATCTGTTGGATAGTCGCAAAGGATTCAAGACTTCCATCTGGAATAGTCCCCAGTCAGATTTCTAACACTCTGCTCATGGATTTTACCCCATCCACCAGGGGAAGGGCTAACAAGACTACTGTTTGCAAGACTCCTGCACCAGCCGTGAGATGCTGCTGAGCGTGAGCCATGTGCTAAAATTCATACCAATCCTGCTGCAGTGCAATTGACGGTCACTCCACGGGGATGGTGCAGGAAGCTTCCTCGGGGCTCCAAACTTGCTCAGAACTCTTTTAATTTTTGTTTCTGACAGCCCTTGCTGTAACTCTGCCCCTCCCCAGTGCACAACAGAGTCACAAGGCGTGGTTGCAGTGGCTGCCTCTCTCACACTTTGTAAGCAGAGTGCAGCGTTGTGGGTTATATGAGCCCATCTCTTCACAACTGGGCTGTATTAATGTGTGACTCTGCAAATGACAGGCTGGTGAAGTCCCCTGGTTCTGCCATGGCTGACTGGAACACAATTAGATATGGATCATTGAGTGATGTTGTCTATACTCTGTTTTTACCCCCTCCCTCTCTTCCATGCCTTCCTTTGGACCATGATATTATAGAAATTAGAACCAGTTTTGCTTGGGTTTATATTTCTGCTCCCATTCAAGTGGCACCCCACAGCCACCCCCAGGCATCTGAGTGTGGGCTAGTGGTCATTTGGTTAAGTGTTATTTCAAGGGCTCAGAGGGCACACATTTAAGGGTTAACAGTTTCCCCAAACTCTCTACTCCATGGGGATGAGGAGAAATGTACCTCTTACTTTCCTTTAAAAGACAACAGTGCACTAAACCTGCTTCTTTGTTCAGAAAGGTAATCACAGCTTATGTGTTGGCATTGAGAGACTCTGAATGAGGTTTAAATGATAACTGTCATTACAGGCCTGGTCATTCACTCAGCGAGGGTCTTCCCGTTGTCAGGCTCCTTCCCTGCTGGGTTTGAATGCTGTTGAATGCTAATACATGGCTAATGTGGCTGAGATTGACCACTTCAAAGGAAATAAGATATCTGATTTGATTTGGAAAAACAATAAAGAGCTTTTCTTTAAATGCAAAAGACTTGTATTTAAATTGATAACCAGTATAATGTGCTGGTTGACATTTTCCTTTGGACTCTGCATAAAGCACATCAGGAACCACTTCCTTTTACGTGGCAGGAAACGTCTCATGCTTAATAAGCATGAAATAAGGCCTTTGTGTGCTAACTCTGTAAAACTAATATGGTGTGTAACTTAGGGGTGTTGGAAGAGAAGTGGCAGCAAGAGTTCAGATCGCTTTATACAGGAGGCTTAGCTCTGGATAGCAAAGCCTCAGGCTAATAAAGGGGCACCAGAGGTGGATCCACTGTTATCCACTTACTGTTGTTTTGTCATATGTACAGCTGCCCCGCTGGTGCGCTGACTGACGCTCATTACATATATGTTGGCTTGGAAGGGTTAGATTTTTATTGGCAAACGTCGATTTCACCAGACCCTGGTGAATAAAGTATTTCCATCGTTAATCAAAATTGACAGCTAGGCAAAGTAAGAAAAATGCTCCTTGAGAACTTGTTGGAGCTGTCGGTTATTTAGCAAGCAACTCTCACACATTTTCCTATTTTCCTGTTATAGTCTTGTTGTAGTCTTGGCCAGTCAGGTCTGCGGTTTGACCGTTTTCACACTTTTTCTGTAGTCTCGACAGCAGGGTCAGCTGTTATCAAAACAGATCTCCTGGTTCCCCTTTATCCACATCTAGTTCCTCTTTTGGGCCCTGACTACATCTTTATGCCTCAGCATGCCCTTTATACAGTAAAACAAGCTAAGTTAAAGCTCTAAATTATTTTTGCTCAAAGGCCTAGTGCCTAAGATAATAGAGGGGGGGTTATTTTCCCTAACAGAGCTTAATTTAAGGATATTGATGGTGCAGATTTTGACGTGTGATCTTGACAGTTTGTGTTTCAAAAGTTATAAAGCGGGACCTCTTTGAATCTCCCCATCTACTGTAATTAAATATTTTTACCTGATCCCTCCCCACCTTACTGTCCGACTCCCTCCAGTTTCCTACAGTCGTGAAAATTGAAATCAAGAAAAATCAAATAAAATGTTTAAACCTCATAATTTTGCGCAACTGTGGAAATTTAAATGGATCAAAATCAGGAAAAAAATGCTTAAAATAGACATCAATGTTATCCATCAAAAAGTGCATAAAACACTTCAATTCTGCCAAGCCTACATATAGGTGTGCCTATATGTGTCTATCAAAATGGGGCCCCCCCAAATCCCAGTCAGAGCCTCTAAAAGTCTTGATGGAACAGGAATAACAACTATCCACTTAAACACATCCAGCTGCTTCAGTTTCATTTTCCTATGAGTGTTGTTGTATTGGTAAGGAGCACAACAGTATCCAAAGCCTCTTCTCCTCTTTCCAAAGGGAAAGTGAAATTGCCTTGAATGTCAGTGGTGCGGGCAAATCCTTAGCCGGGTGATGGGGCCATCTGGGGGTCTAGGCAGATAGACAGTCTTGTCTAATGCAGTGATATCAATTCAATGTTCCCAGTTCAAGAAACAGGGTAATGCCTGGCAGTGTTGCCTACAGAGCTGAGAGCAGAAGGAGGCTCCTTAAATGGTGATGATTTAAATAACTTTGGGGGAAAATATCTCTAACTGCTGTTCATTTAGCTGTTGTCTTCAAAACACCAATGGTGCTTAGCAGAGGAGGATCTGCTTCAGCACAGGACCTTTATAATACTGAGCACAACGCTGCTCTGTCCAGCTACACAACAGGATGATGGAGAAAACATCTGTCCCATCTCAGTGGAATTGCGTAAAAGGCAAACAGTAGGCCACTTTGGGCCAGTTTCTGCCCCTCTTCCTCAGGTACAGAAGGATGCTAGCGTTGCCAGTAGACTCACTGAAAGGTCTGGAGTGTGCAGGGCACAATGTGGCCCTTTATCTTTAAGCATGCTCAGCTGTATTCCTAGATTCTAAGCATCCTGCAGCAGGGAGTCTGCCTCATACCCTCTGGGCTTGGATTACACGTCTGTGCAGGGGAGCAGAAGGGAGGAAGCAAAGAAATCTCATTGCATCTCCTTGTGAACTAGCAGGGCCTTGGGTCCAGGTGCCTCAGGTGAGTTCTCGCTCACTCCCACCCTGGAGCAGAGGGGCAGGGAGGAGTGGGGGATGGGTGCAGCCTTGGTTCCATCCCTGAGGGACGTTCCAGCCAGCAGCGCTGGACCAGTGCTTGGGGAGTGTAACTTGCTGCTGGTGCAGACCAGTGTACCAGGAAGATGGAGATGTGCCTTGGCATGTTTTTCTCAAAGATACATTCTAGTTCCATAGGGCTTGTTCTGGGAAAGTTCTGTGGCGTGGGTTATGCAGTAGTCAGATCAGTGGTCCCATCCTGCCTTAGAATGTACACATCTATTAGAGGTTTGCCTGCAAGTCCCAGCGCTGCCCGGGCAATTCTGGAGACGATGCAACACACGCAATGTTCGCTGGCTCGGCACTGCACTGACAGCCAAATCCTGCCCTTTGTAAAGCAATATGCACCCTCCCCCTCCACAAACCCATACAGCAGGGCGAACAATCCTTTCCAGTGACCGGATCGATTTCCATTGCCTTCACTGAGTTCTGCATCAGGCCCAGTGTGTACAATGAGTGTGTGAGGCACGTACATGTTGTTTGGGACAATGATCTTTTAAAGGGAAGCTAAAGAATTTGGACCGCAGTGAAATTTCCTCCCATTTTATTAACTGGATCAACTTCTTCCAGTGCCAATAGGCTGAAGACCATATTTTCTACCTTTTTCGTTCATAATGAAAATCTCCTCACGTGTGGGACATACATTCTATACCTAACTGCATATAAAATACATTTTCTCTTTAATACAGAGATTTTTTTTTATTTAAGATGGAAGATTAATTGAACAACTAATCTTCTTGTTTCAGCTGTTGCTGTATATGGTGAGATTTAATTTCATTACCTAAACTAAATGTTCCATTTCACTTTTTAAATGGTGTATTTATCTTTCTAATAAACTTTCACATAAGTCCCTTAAGGAACATGATCATAGTGAGATCAAGACTAAACTATCTTTCACTTTCAATGGTAGACATTAGTCAGAATATATGATGTTTATGGCTTCTTTGATTAACCTAAAAGCTGACAAGTCTTCATAATCTTTTCTGGAAAGATTTTTTTTTTATGGCTGATGATTGCTTTTTACTGACAGACAGAAGAGCTCCATTTTCCATGTACCGGATGTTTACTCAAATTTATCTTGATCCTATGTCTAGTGAAAGCAATGGGAAAAACTCACGTTGATTCCTGGAACGGCAGAATTAGAACCCTTTTTGAGGAGCTCACCAATTCCTGCTAGTCGTCTCTATTCTGGGATTGTAATTCAAGGTCCTGATCCTGCAAAGACTTCTACATGTGTCTAAGTTTGTTCATGTGACTAATCCCATGGATCTGCTCATGTGCATATAGTTAATATGCGAGTATCTTTGCATGACCGGCACTTAAGTGAGCAGCAGCTCAAGATAGCAACAGGCACATGGATATTTGTGTGACCCTTCTTTTGTGTTATGTGACAGACCCAAACCAGTGGGGTACAGGAGTCTGGTAGAGGGCAAATATACTGGTCACTGGATGAGTAGTTTTCTGTTCCCTGAGTGACCAGAGCAGGGGCTGCACTAGAGTAATCAGGAACCTGCTAGAACCACCGTATAAGGCGAGCGGGCTGATTAGGATCACCTGACAATCAAGGCAGGCTAATCAGGGCACCTGGGTTTAAAAAGGAGCTCATTCCAGTCAGGGATGGGGGAGCCAGAGGAGAGGAAGTGAGTGTGAGAAGCTGGGAGCAAGAAGTGCAAAGAGCTGAGACTGAGAGGGTGTGCTGCTGGAGGACTGAGGGGTACAAGCGTTATCAGACACCAGGAGGAAAATCCTGTGGTGAGGATAAAGAAGGTGTTTAGAGAAGGCCGTGGGGAAGTAGCCCAGGGAGTTGTAGCTGTCATGCAGCTGTTACAGGAGGTACTATAGACAGCTGCAATCCACAGGGCTCTGGGCTGGAACCCGGACTAGAGGGCGGGCCTGGGTTCCCCCACCCCCCAAACCTTCCAACTCCTGATCAGACACAGGAGATGTTGACCCAGACTGTGGGGAAGATCACTGAGGTGAGCAAATCCGCCAATAAGCACAGGACCCACCAACATAGAGGAGGAACTTTGTCACAGTATGTTTTAGTCAGCGGCCAACTGTCTTTTTAAAAGCAGGTGGTTGTTGCACATTCCCTTCTATGCTGGCAGGTGTAGTTTAAAGGCAGGGGACTAGAGGAGCACAATTTGCAGAAAATAACATTTTTCAGTGTTAGTAGAGGGAAAATGCTGCAAAATGTGGATTAGATCCATACTTTCCTTAAATTCAAAGCCAGGATTTTGTTTTCACCCATTAGACAGACTGAAATCAACCAAGAAAGTCATGTAGGGATCCAAGCTTTGGGGTGATTGGTTCAGGGACATTAGTTTGGGCCATTTCAAAGTGGAAATGAAAGAAACTTGTTTTGTGAGGCAATCTGAGATTTCCTCTACTTTTCCATAGATTTGCAGAAGTTTTCCACATTTTGGCAAGAAAAATCTCTTCCAGATTTTACTTTCCAGGAAACTATAGTGTACAGGAACTGGGTAGTCCCTCTAAATAGTTTTTGAGCGCCGTAGTGACCCTCTCTGTCTTCCATTTCAGAAGCCACCTGCAAGAGCAGCAGTGTATATATATTGTATTTATTAGTGAACACTACAGGTGGTGAGAAAGTGGTTCCCCCCACCATGGAAAATTTGATGTTTCAGAGATAAATCAAAAATTGGAAATTTTTGGCCAAAACCTTTCAGCTGGAAACCAAATATTTGGAAGTGCTGACATGGCACATCCTGGAAGTTGTAGATTAGGTGCTTCATGCTCCCCCAACTTCATCTACAGTCTGGGCTTCCCAGCCAGAGTTTATTTCCCATGAGGCAGCAGGCTGTGTCCTCGCTTGCTGAGCTGCATCATGGGAGAACTTAGCCCATAAAGGAGAATGGGGGCGTGAGACACTTAAACTACAACTCTCGATACCAGTGTGTGAATCAAAAACTGCTGGTTTTACAAAAAAAATTGCTCAGTTTTCAGAAGTTGTTTTTTCAACAAAAATCAAAACTTTCCATGGAAAGCAGATTTATTTTTTTTTTGGTGAAAAAAATTCATTTAGTCAAAAACTCAATTCTTTTCTTCAGAATGTTGACAGAAAATTTCCAGCCAGTTCCAGTAGACACTTATTTGGACCCCACTGTGTCCGTGTTGGTCCTTCATATGATAATTGCTGTGTGAAACCTAAGGATACAACACAAGCCCTGATGCTTGCAAGATTGAAGACTTCAGTCAGGCCCATAAAGGATAAGCCTCAATTGGGACATGACCCAAAGGTAATGGCTCAGAGGAGAGACAAACACAGCTTGGGGTGGAATGGAAGCAGGGCTCGAGCTGAGCTGGAATGCAGTGG
Source organism: Chelonoidis abingdonii (assembly GCF_003597395.2). Lineage (NCBI taxonomy): Eukaryota > Metazoa > Chordata > Testudines > Testudinidae > Chelonoidis > Chelonoidis abingdonii. Next base: position 143,338,809 of record NC_133772.1, on the reverse strand, counting down.
AAAGGTGAAGCGCCACCACTCCCATACTGCCACCTTGTGCACCAGCATCTAGCTTTTTTAAAAAATAAAATCTCAAGCTGTTAGCCTCAAAATTGTGACCTGCATGAAACTCTTTTGCTGACAGCTGCCTGCACTTGCCAGCCCCGAAATGATGGCTCTGAGAGGTGTAATGTGGCCCACACTCATCTCCATGGGGACTGACTCAGATGCCAATGAAAGAAAGGAGGGGGGAGGAGATTATGGAGAGCTGCACAAGTGACAGTACTTGCCAGCTCATTTTGGCACTGCCAGCACGTGGGCTTGGGAGGGTGAAGCCATTTTATTGTCCCCAGTCAAGGAAGAGCCAAGCTCAAGAAGTCTAGTGTGGCACATGAATGTTAGAAACCCAACCTGGCATATGAGCCTCATTGAAGAGAAGCCAAGCAGAGAAGCCTAGCAGAGCCCATGGGAGTATTTAGACCCCCTGCTGTGGAGCACAGCTCAAGGAATAGAGAAGCCATGTGGTCATATTTTGTACAGTGTTCTGTGAGTGGCATGGAGCTTAGAAAAGTACCATCTCTTACCCCCTTTTTCTCTTCCAATCTGTCCCTTGGGTGGAAAACACCAGAATTAAGTTTGAGGAGGAGGATGGAATCAATATTTCCAGCTCAGTGAGCTTTGCTGGACACCTGCTATGATTCAAGTGTAGGGATAGCAGGAGTAGGAAGGGGGAAAGGACAATGCTGTGGTTATTTCAGGAGGACGTATGGCTGTGAAAGTGAGAATACCTAGATGGGGTTATTTGGATACAATCACACTCTGGTGATGTGCAGTAATGAAATTAAACTGCTGAGGTTTTCCACCATTGCACAAGACATTATCCTTCAAATTAAGCCAAGAACAGATGTCTCCTATGGAACTACATCCTATTCCCTGTGTGTCAAATGACTTTGTCCTCTTCCTTTCAATCGCCTTGTAAAACATGCTCCTCTTGCTAAGAACAGTAGACCCAGCTGGATAATCCACTGAGGTCTTTGCAATAAATAGAAGCATCATCCACCTCCCAGAAGAAGCGCACCTCTCTGAGATTTTACCCTTCTTCTGAGAAGCACTTGCATCTGAACAGTGCCGTTGGAATTGGACTGTGATCTCGTCGAGAGCAAGGGACTGTGTTGGCCTCTCCATCTGTGCAATGATCAGTATGCTGAGGCCCCATGAATAAATAATAACAGTGCTCCATGCGGAAGGGGTTAATATGTTAATTTGTCTAATAACCGCAGGTACATTTTTCTTTTAAGCCAGAGTGGACACTGCAGTAAAATCTACTGCAGCCATATTGTACTGGAAGATGAATTAAGTACACCGACTGGCTTCTTGCTGATATGCATCTCTATAACGAGGCAGGTACAAAGAAAATATACTAACGGGGGGGGGAAAACAAATTGTGGAAAATAACATCTCCGCTCTAGCAGACATTTTGCTAAAAGAACTCCAAATTGCTGCGATTTTCGCTCCCTCCAAAAACGTCACCGTCTCCATTTCCCCTGTTTTGATGATCTTTTAACCAGGTTTGGCTGTAAATCTTCATTCGTTTTGAGTCTACAGGATTGCAGTGAAAAATTCTATGGCCATATTCTTAAGAATGTCTGGTCTGTGAATTGAGGCAGTTTATTTTTCCTCAGTGTAAATAGAGTTACCATTTCCTTCAAGAAAAATTCTCCATCATCCAATGAAAATTCTAGGAAGAGTTTTCAAGGCCAGGAGGCCATTTATAGTGACAAGGAGACATGGCTTCTAATAAGCTTCATGCTTGGCACTTTGCTGTTCTAAAAATACTGGATTGCATGGGAGACGTGGAGCTACATAACATTTAATGCAGATGTTGATTTGACCTTAATTATTTATTAAACGTCGCCTTCTCTCTCTCTCCTGGATAGAGAAGAAAAAAGTGAATATGCTGAAGATGAACCTGAAGTGAAGCTCTGTCTGATTCCAAACTTTCCCAAACTTTGGGGAAGTTCAGATATGGGTCTGAACTTTGTGCTTCTAATCATTTCTCATGTATTATTGCCTTCAGAGGAATATAGGGTTGAGTTTACCATGTAACCAAATGCTTCCATCGTCCCAGGTGTTACAAAGTTTGGTATGGAGTCAGAAAATTCTTAATTTTCAGATGGCAAATGGAAAAAGAGTAACCTCTGCTGCTATAATTTTGCAAAGGGCTAACCTAGCCCTTGTGGGACTCTTCTGAAAGCCAAAGGAGCTTGTATTTAACTATTTCATTCTTTAATTAGAGATTACACAAGTGTCACCATAGAAGCCAGAGCTTGCTGTTAGCTGTAGCCTTCAGCTCTCTGTTCTGCTCTGCAGTCCACAAAGTCCCACCTTCCAGTAAGGACAGTGACCACCATACATCTCTGAACAGTAGTAAGAGCTGCTCTGCATGCCTCTGGTTTTCACATTTACAAAACCCAACTGAAGAGAACCTCTGGCCTTACTAACATCTACCTGTTTGCAAAGAGCTGGACCTGAATTAAGAACATTTTCTAAACTATGGGGTTTGAATAGAATTGGAACCAAATCTGAAAGACCAACCCCAACTGAAGCTTAGAAAAAACAAAATCAACCCCCAGGTTTTACCCATCTCTTTATCTACATAAATAACAATCCCACTTCATGCATAACAGCCAATTCACATGCTTTGCTGTGGTTCAGCTAGGATGGGGTTTGGGTATTTACTCTGGAGGAATTACAGGCCTCAATCTGGTGTGACTGCACTGGTGTGAATCAGGAGTAACTTCACCAGAGTCCATGTAGTTTTACAAGTTTGAAACCTATGTAGTGAGAGGAGACTCAAAATCTGTCACTCTGTATGGGCTCAGTTCAGTGGCCCCCAAATGTTTTTAGTTGATGCAACAGCACCCAATTGTTAGATGGTAAGTTTGTTTTGCCCCTGATCCTTCATGGCATGTTTCTGGCTCACTTCCAGCTGTCAGGGAGATTGGTGAATGTGTTGGGGGAAGACACAGGGAGAGAAAGACAGAGCCTCTCTCCCTCCCTGCCCCCAGCAGGCCAATCTGGGAGGTGGGGGGCACTTGACCCTCATGCTATCGCTACATGTCGTCTCTGCTGACATTAATATTTGGACAAAGTCTGGTAGCCTGGATTTAAGTTGCCCATTCATCATCACTGAAGCTGGTGAGACAATTCTTCCACCATAGTATTTGTATATTCCCAAAATGTTGGGAGAAGAGTGTTGCATTCCCCTCCAGTAGCCAATTCACTAGAAGATAACAACCTACTACTAGTCACAATTGAGGAGGTGGTTCCTTTAGCTCAGATGGTAGCAGTATGTTCTGTGTTTCTGAATGACACAGGTTCAGCCATGCCTATGGTATGTACTGAGGGAGGGCTAAGCACTTTGATCAAATTATTGATTATGTCTCCGTCCTCACTTCTGAATGTGGCTGCCTCATGAAATTCCCTTGGGCGTTTCTGCTAAAGGCATATCATCTTGAGTTTTCATTTTCTATTACATTCAAATATATTTTGAACTGTTTGATTCACTGTGTTGGTTTGTCTTTCTCCAGACCCTTTTTCCCCCAAATGTAACTTCTCTGGTGAGCAAAATGCACCTATCTTATTGCAAAATACATTGGCATGACTAACTTCTGAGGCTGCCTACTTTACTGGATGTGGTACCTCCATATTTTAATGTGCTCAGCTCCTGTGGGTAATAGGCCACGTATCTGCCATGGTAAGTTCTATTTTTAAGCTGTCCGAAAAGACGTCTGTCGCCTATTCATGGAATATCAGGTCACTCCCAATCCAGGAATCAGGTTTACTAATGCTTAAAAATCTCCCATTATACAGAGGCAGTATATGATATTCTGTCACGTGACAAGGGTAGACTTGGTTCTGCTCTCAGTTCCATTAGTGGAACTCTAGGGTACCCCCCCTTCATGCAGTGGAGCCATTTCCCTGCAGCTGGTGTGAACGAGATTGGAGCTGGGCCCTGTAACTAAGTCTCCTGCTTTATTCTATTTTTGTACTTACTGACAACCTTCTAGAGATGGTTTTATTGCGCTGCGTGGGTGTAAATTGCTTTCCTCAGAGTAGTTATGACAACCTACAACTAGGATGCAAGAGACAGAAATCTGTCAAAATCTGTTGGAAAAATATGAGGAACCCGGTGGGAATTAACTCACCCCGTGCCGTTATTTAAGTAGCCCATTTAAATCCCAGCTGGCAGGGTATAAGCCTCCTACTCTTCAGTGTCAAAGGCCACAGCCCTGGGCTGTGAGATCTTTACACTAATTGTATTGCTATTGACTGATGTCTTTTACCAGTGGGTAGAAGTGTCTAACCTGCCTAGCGAACTATGTAAAGAGTATTTGGTTTGACACAGGAATTGCCTGTCTTTGAATGTGACTTGATATATTCAAAATGCGATGGCTGCAGTTCAAGTTGCGTTAACTTTTTAAGCAATACAAATTAGTGCCTTGCACTCTGTTGAAATGATTCAGTCCATTAAAATGTACACCATTAATCCAAGCAGATTGATCTGAAAAGGAGGCAGGTGTTTCTATGGACCCTCAAATATTGAGACTAAGAAATATTGATTATTAGCATATGCAGATGGGGAATCTTAGAAATTAATGGGACCCAACATGTTTCTTAGTTGTTAATTATTGTCCAGACCTGGCTCCTCTGGTGAAGAGAGAAAGTCTGGCACTGAATCAGGTGGAAGTCACTTAACAGCTTTTCACACCTCCTGGTGACCCTTTGTCATGTTCTGGGGTGCAATCCAGACAAGTGAGGGTTTGTCATTACCTGCCTTGTAAACCTGAACATCCCTGAGTTCCCAGGGATGCTTGACCCACACTCTGCCCCAGGTCCTGCTCCCACTCCATCCCTTCTCCCAAGTCTTCACCACCACCGTGCGTCTTTCTGCTCCCTCTCTGCCCTGCTGCACCTCTTCCTGCCCCCGCAACTCTTCCTGCTCCCGCTCCTCCTCCTCCACCTCCCCCCAGCACCTCCTACACACTGCTGAACAGCTGATCACAGCAGGCTGGAGGGGAAGTGGAGGAGTTGATCTGAGGGCTGCTATTTTTTTTTTCGTGGATGCTCCACCCACAGAGTCACTGCCTATGACCTTGGGTGCCTTAAAATGCTTGGCAGTTGTAGTTACCTTCTTTGGACATTCCCAGCCAGTAGACAAGCGCTGTGTGATAAGCAGCTCTGATTCCTGCAGCCTTGATGATGCCTGGCAAGGTGACCCCAACAGCGTCCATCCCTTTCCTGGATCATTCAGGTTTGTTTGTTTCTCTAAAATGACAAATTGCCCAGCTTGTGAATTGAACTGGAGTTAGCAATCAATTCAGTTCCAACCCAGCACTGGGTTAAAAGTAAAACAAGTTTATTAACAAAAGGAAACAGGATTTTAAATGAGTTCAGGTATGAATGATAGAGTTACGAAAAAGTGAAAAACACATTCTAGTGGCTAAAACTTAACAAAATTATAGTGTGAGTTCAAGGTAAGATTCTCAACACACCTTCCAACAAGACGGCTGGTGACTCTTCTGGTCAGGATCGCCCAGAAGTCCACAGTGCTCGGTTCTTTTGTCTTCTGATGTGAAAGATAATGTCTCATCTCTTTTATAGTCCACGGAACCTTTGAAATGGATCCTTCTGAAGGCTACACCCAAAGTAACATTCATTTAAGCTGTGAGGAAGGAGTCATGGAGTCTGCTGATGAAGGAAATTCCAGGCTGTTTTTTTGACTCCACTGATGTTTGCTAAAATGCAAATGAATGGCCACTTGGCAGGTGATTGCTAATGGTCTCTGATGGCACTTGTCTGGAGCTGTCACCTGTCTTTTGTCTGGGAGAAAGCTCCTCAGACTTCTCTGGTAAACACATTTCAGTTTCACATTTGCTTTATATTTTTATGGTCCCTTGAGTGTTTACCACATACACCCAAACAAGAATATTAATGACCAATGTGCTATTAGTTTCCCAATGATACCTTGCATGACACATATCAGATACAGGTTATGATACTAGTGAGTTGGGGCACGTTGAACTGGACAGGCCAGCTGAAACTCATTATCAGTTACCAGTGATCCCCCAGCCTCTTGCACTGGGATGCTGTTAGGGTCATACATGTCCCATTTTATTTCTTCTCAGCTGCTGCTGTGTCTTCCAGAGCTAAAGAAACCACTTTAAGCCATGTCAGAATACTTAGCACCATCCAGAAATAAAAGGATGGTTGAGGAATTGACAACGACTAGCCATCGCTGAGAAGCTAAATAGCTAACACATGCCAAGGAGGATTCTTACTATGCAGAAATGATTGAGCCAACAAAGACCCCTGTCCCACTCTCTTTGCAATCAAGGTAAAAACTCCCATTGCTTTTAGTAGGAGTAGAATTTGGCCCTAAAATAAACCTATATGTCTCCAGAACCTAGTTGAGTGGTTGCACCTGTTCTGTTGGAACAGAAAAGAATTGACAAATATAAAATTTGTTTTCACATGGGCTGACTGCCTTCAGTACAAACAGGCCCCTTCCGACCCAGGAATCCAACACAGGTAGAATAGAACCATGTGGGTAAAGCTGACAGCTCCCAGACACCAGGCCCTATCTCCCAGAGATTAGTGAGACAGTTGGGAGCTCTGAGCTCCTGTTTCAGTCTCCCCTCACTGCTGTGAGAACAGGCTGGCCTGTCAGACTCTCCAGTTCTTGAGTGGAAAACGATGTTCTTTAAGCTCATGGCAGAGCTTTCAGCCAATTACGCAATTCCAGTAGCTGGTTTAGACCCTTGGTAAGCAAGTAAACAATATACTTTTCACAAAAGGCTTGCGTGAATGCTGGAGGGTTTGCTTTGTGTTGCTGCCTTTCGTTCTTTGCAAGGAAACGCTCAAAGCTCATGAACAAATAAATCTTTCCTGAACTCGCTAATCTAGGAGAGACTGGCAATATCATCAATTAATGGAGTTTAAAGCCTTGCCTGACTCAGAGCCCTCAGGCTGTCAAATCTCTGAGGCCAGGATGATGTCATGCTGTTTGTTTTGAAGAGGCCTAGCAGAGACGAACGGTGCTTCCCGATAGTGCGAGGGCAGAGTGAGGGTGGATGGCTTCAGCAGCCTTACCAAGCATGCTCAGTACAAGCCAAGCATCAAATCTGGGGCGGAGTCACATGACCCTGCATCCCCCCCTCCAATGTCGCCTTTGGGCCTAGCACGTTTGCTCACCTGTGACATTAATTAACAATAATCTTGTCTAAAATTGGGGCCCGATGCAAAGTCCACTGGAGTCAAGGGAAAGATGCCCATTCAGATTGTTGGCTAGGATCAGGCTCTTGGTCTCACTAGCCACGGCCAAGACCAAGACCACATTATGTATGATGCTTAGGTTTAATTAAAATAAAAAGGAACAGAAATAAAAGAACCACTAGTATCACAGTGCCCTGTCCCATCCCATCCCTTTAAAATGTCTTTATAATTGACTGGGAACAAGAGGAAAATGCCATTCTGTTATTATTTAAAACAACGCCAAGTATTGATTTCAGCTTCTGCTGCTTCTAAACTGCTTCAGCAGCAATAATGGTTCTGTGGGAATAATGAAGAGTTTGTAATGTGCTTCCAATTTGACATTCACAGGTGGTGCTTGTAAGCAATCTTCAATTCAATCTCTGGCTGCACCACGAGAAAGCAAGCGCTTTTCTGCACTTTGCAATGCAATGCACGCACTGAAGTGCATGTTCAGCATTATTTCATGGATGTCTTTCCTGACTCTTGCTTTATTTACTCAGAACATCTTTAAACACATTTCCCAATTGGCAAAATGGCAAATTTACTGGGGCACTTAAAATCCATGTGTTAGCCAAAAGGATTTTAATCAAGAAACTTCTTCAGACACTAAATAAGGCTGTTTTTATTCCAATTTCCATAGTGTTTAGTTTTTGACCAATTTAAGCAGGCAAATTTGCTGCCAAGTTCTGGTTTGTCTTGCACCAGCCCAAACATATTTAATTCTGTTGTACTTAGGTCAACTGGATTGGAAAAGGCACATGTTCCAGTGAAGTTTCTGGAGGGTGGTGTGTAGAATGATATTGGCTATGTGAACGACTACATCTTAGATCAGAGCTTCTGAACAATATTACATTTCATTTACTATTCACTGCTTACACCCTGCCCCCTACTCTGTTGTATTTCTCTCAGCTTGAGCAGTGACACTAGACAGGTACCTGTTAGTGCATTTTAATTTTTTTGTTTGGTCTCAACCTGTGCTGTTGTGTCTGCATTTCAAATATTGCCCTGTATGTTTGCAGCTTTTTTGAAAAGAGCTGTGTAGTGAAAAGAGGGCTTAGGAATCACATAGATTAATATGAGAGATTGTAAGACTCAGAAAAGAAACAGACACTTCTGAGTTCTACTTTTGAGTCTGTCGTTGCTTCACTGTATCATCTTGGACAAACTCTGCCTCGGTTTCCCCATCTGTATAATGGGATAAAAACCCTAGACCTACTTCACAGTGGCAATGTGAGGCTCAGTTAGTTAGGGGGCCAGTCTCCTTCCCACATATAAAACATGGTCTCTCAGGGTCCCTACACAGGACTTCAGACACACTCTCAGGTTTCTGCTGGAGTCACAGATATGGTGAAATCTCTGCAATCAGTGAGCTCTTCCTGTGCAGGGGCAATATGTCCTGGATCCACTTAGACAAAGGTCCACAGGCTCTGAGCTCAGTCCATGCCCACTTTCTCCCTTTGTACATATGAGGAAGCAGAGGCAGCCTTGCCTAATGGATAGTGTAGCCTATAGGCATAGGTATTTGCTAGGTAAGGCATAGACGCAAGTTAAAGCAGTCAGGCCTTGGACCTGTAAGACAATAACTTAGCTAGACAAGCCATAAGGCCCCCCAAAGTCTTAGCATACGCGGTTAACCAGGAGTAACCCTAGATCAGGGGGTATGACGAGACAGAATGCTGTAATGCCTGCCCTGCTCACCGGTAACCACAGGATACCAGCTTAGGAAGAGCATCAGATGCAGATGCCCAACCACAATACTACCATGGTGACTAATTGACTTGTATGTTAATAAGCTAGCGGTAAATGGAGTAGTTCCCTTAGACAGGGCCGGCTCCAGGCACCAGCCGACCAAGCACGTGCTTGGGGCAGCACCTTGTAAGGGGTGGCCAATCTTCGGGTGGCGAGGTGGCGCTCGAGGTTTTTTGTTTGTTTGTTTTGGCCAGGTGGTACTCGGGGGTTGTTTGTTTCGGTGGGGCGGTGCGGTGCTCGGGGAAAAGGAGGTTGTTTCGGCGGCGCGAAGCTCGGGGGGTTGTTTTGGCGAGGCAGAGGTTTTTGGTTTTTTTTGCTTGGGGCAGCAAAATAGTTAGAGCTGGCCCTGCCCTTAAGGAGAAGGGCACCCCAGCATTAGTAGAATGAGGAAATACACATGAGGAAAAGGGGATGGAACCCCTCCAGAACATGCACTAGGCAGAGTGTTGTCAGTGTAACAGATTATGAAAGTTGTATCCCAGCGTGCACGTCTTGAGAGGTGCCAGAATGGGGGCCACTCATGATGGTGATGAGGAAGATAATAGCTAAGGCCTCAGCTTTTTCTGCAAGGAGCGGTGAGAGTATATGGATGCTCAGATGCTCATTCCATGTTCTCTCTCTTTCTCTGCCTTGCTGGGCTGGAGTGCCTGTAACCTTGCTAACTGTGTTACTAAAACTACTGCAAACACAGAAGGCTTCTGAGAGCTGCAACTGTGCACGAACAGTAATTCTGATAAAACTGAGCTTGATCTTCGGATGAGAGCCTACCAGACCTCAGAGGGTTAACTGGGACTTCCTAAGTAGTCAGTATAATTAATACACAGGCAACAGTAGAGCACTGGACTGGGAGTCAGGAGATTTGGGTTCTAGTCCCAGGTCTGCTATTGGATTGCTGGGTGACCTTGGGCAAGTTTTTTGCTGCTCCAAACAAAAAATATTTTCTGTGCCACCCTGGGCCCGCCCCAACTCCGCCCCTTCCCTGTCCCATTGCAACCCCTTCCCCAAATCCCCAGCCCCACCTCCTCCCCCAGGCGCACCACATTTCCCCTCCTACCCCTCCCTCACAGGCTTGCCTAGTGGATAATGGGAGAAGCGGAGCGGCAGTGCACTTGGGGAAGGAAGTGGAGGTCAGCTGGGGGGGAGTGGTTCCTCTGCCCCCCCCAGGGGTTACTTCCTATGACCCTCCCCGTGCCCCCCACCGCCGCAGCTCACCTCTGCTCCGCCTGCTGCCGCTACTCCGCTTCTCCCCCTTCCCTCCCAGGCTTGCTGCAAAACAGCTGATTCATGTAGCAAGCCTGGGAGGGAGGGGGAGAAGCGGAGAAGCAGCGCGCTCGGGGGAGCAGGCGGCAGTGGAGTGGAGGTGAGCTGGGGGGGGAGCAGTTCCTCTGCCCCCTCGGGTTACTTCCTGTGGCCCTCCCCATGCCCCCCACTGCCGCAACTCACTTCTGTCAGGGCTGGCTCCCAGCTTTTTGTGCCCCAAGCAGAAAAACAAAAACAAAAAAGGAGCTGGAGTGCTGCCCCTTGGAAAGTGCTGCCCTAAGCACATGCTTGGAGCGCTGGTGCCTAAAGCCAGCCCTGTGGGCAAGTCACTTCCCTATTCTGTGCCTCAGTTTCTCCAACTGTAAAATGGGGACAATGATGCTTATCTCCTCGTTACATATTTGGAGTGCTACAAATTAAAAGTGTTGTAGGTGAGCTCGGTATCATGTTGTTACGATCGCTAGAGACTGTGCACTCTGCCTGACCCAAAGACCATTGAAGTCCATGGAAAGAGTCTCTTCGACTTCAGCGGGCTTTGGCTCAGGCCCTCTTTGTGCTGGTTTTCCAAATCCTGCTTAATCCATGTGCTGAAACCACCCCATTCCATGGGGTGCTGGTGGGAGTTGCATGGGTATTAGATCACTATGGTGTGTCCTCAACTACCAGAACAGGCTTCTTTACGGGGGCAGTGACAGCAGCTTCTGCTCTGAACTACTTTCTTTTTGCTCTACCCTGTCATCACCAGCACAGGCTATGGCCAGACTCAGCAGCTGGGACAGGAGCCACTGCTTTGCCACATCACAGCCTGGCCACAGCCCCTCAGCACCGTGAGGCCTGGGAGCTTCAGTATTGTGTGAGCAAGGGCCCCCCACTAAATCACAGCCTGGCCTTGACCCCTCAGCAGCATCTGAGCTGGGAACAGACTCACAGGGGAGAGGCCCCAGAGGAGTGCAGTAATGAGAGGGACCTTTGTTTTTTAAGGGATGGGACTGTAGGCAGGGAGGCCCTTAGATATGAGAGATGGGTGCTGTGAAGTAGTGAGCTGGTGGAGGACGGGGACAAGAGATCTCTGACAGCAATTCCGGGGGGTTTCACTAGTTGCCTGCCCAGCTTACTTTGACAGCTATCAGGATGACACAGCTATGTGCTGGGAACATAAGAGTTCCAAGATTGCAGTATGGTTGTATTGGAGTCCTTGACCCCACTGGTAGCTGGCAATAGAACTGGGCAAAGAACTGGGGTTTCGGTTTGCTGGTGGTTCTGAATAATAATAATAATAAAAAATCAGATCAACCTGAGCCGAATCCAAAAAACTCAAATAAAATAAAATTAAAAAATGGCAAATTGAAAAAAGTCTGTTTCAGAACAAACAAAACATATTGTTCTAAAGGGTTAGATTCACAAAACAGCTGGAATAGGAGGCTGCAGCAATCTGCTTATAACTTTTTGCCTAGTAGTCAAGACACTCACCCAGCAGGCAAGCGACACAGGTTCTATTCCCACCTCTGGCTGGCGTGAAAATGGATCTCACAAATTGTCCAAGAGCAGCCTAGCTGCTAGGCTAAGGGGCATCCTGGCAAGGATCTCAAGCAGTTTCTCCTCTGGAAACTGTTCCACACTGTACAAGTAACTAGTCATTGGAGTAGGGACATGAACTTGGGTCTCTCACATCCTCTGTGGGTGCCTGGACAACCACTAGACTATAGATTCTCATGCTCTTTCCCTGCCTAATAGTCTATTCAGTGCCACTTATAATAATAATGGCAATTCATAGCCATCCTCCTCCCCCGCCCTCTCTTCTTTTGTGAATAGCATCCATGTCTCGGAAAAATACATGGGATGAAACTATTGGGAAATTTGTGTCAAATTCGTGAAAAGCTTTGTGTCATCCCAAACTTCATCTTTTGGTGAATAAATTATTCATATGAAAAATATCAACCAGCTCTTGCTGGCAGAGGGAGATGAGGTATATTGGTAAGGAGAAGGGGTAAGCCACAAATAAGTTGCTTAATTTCTCTTCCTTTGGTGCCAGGAAGTTGTTTAATTTCTCTTCCTTTGGGGGAGTTATTGGGAAAGGAGGCTCCTGGCCTTTGGTTCATGATAATTAATGCCAGGTCGATGGGAAATAAAAGATCGACCAAATGATAACTTTCACGCTGCTGGGATTTTTTGTATGATGAATGGTGTAGTAGGGCACGTACAGTCTTGGATAGGCACCTTTTCATTATTATTTAAAGCTAAATAAATACATAACAATAAATATATTTTGTCCATTTAAGTTAGACCCTCACCCTCAAACCTCCACAGAGATGCGTGGGATGTTTCCACACAGTTATAGGATAACCTACGACCAGGGAACGCTTCCCCCTAAACACAGATAATTAGAAGTGGTCGTATGCGCTGAAGTTTACGCTTCCAAACTCTTGTGTATGTTAGTATTTACTATTCCATCTCTGCTAGACATGTAAATGTCCAGCCCTTTTAATTCACTATAAACAATGTTTTCTAAGTCTTTAATCATTCTTGTGGCTCTTCTCTGAACCCTCTCTCATTTACCAGCTTCCTTCTTTAACTATGGACACCAGAACTGAATGTAACATTCCAGCAGTGATTGCACCAGTGCCAATTTGGTCTGACCCAGTCTGGCCATTCTTACATTCTTAATTACAGAGGTAAAATAACCTGTCTACTCGAGATTCCCATTTACACATCCAAGGATCGGATTAGCCCTTTGAGCCTCAGCATTGCACTGGGAGTTCATGTTCAGCTGATTATCCATCATGAACTCCAAATCTTTTACAGAGTCCCTGCTTCCCAGGACAGAGTCCCCCATCCTGTACGAATGGCCTATATGCTTTGTTCCTAGAGGTGCCCATTTACATTTGGCTGTATTAAAATGCATACAGCTTTCCAAGTGCTCCACATAACTCTGTATTAATGACCTGTCCTCTTCATAATTTACCACCCGCTACTTTTTGTGTCTTCTGCAGACTTTATCAGTGATCTTCTGTTTCCCTTCAGGTCACTGAAAATGATGTTAAAAAGCACAGGGTCTGAGCAGGAGGTTAGCAGAGGCACAAACCCCAGCTAGACTCTTCACTTCATTGACTTTGAATGGGTATTAGAAAGTCACTTAGGTGTTCTGGACATTTTTTCTCTTGGCCTCAATGAAGTTTGGTGGCAATGATTTCCACAGACTGATTGTGGGTGGTGTGAAAAAAAATCCTTTGATTAATTTTGAACTGGCCACTTTCCAGTTTCATTGACTGGCCCTTTGTTCATGTACTTGCTGTCACAGGTGATTCATTGGAGCCCAAGTTCAGTGGGTTTCAGGGAATGGCACATTATAAAGTCTTGGCAAGAGGACTTTATAAGCAGTGAGGCTACTCCTGTCTTGCTAGTGGGGGAAAATCCTGAAGCATGGAAAATTCCTGCCATCCACTGGGGAATTTCTGTCCTGCAGGGTCCATTGACTAACATAAAGTGGCTTTTTAAATGACATCATATTCCTACCTGACAGGTGATCTTTGAAGTCTGTAGGACTGTGGGGTTGGCTGAGCAGAGCAGTGGGGTTTGACTGCTCTTTGTGGTTGGCCTTGTTTTACCGGTATATGTATTAAAAGCTGTAAGTTGTTGCAGGGATTGGCACTTGATATAAATGTGTGCATTAATAAATAAAGCATCTTCTTTGTAAAGTTCCTTTTAAGAGCTTGGGATTTATGTATCTGAGTGAGATACTAGTTATAAAGTAGGATTTTAATGCACTTTAGCAGTGCAGGGGAGAAGAATGCTAACACGTCTTACATCAAGGACAGCCTGAGAAAAAAGAAGCTGCTAAGTAACTGTGCACTATTTATGAAGTAATGTGTGTGGCATGCCAACATTATTGTGTAGCTCTATGATTAATAGTGTTATTTAGCATATTTTTGGAGAACAGCAAATTTTTTCTTGATTGTTGCAGCATACAAAGGATGTAATCTAAGACTTGGGGACTTGTTTCTGAACTCTGCAAAAATGTCAGGGTGTAGCTAATTAACCCATGTAACTAACTGACGCGCTGCCCTCTAGAGGAGTCATAAATCTCATTTACTTGGTACCTCACTGGCTTTACGCTGTCAATGCAGCTTTTTCAGAGAGTGTCACTTAGTGATTTCAGGGTCAGATTTGTAACATTGTCTGTGAGGATCTTCCACCTGATAGCTGATGCTGGAAACAGTACATATCTCCTTTGCAGTACTATGCAGAGAGATGAAGACGATGACGCTGCATCTGACACAACCAGGTTGAGGGAACAGCGGCCACAAGGCATGAAGAAAACTCTTGGATTCAGCACAATGATCCTTGCCTGGATGCCACCGTTTCTTCCTTTCATGTGTGCGTCGTTGTCATAGCCTTGGCCAGAGCAGTCATGAAGCTTTATTTTATTCTCACTCAGAATGTTCATAAACAGTTCTGTTAGGACTTTTCCAGTAGGTTCCATGAGATTCTATAAAGGTCCAGAACATCCTAGGAGGTTAGTGAAAAATGACCTGAAAAAGAATACCTGAAATGTTTTACTTCAAATGTTCTTGTGATGGATTGGATCACAGAAACCCCTTGGGGCTGCCACCTGATGTGCCAAAACTACTTCTGCCCTTGCTTTCCCTGCCAGCACCCTGTCTTGTTGAGCCAGACACTCCCGTCTGCTCCAACACCGACCCAGAGTCTGAACCAGGTGCCCCAAAGCTGCAGACTTAACTGAAAGCAACTTAAGTGTTCCTGTCTTTAACACTTAGATGCCCATCTCCCTGTGAGGTCCAAACCCCAAAGAAATCCATTTTACCCTGTATAAAACTTATATTGGGTAAACTCATAAATTGTTCACCCTCTATAACACTGATAGAGAAGTATGCACAGCTGCTTGCACCCCCTACCCCCAGGTATTAGTACATACTCTGGGTTAATTAATAAGTAAAAAGTGATTTTATTAAATACAGAAAGTAGGATTTAAGTGGTTCCCAGTAGTAACAGACAGAACAAAGTGAATTACCAAGCAAAATAAAATAAAACATGCAAGTCTAAGCCTAGTACAGTAATAAAACTGAAGAGATAAAATCTCACCCTCAGAGATGCTTCAATCAGCTTCTTTCACAAACTGGACACCTTGCAGGCCTGGGCACAGTTCTTTCCCCTAGTATAGCCCTTGTTCCAGCTCAGGGGGCAGCTAAGGGATTCCTCATGATGGTCGCTCCATTTGTGCTGTTCCACCCACTTATATATCTTTTTCACAAGGCAGGAAATTTATCTTTTGTCTCTCTGGATTCCCCCCCCCCCCCTCTAAATGGAAAAGCACCAGGTTAAAGATGGATTCCAGTTCAGGTAATATGATCACATGTCACTTTAAGACTTCATTACCCTCTTGCCAGCACACACCCATACAGGAAGACTTACAAGTAAAACAGAGCCAACTACAGACAATTGTCCTGGTTAATGGAGGCCATCAAAATTCCAAACCACTGTTAATGACCCACACTTTGCATAATTACAATAGGCCCTCAGAGTTATATTTCATATTTCTAGTTTCAGATACAAGAATGATACATTAATAAAAATAGGATGAACACACTCAGTAGATTATAAGCTTTGTAATGATACCTTACAAGAGACATTTTGCATGAAGTATATTCCAATTACATTATATTCACACTTATTAGCATATTTTCATGAAATCATATAGAATGCAACATAATGATTCTATTTTCCCTTTTGTCACCAACCACAAAAACAGCACCCTGAGCCCAGGACCCCATGCAGTTGCCTGGGTTGCCTGCCCCTAAATCCAGTTCCGTCATCAGCCATATAAATGGACAATCTTTTTTTTAAAACTTTTCATCTCAATGTCTTGTGGTAATGCGTTCCACAAGCTAACTGTGCATCGTGTGAGGCAAGATTTCCTTTGATCAGTTTTGAATTTGCCACCTTTCAGTTTAATTGAATCTTTCCCGGTTGTGCATCATGAGAAAAAAGAACCACAGTGAAAATGCAAGTTGACCCTCCCTGTTCTCCAGGAATGTCTGCCATTCATTCCATGCCAGAGGGGCACAAGAATATTTAGATATTTGGATGTTTATTAATTCAGTTCCCTTGCTGTGCTATTTCCCAAGCAGACCAGTAATTCTAAATAAAATAGCCATAATTTATAGTGAAGGGACTGAATTCAAATATATTTTCCATTTCCTTAAAATGTATTCAACATATCTATTTTCTCTTGAATTGATTCATGATGGCTCTGCGAGCTTATATATAATTCATAAACAATTTCTATTTTTTCATATTCTTTAAGCTGGTTTGATTACTTTCTTATCTTTGATTCTTTCCTTACTTTCACTAATGAAAGTGGTGCTAGTTGCTATGGTAACCTATGTCTTCTCCTGTCCCTTTACTTCTTTTCTTCTCCACTTCTGTCTGAAAGGAACTGTTTGTCTGTTTATCCCTGCCCACAACCATGGCTTTCCAGAGAAGGCCCTGCCATTCCACTGTTTGTATTCAGCACACAGCGTCAGGGCATGGACTGCAAGCCCTTGAGAGTCACATGTGGCGCTTCCCTCCTCCTGCTCGGTGAAGCGGAACGACGTTGTGGAAAAACAGGCCAGCGCCACCATAGCTGTCTGCAGCAGGATTGACTAGACCGGAGACGCGCACAGCAAATTGCTCACCTGGCAACGTTTGGAAGAAAGTCAGAATTGACCATATTTGTGGTGAGCGCCGTGCTAGATGTTCCGCAGTATCCGTCCTCTCTGCTCTCTGAGCCCTTTAGGAACTCGAAGCCAGGCAGCTGCTCAGCTCTGCCTTCGCCAGCTTCCCATTCGCATGTGTCCCCCACTCTGATTTGTGTCCCCGGCTCAGTAGCCTCCAGTCTTGCGGCTGGCAGGGCCATTCTGACAGAGGAGCATGGCCGTTGTTGCTGCATAGAGTGGGGCAGTCCCTCTGCAGCATGCACCTTGGCAAGTAGGGAGCTGGGAGAGCTGCTCCGTTGTACTACTGAAGTCTTGAACCACGTTGGGGCCCATAAAGAGTCAGCAAAATGGGCACAGCAAGGGAGAATGCACTATGTTCTCAATGCCCTGCAGCTGCTTTCTGATGCACATGGTGCTTTTTTTTTTTTAAGGGCCGTGTTTTCATTCTGAGGCATAAAGCAATAGCCAAGGTTACTGGCCAGGGAGGTGTGAATCATAAGGGCCCATCTGCCTGCTGCTTGCACAGTGCCCCATGAATGCACATGCAATTATGACAGCTGCTCAGTGCTGGAGTACACACCAAATCCCTAAGGTGCACTGGAACTCTTAGGCAGCTGTTAGACTCTACAGGTGAGAGCCAGGCTGGGTCCCAAGACCCACTCAGACACATGGCTAAGGGAAGGGGTAGGTCACTAGGGCTGGCAGGAAAAGGAAAGGTTGCAGACACCGTAGGTACAGAGACTTTACCTGTTACAGCTCAAAGTGAAAAGAACAGGAGTACTTGTGGCACTGTAGAGACTAACGCATTTATTTCAGCATTAGCTTTCATGGGCTACAGCCCACTTCATCAGATGCATAGAATGGAACATATGAGACGAGTGTATGTGTATATATATATATACTGGTATTGTCAGGGCCGGCGCTACCATTTAGGCGACCTAGGCAATGGCCTAGGGTGCCAGAATTTGGGGGTGGGGCGCTATTTTGCCAGGGGTGTGGCATGTGGGTCCGGGGGACCTACCGCAGTGATGCCGGCGGACGGTCCGCTGCTGTGAAGGTCCGGCGGAGCTGCCACAGTCATGTCGGCAGACGGTGCGCTGGTCTAAAGGCTCCGGTGGACCTACCGCAGTCATGTCGGCGGATAGTGCGCTGGTCTAAAGGCTCCGGCGGACCTACCGCAGTCAGGCCGGCAGCAGGTCTACTGGAGCCTTTAGACCAGCGCACCGTCTGCCGACATGACTGCGGCAGCTCCACTGGACCTGTGGGGGGCGGTGAAACAGCCGTCCGCCTGGGGCGTCAGAAACCCTGGCGCCGCTTCTGGGTATGGCATCTTCTCTGTATAGAAAGAGAGAGAGAGAGGGAGAGAGAGATAAGATGCCATACCAGCTCTGAGAGGCTAATTACTTAAGATGATCTGTTATCAGGAGGAAAAAAACTTTTGTAGTGATAATCAAGATGGTCAATTACAGACAGTTAACAAGAGGTATAAGGATAGTTATCATAAGGAAATAGATTCAAGTAGTGTAATGATTCAGCCATTCCCAGTCTCTGTTCAAGCCATTGTTAATGGCATCTAATTTGCAAATCAATTGAAGCTCAGCAGTCTCTCTTTGGAGTCTGTTTTTGAGGTCTTTCTGTTGCAAAAGTGCCACCTTCAGGTCTGTTACTGAGTGGCCAGAGAGGTTGAAATGTTCTACTGGTTTTTGAATGTTATGATTCCTGATGTCAGATTTGTGACCATTTATACTTTTGCGTAGAGACTGTCTGGTTTGGCCAATGTACATAGCAGAGGGGCATTGCTGACACATGATGGCATGTATCACATTGGTAGATGTGCAGTGAATGAGCCCCTGATGGCGTGGCTGATGTGATTAGATCCTATGATGATGTCACTTGAATAAAGATGTGGACAGAGTTGGCATCGGGCTTTGTTGCAAGGATAGATTCCTGGGTTAGTGTTTTTGTTGTGTGGTGTGCATGGCCGGGTCTAGCCATTTTGCCGCCCCAAGCACAGCGGCACGCCGTGGGGGGCGCTCTGCCACTCGCCGGTCCTGCGGCTCCGGTGGACCTCCCGCAGACGTGCCTGCGGATGCTTCACCGGAGCTACGGGACCAGCGGACCCTCCACAGGCACGCCCGCTAGAGGTCCACTGGAGCCGCCTGCCGCCCTCCTGGCAACCGGCAGAGCGCCCCCCGTGGCATACTGCCCCAAGCACGCTCTTGGCGCGTGGGGGCCTGGAGCCAGCCCTGGTGGTGTGTGGTTGTTGATGAGTATTGCTTCAGGCTGGAGGGCTGTCTGTAAGCGAGGACTGGCCTGTCTCCCAAGATCTGTGAGAGNAGAAGGCAATGGGGTTTGTTATAGGGTTTGGTTCCTGGGTTAGTATTTCTGTGGTGCGGTGAGTATTGCTTCAGGTTGGGGGGCTGTCTGTAAGCTAGAATTGGAATGTCTCCCAAGGCCCATGAGAGTGCTGGGATCATTTTCCAGGATAGGTTGTAGATTGTTGATGCACAGGAGAGGTTTTAGCTGGGGCTGTACGTGATGGCCAGTGGTGTTCTGTTATTTTCCTTACTGGGCCTGTCCTGTAGTAGGTGACTTCTAGGTACCCATCTTGCTCTGTCAATCTGTTTCCTCACTTCCCCAGGTGAGTTTTGTAGTTTTAAGAATGCTTGATAGAGATCTTGTAGGTGTTTGTCTCTGTCTGAGGGACTGGAGCAAATGTGGTTGTATCTTAGGGCTTGGCTGTAGACAATGGATCGTGTCATGTGTCCGGGATGGAAGCTGGAGGCATGTAGGTAAGTATAGCGATCAGTGGGTTTCCGGTATAGGGTGGTGTTTATGTGACCATCGCTTATTAGCACAGTAGAGTCCAGGAAGTGGACCACTTGTGTGGATTGGTCTAGGCTGAGAGCTTTTAGGTTTATACAATGTCACTGTGAATTCTCCTTTGTTACACGTTTCTGAAAATTGGCATATGCTAGAAGCACAGCACAGGAAACTTACTGCATGCCAGCAGAGATGCTTGTGGAGAATACTTGGTGGCCACTGGTGGGATAAAGTAACTTACTCTGATGTGTTACAAAGGACTCGCCAACAGGTTGTAGAGACAATGGCCTGCCCTACACTACCGCAATAAATTGATCTAAGTGACGCAACTTCAGTTACGTGAAAAAACATAACTGAAGTTGACGTAGTTAGATCATTTGAGGTTGGAGGTCTTAGCTTACAACTAGCCACACCTGGTTAGGGGCACAATCAGCAATGGGCAGCAGAGAAGGTGAGAGCTGATCAGCTCTGTGCCTAGTTCATATCTGATCCTGGAAAATCCAGCCAGGTAGAAAGAGAATGAAATTATTCTGCTCTAATAAAAACAAAAACAAAACAAGACAAAAACACAGAAACAAGTGGCCACAACAAAAGGCCTGTTGCCTGTTTTCATTCAGATGTGAAGTTTTTCACCAGCCGTGGTAATAACTGAGGGGAAAAGAGGAGGCAAGGTCCAAATCGCACACATCATGAAATCTCATCAAAACACAGCATTAAAATAGTCATATTCCACCATTTGCTGTGTGCTAGGAATCGTGAGATGTTTCAATCTGCATTTACCAGCCCACCTAATTAGCATATAAAACCGTTTGCTATGAAACAGATAATCTGCAGCGTGACCTTGCTCTGAGTGAATGGGCTCAGGGCCAAGTTCTTTTGTGTTGTGTGCTGTTTCTTAACGTACATAAATAATACATATTCAGAAGGAAAAGCAAAGCTATTAACAAACAACCAGACAGCACAAGGCCCCCACAGTATGTGTACATAATTTATTCCTCCTAGTTTCCTCCAAAAAGAAGTGGGGGAGGGATTGAATTTGTTCCAGTGTTTGGTTAATTACCTCAAGCATACCACAAACATGGGCTTTGCAAATATTTGTGCAACTCTAATTTGATATATCTAATTTAATACTATTTATTAAATTACTGTTACAGTCTCTCCTGAAACAGCTAACAGACTGAGACAAGTCAAACAAGGAGAGGTTTAGGATTTTTCCCTCCCTCTCATGTTGATGCACTTGGTTTATTTTTGAATTGCTAGAGTCCGTCCATTGATTATTGATTTTTGCATCGGTGCATGTCCCATTGTGCTAGGCACTAAATGATCCCGTAGTAAGACACTCCCTGCTCCAGAGAGAATACAAGGTAAACAAACAAGACAGACATTAAGGCTGGAGAGGAGATATAGCCAAAGTGACTTGCCCAAGTGATCAGTGGTTGAGACATGTTATGAACCTCAGTACAAAACTCTGCCCACTGGACAATGCTCACAAATCCAGTGGTTTATGCTTCAGGTGTCAAATTCTACTCCATGACGGAAGTGTGGCATAAAAGGTCTCAATCTAGGAGATTTTTTTAATAAAAAAAATACACATATGCATATTTCAGCACAGCACAACCACTTTAACTGTACCCTCTGGACTGTCAGTTTTTTAATGTATTCTATTTTTATTTTGGTGGTTAAATGTTTTCTTAAAAGATACTGTTATATGAGTAATGTTATTAAGATATTTTTCCCATAAAATACTTGTAACTGCTGGATGTTTAGAATGATTCTGTATGTGCATTTAAAGCAGAAAAGTGTATGACATTAATTTATGGTTTAATTAGAGATGCGCATGGACTTGTATTTAAAACTTCTTGTTAATGCATACAGGTCAGAGGCAACCAATGCCTGCCAATAGCGGTGGGGGCAGAATGAGGGCAGTGGGCTTCAGTCCATGTGACCATGCTCAGTACAAACCAAGGAGAAAATTGAGTGGGGGGGGGCAGGGCATGTAACTCCACATCACTTTCCCTGCCCCCCTCCCCTCTCCCTGTGTCCTCTCTAGTACACATAACTGTTTTGTGTTTGGAAGGGTTCTGTGCCCAAGAGTACTCTTGAAAGAATACTGTTTATTTTGGGACAGAGTTACGGTGATTGCTTTGTGATTTTGGTATTATTATCCCAGTGCCAATTAATATACTATTTTCTTTCTTCTGCACCCCACTGATGCCATGAATCAGATTGTCTAGTCCCATGACTCCCACTTCAGTGATCAAAAGAAATGTTATCTTAACACAGCAGGATAACTCAGCAATCCCACTGCACCACGTTTCCTGGAAGGTCTTTTTGCTGTCCTCTCCTGGGTTTGAAGATTTGCCAGATCTTCTAAGTAGAGGCCTCATGCTTCTGGATTCTGCTCTCCTTAATAAACTGCCAAATGGCATGTTAGGCCTATCTGTTTGCTCAAGCTTTCAATTAACTATTACATTTTGTAATCACAGTGAACAGTGGTTTTATTTGTGAGTATTTTATTTGGGATGTCATACTTTGTTAATGCATTAGTGGGTTTTGGTGGTGGAAAGTGCCTAGGTGACGGCTGGCTTGACTGATTAAATAAATGCAACAGAACATTGTAGTGCTTTGGGTTTTTAGAGTTTGAAGAAAATCAAGCTATTTTTTTTTAAAAAAAATCACCTTTCTGCATATTTGATAAGTCAAAGAAGTGAACGACTGGGAAACAAGCCATTGCAAATCCTGATAACCGATAATATTTTGGGATCTGAATTGAACCAATGCATCTTGTGGACCAAAAATGAAAATGGCAACACTGGCAAATGTCACTATTTGTTCGTACTTCATAGTCTGGCAAACCTGAGCGCAATGGGGAACTGAATATTCAAACTGGTTTCTCTTTTCATTCGCACATGGATGTCCTGTAGGTGAAGTGTATGCACCTCTTTTGCTGAATGTCTATAAAAAAATCTGGGTGAAGTTTCCAAGCTAACTTGGCAAATAATTCATTCTTCAGGCTGGCGTAAATCTATTCATGGAACTCAATGGGAGTGTGACTCTGTACTTCAGTGGGAGAAGTGCTAGGCCAGCACTGAGTGCTTTTGAAATTCCCACTCACGCTGCATGTTCCTCATGGTCAGGGCCGGCTCCAGGCTCCAGTGTGCCAAGCACGTGCTTGGGGCAGCATGCCACGGGGGAGCTCTGCCGGTTGCTGGGAGGGCGGCAGGCGGCTCCTGTGGACCTGCCGCAGGCGTGCCTGCGGAGGGTCCACTGGTCCCGCGGCTCCGGTGGAGTATCCACAGGCACGCCTGCAGGAGGTCCACTGGAGCTGCGGGACCGGCGAGCGGCAGAGCGTTCCCTGCTGCGTGCCGCCATGCTTGGGGCGGCGAAATGGCTAGAGCCGGCCCTGCTTATGGTGCAACAGTCCAACAAGTTTCCTTTGTTTTGTTTCAGAGCCTGGGGGGCCAGTTTCCTTCTGGAGTAGGAGTGAGAACACCCTCTCCACTCTGACTAAAAACCTTCAGCCTGCACGTAATTCCTCTTCCCTTCATTTACTTTCAGACTTTCAACCTCTTGTGCTGAAAAATTAGCATTTGTATCTGCCCACAGAATTCAAAATCTTTCTTCCTCCTTACAGACGCTACCTGGGGAGCAGTAGGCAGGCAGGCATACCTCATTTCTTCCCAACCAATGGAAAACAAATGAAAAGCTGCATGTTTGAAATATGCGGCATTCTCCTCGTTGTAACACATGTCCATCGCAACGAGACAGAGCATATGGAGGAGCATGGTGCTCCAGAGGAACCTAGAAACAGCAAAACTATCCCAGTGCATTCCATAGGTCAGCACTGGCTGCAATAACTGAGATTTCGCTATTCAGTAAAAGATACTATCGCTGAATATTGCTGCTGCCGCAAAGCCAAATAGGGTGACCAGATGTCCTGATTTTATAGGGACAGTCCCGATATTTGAGTCTTTGTCTTGCATAGGTGCTTATTACCCCCCACCCCCGTCCCAGTTTTTCACACTTGCTACCTGGTCCCCTTAAAGCCAAACAACACGGCAAAGGGGAGGACAGTTTGCAATGTTCAGTTGCATGGTAATGAAACTTGGGAGTGTACCAGCTTTTGGCCCGAATAACCCATTACATTCCGCCGGAGTAGGGGCCGTTTGGTTAGAGTTCGTACAGAGGTTTACTGAGAGAAAGGGGAGATGTGTGCAGCCACATATGAGCAATATTAGATTGCTTGAAAGCCTGGATTTAGAGTTGCCTGTACTACCTTCTGAATACTGTTTCTTGATTGGTTTAGCGTAGCTGTCTACACAGGGGAGGGAGGATCAATCTAAGTTGTACAACTTCAGCTACGCAAATGACGAGGCTGAAGTTGATGTACTTAGATCGACACACCATGGTGTCTTTATTGTGGTGAGTCAATGGTTGACACTCCCCTGCGCCTCTCGCTCCGGTGGAGTACAGGAGTGGACAAGAGAGTGCTCGCGGGTCGATTTATCACATCTAAACTAGAAATGGTAAATCAACCCCAGCTGGATGGATCGCTGCCTGCCGACCCCGCAGGTAGTGTAGACAAGGCCTAGGGTTGCCAAGTGTCTGGTTTTCAAATGGAACGTCCAGAGAAGTCAGCACCACCGACCGGGGCATTAAAAGTCCAGTTGGCGGTGCTGCAGTGCTAAAACAGGCTAGTCCCTACC
Organism: Chelonoidis abingdonii; assembly: GCF_003597395.2. Lineage (NCBI taxonomy): Eukaryota > Metazoa > Chordata > Testudines > Testudinidae > Chelonoidis > Chelonoidis abingdonii. The sequence continues at coordinate 143,314,262 of NC_133772.1, read as the reverse complement.
TGTCCTGGCAACACACTGTGCCCCGGAAGTGGCCAGCAGGTTCAGCTCCTAGGTGGGGGGGCCACGGGCTCTGTGCATTGCCCCCACTGCAAGCACAGCTCCGCGCTCCCATTGGCCAGGAACCACAGCCAATGGGAGCTGGGGAAATGGTGCCTGTGGGCGAGAGCAGCACGCTTAGCCTCCTGGTCCACCTGCCTAGGAGCCAGACCTGCTAGCTGCTTCTGGGGTGCAGCGCGGTGCCAGGACAGGCAGGGAGCTGTCTGAGCCCTGGTGCACCACTGACTCGGAGCTGCCTGAGGTAAGCCTGAGTCCCAATCCCCTGCCCCGGCCCCCCCAAACCTGGAGTCTACTCTTGCACCCCACACCCCTCATCCCCACCCCAAATCATGCACCCCCAGCCAGAGCCTTCACTCCCTCCTGCACCCCAGCTCCTGTCCCAGACTGGAACCCCCTCCCACACCCTGAACCCCTCATTTCTGGCCCCATCCTGGAGCCTGCAACCCCCAGTTAGAGCCCTCACCCCCTCCTGCACTCCAACCCCCAGCCCAGAGAAAGTGAGTGAGGGCGGAGAAGAGGGAGCCACTGAGGGAGGGGGAATGTAGTGAGTGGGGGGAGGGGCCTCAGAGAAGGTGTGGGTCCTCGGGCAGGGGGTGGGGCCAGGTGTTCAGTTTTGTGCTATTAGAAAGTTGGCAACCCTAGGTTAGTGTGGTGTTTACTGTATGCGTAGATTGAAGTCATTTGACACCAGGAAGTGGGAATGGGGCCTGATGCTCACATCTCCTGGCAAACGTGAGGAGGGATCAGAGACAATCCAGAACCACCCGCTTTGAAGTCCACCTCTGACATCCTGCTGAGATGCAGCAACCAGTTTAAGCAAGCTCAGCAGACACAGGAAAGAACAAAAACAGTTGTCTGGCTTTGAAAAGGAAGTTGCTGGAGGACAGTGAGGGAGATCAAGAAAAGAGACTGACGGGTGGAGACCTTGGGGGGCTAGATGGACACTCAGACACCAGAGGCCACGCCTGCCTAAGCCTTAGGTAAGGCAGACACATGCACGGGCTGTTTATTATTGTAAAAACCTCTTCTCTTATGCCTTGCCTTGAATCGCACTGGGCAGGCAGTGCTCACCATCACCTTACTGTTCCTTTCTGAATTATTATCCCTTAGCTGTCTCTTGCTCATTTTATTATGACCAATTCTTACTGCATCCTGCATGTCTCATTCTTAAAGACTCATTAGCACCTACGCGTCTCTCTACATTCTTCTGATCATTTTACGGATTTGATGTATCTTCACAGGTGATTAGCTTGATATTTGCCCATCTATCTCCCAGTATCAGGGGCAATGCTATGCTAACCTTTGTGCCCACATGTTGAAAAACATGAGCATACCCAAAACATTAATAAGAGGGGAAGGTTAAAGTGCTGGACTGGGACTCAGCAGATCTTTGCTAGATTCCAGCATCTTTCAGCCTTCCTGTGGGATCATGGTTGAGGGACTTCACCTCTCAATTCCTCAGCATTCTGTCAGCAAAATACTACGTCCTTTCTTGCCTAGTTAGGTATAAGCACTGCAGGGCGGAGGCTGTCTCTTAGCATATGTATGGACAGCGTCTAGCACAATGGGGCATTTTCTTGGGTGGAGCCTGTAGGAAGCAGAGTAGTACAGAGTAAGCAGTTGCCCAAGCACAATGGGTAACTATATAGTCAAAACAACTGTGTATATTGTGCAGACATTTCTCTCTTTTCACCTGCATGTGTATGTCCTGTACGTGAAATGTACGCACCTATTTCAGTAAAATATATGGTCTGATTTTTAGAGGTGGACCTCCTAACAGCTTCCAGTGAAATCAAGAGGAGCCGAAGAGGTTTAAATCAACACTTCTGAAAATCAAGCCACTTATTTAGGTGTCTAACTGTAGGGACCCAGGTTTCAATAACGTTGCCTTAATCGTTTGTGTTTCAGGGAACACAAAACTCTTGCAAAGGTTTGTTTTCATAAGTAAACTCTGACTCTCAGGGGGACTTTAAACTTATTTATATATGTGTTTTCAACCTTTGCTGTTATGCTAGCCAGAGCTAGTCAGAAGACAATAAGTGCCCTATAAAAGAGTGAACAATTCACGCTGAGTTGTGGTCTGCCTACAAACAATTTAAACAGGAATGACACATTTTGGTTTCCTAAAAATATTTGGAAATTTGCCGGCTGATCAATGAGAATTGAAAGCCAAAATGTTTGTACCAAAAAGTATTTTTACAGAATGTGTGTCTCCTTGTTTTTTCAATGAAAAAGTGGAAAATTTCAAATGAAATCAACATTTTCCACACATCGTTGTTTTGCAAAACAAAAACAAAATGGCCATTTTCCATTTAAAAAAAAGTTCTACAGGAAATTTTTGATTGGCTCTAATGCTAGCATCACATATATAGACTTATATTGAGCTCCAACCACGCAAAACACATTTTGCATTGTATTAAAAAGCTGTAAAGAACATCAGTATGGTGCTGTCTCCCATTATACCTAACAAGAAAGTAACCCAGATGTGTTATGTAATATGCCGTATATCTTGAGGGTGCTTAACATCTTGCAAGATGCACCTTATAGCGAGTCACCAGTTCCCAACATTCGTCTTGAATGGTTCATTCTCTTGTAGTGCACGTCACCATTTTTGGATTGACATGAACAACTTGGATTGACATGCCACAGGACTCTTTGCTGCATGAACAGCTTGAAAGCAAAAAGAAGAGTTTTTCATCATCCATAAATATGAGATAGCAGATTTCATGCCAGATGAATCAATAATTCTATTTTAAAATGAATGCTCAAATTTGTAGTCTTTGAGTATGACATATTTTTTGGAATAAAAGAAAGCATCATTAAATAAAAGTAGTGGTAATTGCCTGTCTCTCTCTCTCTCTCAAAAAAAATAGTTGACCCTGCATATAAATTCTCCCTCAAGAAACCCATTAGTCTTTCTATATTGGTTAGCACAGTTAGTAATAACGATCCACAGAATAAATCTACAAATATGGTTTTTTTGCATGAACTTGGGTGATTGACCTGAAATGATTGAAAAGTTTCAGATAAAAATGGGAATGTTTCATTTGCAGACAATTGCTACTTCTATTATTTTACATTTTTTCTTTGTTCATGGGCACACAACAATTCTTTTCACTTTTAATCATAATAGAGTCAGTGGTGAGAAGAAACATGTGCTGTGCAGTAAGAGTGGTAATGAATACAAGGGGGTCACCCTACCAGTAGACCTCTCCTCTCCCCTAGTTCCCAATACAGACACTGCAGTGCACATAGGATCTTGAAGACATGTAGCACCCTTCTGTGCTACAGATGATCGAGATACTATGCTTTGTTGTAAACGTTGTCTCAAACTTTGTCATAATCTTGAATCGTATCTGCATTATGGAGCTTCAACAGTATGTGCAGCATTGCAAGTTGCTATGGTGTAATGCATTCTACTTCAGGTGCACACTGGACGTGACATCCGTACACAGCGCTCCCTGGAAGCGGTGCTGGGCCACTGGAGCACTCCATCTATGCCACAATTCCCACCAAACCTCTCCATCAGGGTATTGATGGTTATGTAACACAGCGGAGAGCTTTTCCAGCAAAGTGTTCCACTTTTTAAATTTCAAGTGAAAAATAGAGGGAAATTTTGCAAAATTGTTCTCAGCTATCTCTAGTGCATAATGTCTGTTTGCAGCTGGTCCCGTCATTGCTTTGAACAGTGAGTGCTTTTCTGGAAAAGGATTCAAGCATGTCTCGTAAGGAGCGGGGATGCAACTTGCCAGCTGCGTAGTCATGCCATCCGTGAAGAGTGCATAGCTGGAATTCAGGAAGTAGGCAGCAACTGAGACAGCAGCACTTTGAGATCAGGTGATGAAATAGGAGCTAGGTGTTATTAGCTCAGACCCCAAGAGAACGCAGTGATTACCAAGCTAAATAAGTGTAAGTGTCCAGCAACCTAAGTCCTTACAATAGCCACCATATCCTTTCCCCACCAAATGCTCAGCTAGATGGGACATCTCTCCAAGAAACGCAACCACACACAGGAACAGAAGTTGAAATTAACTCCCCTAGAAGTCATGTGTCTAAGGTTGAAGACGGAAAGGAACACACTGATCATCTAGTTTGACCTATTATATGTGCGGCCCCTAGAAGTTTTCCCTGAAGCTGGATTCTTGTTTTTACCCTTCTTGAATTTTTGCATTTTCTTTGAACTCTTCTCTGATATGTTCTGTTCCTCTATTGCTAAAACCACTTCTCGCCTCCCTTCCTGTTCAGAGCTTTGCCTCTCATTTTCATTATTGTACCCTCACATTCTCTGCCTCTCTCTCTCTGTCCCTTGTGTGCCCCATTCCCATCTCTATTTCTCCTTTGTTCTCGTGCTTGGCTTAGCCCTGGAGGAAGGAAAGTCTTATGGATAGGACACTGGACTAAGACTGAGCATATCCCAATACCCCCAAATCATGATATTTTTTAAATGATAAATGTACAGGTTTCTTCCCTTTGCCTTCTCATCTGAATCTTCAGGGTTCACATTTTCATGCTTTCTTGCCAGTCATGAGGGGTAGAAATGTACTTTATTTTCTAAAGGAAAGTTGACGTTCTCATGTTATAACATGACTCCGGGAGCAGAGCCTTTAAGAAAATGACCAAATAGCACAAGATTTAGCAACACTGGGTCATGTATAAATGCCTAGGAAGGTTGTGAGCTGGTCTCTTTTCAGGGCCATTTGGTATATCAATAATCTCTTTTTTCAGCCTTAGTGGCACCCTTCAGTCTCCATTCAGATTTCCTGGAAGCATTTGGGCCCAGAAATGCTCTACAATCATTTTCAAGCCTTCTAAGATCCAAGAGTCACTTTCTGACCTGAGACTTGTCCTGTTGAAATTTACATGGACAATCAAATGATGGCTTTCAAACATGGCTGATTGAGCAGTGTTTCCCATGCCTCCACCAGCATCTACAACGGTGGGCAAGAAACAGTCCCCAGGGACTGCAGATTAGCTCTAAGGCCTGTACACGGACATGGTGTGCTGCAGCTCGGTCAGTTGAAGCTAGAGGGCCAGATCCTGTGATGTATCATTTACAAATGTAAGCAGGGGAATGGTCCTGTTATTGTGGGGAACTCTCCTGGCTTATACACGACTCCAGTGAAGTGGGCTAGCGAAAGGATCTGAGTCCTCACTCCCACTTCCTTTACCCAGAGGCCTCCCTGCCCTTGAGGACTCCCCTTCCACTCTCCTGTCTGGCAGAGTCCTCGTAAACCCAGCAAGGCTGGGCCCAGGATTCCTGGGGGGCTCGACCCCCAACCTTGTTGTGGTCACTTAGGGCAGGGGCCATGGTGTCCCCACTCTGGGGTGCTCTCCCTGCACTGGATGCTTCCCTGACCCACTGATCATTACATACAGTTCAAAGCAAATGCAATTGATTAAACAACAAAAAGTTAAGAAAATAAGGAAAAAACTGGGAAAGGTGAAAGGAAAACCTGTCACCCCGCTCAGTGGCACGGGGACATCACAACCAGCATCTCTGGGATGTAAGAGACGTTCAGTCTGTTCCTCACAAGTCCCAGGCTCCTTCTCAGCCCCTGGCTGTGCTGCAGGGATGCTGCAGCTCGGACACTTGCTCTGGTGGTGGCCACAAGCCCTCAGGCTCTAGGTGGCAGGATCCTTCTTCCCAGAGTCACCTCCACCTCGTCGGGGTTACGCTCCCCATCCCAGTCTGGCCTGCAAGGCATCTTGGCCAGGGCCTCTCCCCATTGTCCTGGGGACAGACAGTCTCAAGGGCTTGTTTTCCCTCTCTTTTGGTACTGGGATATGGCCAACCAAAACTCCCCACTAAATTTTAGTAGGGGGCCAATTGTCCCCTAACACAAAGCTATCCTAATGCCTGAAACATGAGCCTTCTGCGTAGCAGCTTCTATACCAACCCTCTGGCAAACCCGGCCTGAAGGACAGGAAAGGAGGTGAGTGTCCAGCTGCCAGAAAGTCTCCCTGCCCTACTCACCATGAGTAGCACCTTCCTTCTTATTAAACACACTCATTGACCATAGTCCCACTCCTCCATTTGCCTTGGTGGGTCTACTCACGGAGTAGATCATTGCTTAGTGCTAGGAGAGGTGTCAGATGTGTCTTACAATATGCCTGTACAGCAGCTAGCACAATAGGACCCCAACCTCAGCTGGGGCCTCGCGATGTTACTAGGGTACATGATTAAAGTCAAGAGTGGAGGAGAGTAAAGGCTGACCTCAGTTTATGGGACTGCTGGAAGGGGGAAAGTGTCTAATAGATCTCAACATATGAAAGTACTAAATTGTTAGAATAAGCAGGTACAGTACAAAATTGCATGGTACAAAATACTTTACGTAGTGAGTTGAATTCATGAATAAATCAATCAACACTCTGGTAAGTAAAAAAAGCAAAAGTATTGGAACATCATCGGCAAATATGTCAGACGAGTCTTCTTGAACCTCAGAGGGCAGGGATTTGGAATCTAAAAATCTTTTTTGTGTCACCAGAATCTACAAAGGTGTCTCTATTACCCTTGAAAAAGATTTCAAAGATGGGCTGGATTTAAAAAAGCCTGAAGCTTCAACACCCAGTTTTAACAAACCCTGCTTTCAGTGATTCATCTCCAAATCTGCTTGCTTGAGTATCACAAGACACATCAGGAAACATGTAAATACGGTGAAACTGACCCTGAGCTCACTTGAGCTGGTTTTGTACCAGTGTAACTCATTGGACTTCGCTGGAGTTGTCCCTGATTTACGCTGATATAAGTGACAGCTGAGTCATTCCCTGAACATTTTTCTAGCAAACGTCACTGTTTTTTCTTTCTTTCTAATTTGAAAGCAATCTCTGTCCCTATCCGCCACGTAGAACAAAAGGTCACAAGCAGAGTTCAGCTGTGATCAGTAAAAGAGATTCCACCATTTTTTTTATTACCACTAATTATGCCTTGAGGGCCAGAAGTCAAAAAAGGAATGCATAAAGCTTTTTCAGCTTGTAAATGAGGTATACATTGAAAACCATAATTCTCTTTTTTCCCCTAGCAAGCCAGGAAGAGCAAACATCAGACCCAAAATATGCAGATTTTTAATTCTGGAAATATGTTCAAAAATTCTAATTCCCAATGTTCTCCTTCAACTGTCATAAAGTGCCTTTCAGATTTTTAGTTCTGATTTCATTTTTATGACCTGAAAATATAATTTTGAAAATATTTTTGAAGTTGAGCTTGAGTTTCCTCTATGTTGGCGCTTATCAGGCCGGCAACATCAGTAGAATAATACTTTTTTAAAAATCTAATTGTGTAAAGAGAGCGGAATAGCTTCATCTCGCTCAACAGAAGCAATACTAGCTTGAGAAGAAGGAATAATGAGTTTTGCATATCCCTTTTATGCCAACTCCATGCAACCTTCAGAACTAATCCAGAATATCTAGTGAGTTAATAGTTCTGAGTTTGCCTCTTTCAATACTGTGTGTGTGGGAGGGGAGGAAATCCTTAACAGAAACTTTCTTTACAAATGCTCACAATGAAATACTCCCAGAGACGTCACATTCCAGCAACCATATTCTCAAAATAGTCACTACAAATAGTGCACTAGTTATCAAATCTGAACCACAGGTGCAAATACCATTGACTTGTCATTCCTTGAAAACCAATGTTTAGAGCTGGTCAAAAAATGGGATGAGGTTTTTGTAAACATTTGTATTTTTTTCCAAAAGAAAAATGTCAGCACAATTTCAAATTTTGAAATGTTTCAACCAGCTGATCAAAAACAAAATGAAATTTTCACTGTAACCTGTATTTGCTTTAAAAAAAAAATTGGGGGGAAAGTCCTTGAAACTGCATATTTCAAAAATTTACAACCAACTTGTACAAATTTTGTAAGTTTCCTCAAATCACAAACCAAAAACCAAGGCCATACAAGAATTACCAATACACACACTAACAATAACAAACCAGAAGTACAAATCTGCCCTTTATTTGCTCAAGTAACTATCAATGATCAGGCTAAATATTGCCTTTATGTTCCTTGTCCCAGATATGACACTGGCAAGGAAGCCATGCCAGAGGTGTGATCACAGAGTGATATTAACCTCCATGTTCTTCAGCCTCAAAAATGGTTTTAGCATGGAGGGTGGTGAGAACTATGGTGGCATTGTGATCCAGGCTCTGACATGACTGTGATTTTAACTATGAGAACTATGATGAAGCTTCACCTAGTCAGCAGTTAGTTATATGGTTTATCACATAGTGCTGCCTTCCAGCTACTTTTATGCCTCGCTGATGTCACTGTGTATAAGTCTGTGAAGAATTGTGTCCAATGAAGAATTGTGCACCTCTATGATAAATCATGAAGCCATTGACAATGTGGCCATTTTGTAACTACCCTACATAAGAAGAGAGATTGCAGAGAATTCATTATGGGGGAACCTCACCTTTGTGCAGAGCGTCAGCCCAAAGCCAATGTACCACTCAGGACCGGTGCAACCATTTAGGTGACCTAGGCAGTTGCCTAGGGCGCTAGGATTTGAGGGGCGGCATTTTCTTCAGCAGTGACCACAGCGGCTGGATTTTCAGGCCCTCAGGTCGCCGCCGGCATTTAGGTTGAGGGAGCTGGGGCAGGGGAGCGCTGGGAGGGCCGCCTACAGCAAGTAAGGGAAGAGGGCAGCACGCAGAAAAACTCCCCACCCCAGCTCACCCCTGCCCTGCCTCCTCCCCGAGCACGCTGTGGCTGCTTCGCTTCTCCCACCTCCCAGGCTTGCAGTGCCTAAGCTGATTGGCGCCGCAAGCCTGGGAGGCGGAAGAAGTGAAACAGTGACTGTGTGCTCAGGGTGGAGGCGGAGCAGGGGTACCTCAGGGTGGAGGATGGGGGGTGAGGAGCTGCCGCAGGGGGGCACCTCAGGGAGGAGGGGGGGAGCTGTCATGGAGGGGGGGCCTCAGGGCGGGGACTCGCAGATGGGGGAGGGCGCAAGGTGGAAGTTTGGCCTAGGGCGCAATACATCCTTGCACTGGCCCTGGTACCAGTTATGTCCCAACTGAGTCTATTGAGGAACTGAAGTGGTGCAAACAGTTGAAAGTGGCTCATTGGATGCACAGACCTGGGCTGGGCCTCCGCACAGGGGCGAATGTCATCCTCTGTTCGCTATTAGAGCAAACGAACGTAATATCTGAAGTACAATGCTGTAAAACAAAACTTAGGGACCGAAGCAGTATGATTTGTAGAGGAAAAGCAGAAGGGTGAAATCCTGGCTCCACTGAAGTTCATGGGAATTTTTCCATGAACTTCAAAAGGGTTATAATTTCTCTCCAAACCCTCACCAGAAATGAGATGACATCGTGTTTAAAAAGACGTCACATGAGAAAGGCAAGAAAAACAGAATGAGATTTGTCGTAGAAACATGCAAATTGTTGTATCAGGGGATGAATAATTCAAAACACAGATATTCAGCAAGAGGAAGATGTCTGGAAAGTGGAGTCAAAGTGAAGAAAACCCAGGAATGACAGCTGATAGCAAATTGGGTATGAACTTGCAAAGGACTATGGACCCTGTGAGCCCGGCTTGCAGTCCTAGAAGTCACAAAAGCAACGCAAACCGAAACATGCAGAACAACTTTGGCGTTGTGTATTTTCATTAGATCATTTATATGACAGTCATAGTTGAATGGGAAGGGTCCCTGACGCAGAGTCCTGGCTCAGCCAGTGCACCTACTGGGCCCAGTGCCCTTCCAGAATCAGCTGCTGCTATCGCATATGATCCTCCTTCGGCACTTGACATCATGACACCAGTCAGCCCATCCAACCCCTCCATGAGTTTGATATCATGGGGTTTCCCCATCAATTCCCATACACTTCCACAGACCAGTGCTCACCAATTTACAGCAGCAATTGTTAGTTATGTACACTATTGACTCATACTATCTATCCTGCAGCAACTCTTGGTGCCAGACATGGGGGCCAAGGGTGAAACCTGTATGGCCACATCCAGGATGTTCCTGCTATCCACATCCTACTTCTACTCCTGTGCTCTTCCATAGTCCTATGGACCTCTCCTCTCCTCCTTTCTTCACTTTCCCTTCCTGGAGAGTCAGTAGTAAGACTGGAGAGAAAGATCAGCCATGAAATTCACAAGTGTTCCAGTCCCTCTCCTCCTCTTTCTGATGAACACCAGCAAATTTCTCAGCCCTGTGGAAGCTTGCAGACATTGGCTCGGGAACTCTAGGTAAGCAAAGCCAGCTATCTGCCACTTTGGCCCAAGTTAATGTGTCAAGGTTATAACAAAATTGTCAATTTGAGGCAACAACTACAGTCAATCTGATCTCCTTTCCTCTTCTTCCTCATGCAAAAAATGTGTTTTCAAAATATTATTGTTCCTCTAGTGCCAAAAAAAAATAGATTAAAAGTCAGTTTCCCCCCAAAGGCCACACTTGTTTTTCAAGAAAGATAAAAGAGTCACTGGGTAGCCTTGTTGATGAAAAAGTGTAATAGGCATTTCTCACTTCTTCTTTCTGGGCCACTCTGTGAAGTAGAGATGAAATTATTTCTCAGATTCTCTCTCCATGTTCCCTGGCCTCCCATTTAGAGATAAAGATTGTATTTCCTGGGCTTTATCGTCATGACTGTGTAGGCTTTTGTCTCCTACAAAGGATACAGCTTCCTGGAGTTTAACAGCTCTTTATAACCTGTCAGAGTTCTAATATAATGTGCATATGACATGGTTACAGTTTATTTTATAATGGCCAAGCCACTCTTGGAATGTCTTTTCCCTCTAAAAGAATTCTTCAGGCTCAGTCAGGGGAAGTTTCCTCTCTTTTATTTTCTTGATGTCAGGACAAGTCATGTACTGGACTCTTTTGTTTCCTTTTGGGCGGAAATCATAATAATTGCAAAAGGTACTCAAAAGACATTTTTTTTTTCATTCTCATATCCACTTTACATTGATTACAGCTATGTGCTTGTCCTGTATTTTCATGATAATAAATAACCCCTTTTGTGTTCATTTTGATGGACCCAGAGACTGAAAGGAGTTACTGTGGCCCAGTTACTCTATAGCATTAAACAATTAAATATTGTTCAGGGTTTCGAGAACTGAGACCTCAGCCAGCTTAGTTCCATTGCAAACATGCTAGAAAATTCTTGGCAAAATTTGGAAATGTGCGAGTAGGATACGGAGAAGTAAAAGAATCCAAAAGAAAATGTATAGCATCTTGAAACTGCAACTGAGCAGTTATGCAAAGTCATCTTAATTTCAATTTCTTAAAAGTCTCCTTTTCAGAGAAAGGGTTTTGGTTGGAGTTCGTTACTTTGTCAGACAGGAAGGGTTAGGTCTTTTGATGGATTTTTAAAGCATCTGTGAGTTTTGTCAAAAACCAGACAGACAAGCTCAAGATGGGGACCACACAGGACAGCAAAGGTGTGTGTGTGTGTGTGTGTGCCGGGGGGATATTACTTTCTGCTGAAGTTCCCAGGCCCTGCAGTGGCTGGTCAGTCACAGACTGATGCTCTGAGCTGGTGGATTGGCCTCAGCAACTGTTGCTGCAGACGTCCGCTCCCTTCCCCATTCTGGGACATCACTGGATGGTCTGGCAGGCCCCTCTCTTTCCCTGGTCCGTCTTGGGATGGGCTGACTCATCTTTTTGTCCTGCTGCCATACTGTGCAGCTGGTCTCAGGATAAGGACAAAATCCGAGAAACGTAAGAGAGAGATAGTGAGGGATGAAAAGGAGACAGAGCAGGATCTCACGTGTATCAACCCAGGGTCCTCGCTGTTCTAGTCCTCATTGGTGTTTGCAGGTCTGGTTGTACCTGATGATCCTCAAGGCTCACCAGTGAAGGTCAGAGTCCCCAGAGCGCAGCGGAGACGTTTGGGCCTTTTCCGAGGCCCTTCTCTCCCCCCTCAGGAGTCCCTGATTTTGCTCCTCAAAGTCTCTTTTTTAAGGACCCCAATGAGGGGTAATGGGCAGAATACCCCATCCCCTCATTATTGTGTCCACCGGTTAGGTTGAATTTCTGACACCCAAATCTTGGTCCTTTATTTTCTTGTTGCAATTCCCTCTTGTTTGCAAATCATGAGCTTCTCATTGTTCTGGGGTCAGCCAGATGGCCCTTGTCTATTTGCTCCAGTCCAGCCTCTGTCTCCTTTTCGTCACCTAGAACAATGAATATTGATAGAAAGGCTGCTGGAGCATTTCATGAACAGACAACCTCTTTCCAACAGATGAGCTCACAGTCGGCAGGAAGAATCTTCACTATTCCTCTCCATAGCCACTCTTGTCAAGATACCCTGCAGTATTTTTACTCACCCTTGTGTGATTTCGCCTATGTCTCCATATTCAGACACTGTGTTCAGTGCAAAAAGGTTGTTTGCTGCTTCATGTTGTTTACAAGGGGAGTTTTGCCTGAGACAGCACATCAAACTTTGGCCTTGACATTTTATTTACGTTCTGAGCATCTTGATATGGCATCCTGAGCCATTCCTAGCCAGTTCATGAGTCGTGTTCAGAGATGACTCCAAGTTTTTTGCCGCTCCAAGCTGCATGAGCTTGGCTACACTTGCAAGTTGCAGCGCTGGCGAGGGGGTTACAGCGTTGCAACTTAGCAGGTGTCTACACTTAAAAGCTCAGCCAGCGTTGCAACTCCCTGTTTGCAGCACTGGCTGTACACCTGGGTCTGCTTCCGGTGTAGCGAGACCAGCGCTGGTGATGCAGCGCTGGTCATCAGGTGTGGACACTCACCAGTGTTTTTATTGGCCTCCAGGGTATTAGGACTTATCCCAGCATTCCTTTTCAGCCTCTCTGGTCACGCTTAGCACTCCACTGCCCTGGGCTCAGGTGATCCGTCCTTTAAATGCCCCGGGAATTTTAAAAATCCTCTTCCTGTTTGCTCAGCGAGGCATGGCGTGGAGTGCAATCAATCAATCAATCAGCAACAATGCCTCCACGCCCCAAACGTTCCCCAGCATGGAGCACTGCCGAGCTGCAGGATCTAATCAGTGTGTGGGGAGAAGAGACAGTTCAGTCCCAGCTGCGATCCAGCCGCAGAAATTATGATATCTACGGCCAGATATCACAGTCAATGCAAGACAGGGGCTATGACCGAGATGCCGTTCAGTGTAGGGTTAAGGTGAAAGAACTGAGAAGTGTGCTACAGCAAAGCCCGTGATGGAAACCGTCGCTCTGGTGCTGCCCCACTACCTGCCGGTTTTACAAGGAGCTGGATGCGATACTGGGATGTAACCCCACTGCCAATCCTAGGATCATATCGGACAGTTCACAGCCTGGAGACCAGGGTGAAGGGGACACAGAGGGTGATGTTCCTGCAGACTGCAGCCAGGAGCTGTTTTCTACCCAGGAAGAAGCAAGCCAGTCGCTGGGTGCTACTATTGAGGAAGGATCAGAGGAGTCTGTTCCAGGTAAGAAGCTTTTATTACAAGGATGCAAATGTTTTGGGAGCAGGGGGCTATGCCTAGATGTGGAATAGCCCATTGATTTGATCTATCACGTCGTGGTAATCTGCCTCTGTAATCTCTTCAAAAGTTTCAGCCAGAGCGTGTGCAATGCGCTTTCAACAAGTTTATGGGGAGAGCAACTGTGTTCCTTGTCCCCAGCCAGGCTAACACGTCCGCGCCATTGTGCCGTGAGGGGTGGGGGATCATGGCTACACACAGGGAAGCTGCGTAGGGACCAGGGCGGAATCCACATAGCTGTAGAAGGGTCTCCCGCTCCTCGCAGGTGACCCTGAGCAGCGAGATATCTGGAAGGTTACAATTCTGTTGAAAATGCAGGGATACTGTTAAGTGCTATTTCCCTGCACCTGATCTTTGCATAAACCCCATGGCTAACAGGGAAAGAGAAAGGCAGCCTGAAAACCCCCCCCTGCCCCTGTGAGCCGTGTGTGCAAGATGCCTTTCTCTGATTTCCCTGTACCTGATCTTTGCATAAACCCCATGGCTAAAGGCAGCCTGAAAACCCCCACCTGCCCCTGTGAGCCGCGTGTGCAAGATGCCTTTCTCTGATTTCCCTGCACCTGATCTTTGCATAAACCCCATGGCTAACAGGTATTTCAGCACCTGATCTTTGCTTTCACATAAAACCCATGGCTTCCATGTCAATCGTTCCCCAACCTTCCTTTCCCAGGTGTGCTGCATGTGTTATTTCCCTGTAGCAGAACCAATCAGACCCACCTTTTCCCCAGTGATCCAAATGGCTTTAAACTCACCATGTGTATTCGATCTGCTGCAGTGTCCAGAGTGTGGTATGTTCACACTGTCTGTGAATGATGCTACAAATACTCTTAAAAAAAAGCTTCCTCTGTATTAACATTTTATCTCTGTTTTTTTTAAGTGTCCTTGAGTCCATCTGGAGCAACAGACACTTCTGAAAGGCTAAGAAACTTAAGAAAAAAGCCTAGGAAATCGAAGGAACAGCTTGTGAAAGCAGTCATGAATATGTATTCCGCAGAACAGAAAAAGTTACAGCATTGGCGGGAAAAACGTAGCATTAAGAAGGATCAGGCAGCAAAGAGAACCACAGATCGGCTGCTAAGCCTCATGGAACGCCACACAGACCTCATGCAGTCAATGGTAGACATGCAGGCAGACCACTACCGTGGATGCCTCAGCCCATCCCAAAACTCAACACATTGTGCCCCACTGTTTCCTCAAAACACCCATTTCCAGCATCCTGGTGCTTACCACCACCAACTGCCCCCAACACCAATACGTTCACCTCACAGCCCTGATAACTGCGACCCTTACCCAATGCACTCAACCCCCATCACCATGCAGCATTTTAATCCTCAAGTGCAGCAGGCAGTGCATAGCCCTCAAGGAAGAACATATTCAAACCTGTGAGTGTAATGCTCCTCACCGTACCCCCCTTCCTGTTTTATGTACTGTATATTTTTAATAAAGGATTTCTTGTCTTTTAAACAGTTTTATTTATTACAGAAAGTGTAACATACTGTACCACAAGTGAAAAATAGGAACTGCAAATCATTGCAACCACTGCAAGTAACTGCTGTGGGCACTGCACTAAACTGCAGTGGAAGGCACCCAACATTACTGTTGGCTTTCAGCCTCAAAGTGCTCCTTTAAGGCATCCCTAATCCTTGAAGCACTGTGCTGGGCCTCTCTAGTAGCCCTGCTCTCTGGCTGTGCAAATTCAGCCTCCAGGCGTTGAACCTCGGAGGCCCATTCGTCACGGAAGGTTTCACCCTTCCCTTCACAAATATTATGGAGGATACAGCACGCGGTTATAATCGCTGGGATGCTGCTTTCACCACGTGTAGCTTCCCGTAGAGACTTCTCCATCTCCCCTTTCAAACGTCCAAAAGCACACTCCACAGTCATTCTGCACCGCTCAGCCTGTAGTTGAACCGGTCCTTGCTCATGTCAAGCTTCCCTGTATACGGTTTCATGAGCCAAGGCATTAACGGGT
The DNA here is from genome assembly GCF_003597395.2 of Chelonoidis abingdonii. Taxonomy (NCBI): domain Eukaryota; kingdom Metazoa; phylum Chordata; order Testudines; family Testudinidae; genus Chelonoidis; species Chelonoidis abingdonii. The sequence goes on along the minus strand of NC_133772.1, from coordinate 143,298,798 downwards.
AAGCGGGGTCTCCAAGGATCACAATGGGCATTTCGACGTCCCCCAGTGTGATCTTACGGTCTGGGAAAAAAGTCCCTGCCTGCAGCTTCCTGAACAGGCCACTGTTCCGAAAGATGCGTGCATCATGCACCTTTCCAGGCCATCCTGTGTAAATGTCAGTGAAACGCCCACGGTGATCCACAAGCGCTGGAGAACCATTGAGAAATACCCCTTCCGATTAATGTACTCGGATGCCAGGTGGGGTGGTGCCAGAATAGGAATATGCGTTCCCATCTATTGCCCCTCCACAGTTAGGGAACCCATTTGGGCAAAGCCATCCACAATGTCCTGCACATTCCCCAGAGTCACGGTTCGTCTGAACAGGATGCGATTAATGGCCCTGCAAACTTGCATCACACATATTCCAACGGTCGACTTTCCCACTCCAAACTGGTTTGCGACCCATCGGTAGCTGTCTGGAGTTGCCAGCTTCCAGACTGCAATAGCCACCCGCTTCTCCACTGACAGGGCAGCTCTCAGTCTCGTGTCCTTGCGCTGCAGGGTTGGGGCGAGCTCAGCACACAGTCCCATGAAAGTGGCTTTTCGCATCCTAAAGTTCTGCAGCCACTGCTCGTCATCCCAGACTTGCAGGACGATGTGATCCCACCACTCAGTACTTGTTTCCCGAGCCCAAAGGCGGCGTTCCACGCTGCAGAGCACGTCCGTTACTGCGACAAGCAATTTAGTGTCAGCCGCGTCAGCCGCATCTATTTCATCATCTGAGCTCTCACTGTCACTTTGGAGCATAAGGAATAGATCAACTGCCAGACGGGATGTGCTGGCAACATTCATCAGCAACATCCTAAGCAGCTCGGGCTCCATTTCTTACTGAAATCACGCGGCAGAATCACAATGGCACCAAACGGCTGAAAAGGGAAGCGATGCACCACGGGTCGTTGGAACAGGAAGCGGAATGACCCGCACCCTTCCGTCCCCTTCCCACAACCCCCAGCAGCAAATTGGGACGAGGTGCTCTGTGGGATAGCTGCCCACAATGCACCACTCACAACAGCGCTGCAACTGGTGCAAGTGTGGACACACTGCAGCACTGGTCGCTGTCAGTGTGGACACACTGCAGCGCTGGCCGTACACAGTTGTACGACCACAGCTGTAACTGCCAGCGCTGCAAAACTGTAAGTGTAGACAAAGCCTGAGCTATTTTGCGGCAAGTCTGGGAGGGAAGGGGGAGAAGCAGAGCGGCAGCACGCTCGGGGGAGCAGGAGGCAATGAAGTGGAAGTGAGCTGGAGGGGGAGCAGTTCCTCTGCCCCCTCGGGTTACTTCCTGCGACCCTCCCTGCACCCCCCACCTCCGCTCAGGGCTGGCTCCCAGCTCTTTGCGCCTCAAGCAAAAAAAAAAAAAAAAAAAGGACCTGGCCTGCTGCCCCTTGGAAAGCGCTGCCCCAAGCACGTGCTGGTGCCTAGAGCCGGCCCTGGTCATATTGCCTTGATGTCTGTTCACCCTGGTGACTCACTGCAATATTTCTCTCCTTGTCCCTCTTGGTAGAACTACTTTGTCCTTCACTGTACCTAGTCTGTCCTGAGTCCGAAATAGTTTGGCATGAGCCGCTAGCTGTTTACTTTCCCTGTGTGAATTACTCGATATGGGCTGCATGACTAGTGGCAATACAGCATCATTTTGTGTCTTCAGATCCCAGCTTCTACCTGATCTCACTGGTAAGTGTCTGAATTATTTCTACAGCAAATATTATTCTCTCTTCTGTCTGTGTGTCTTTTTCTTCTTGTGGGCAATCTAAGATAGCATGCCTATTTCTGGTAAGGGTTGAATGGAGTATAAATATCTTTTCGGTTGTAATAATATTCCCTGTAATCTAGCAGATGCTTTTCTTAAAGGTTTATTAAGTGCAGTCTGTAAAGGTTTGTGATCAGTCTGTGCAGCTTCTCTGCAAAATAAATACGGATTACATTTTCTTGTAGTGTAGAGCACTCTCAGTAGCTCTTTTTCTGTCTGGGCAGAGTTCTACCCAGCAGAATTCAGAGAGCTGGTTGTGTGGCTACTGAACAACTTTGTTGCACTCAGCACCTTTCCCATGTATTTTATGATGCCAAAACCTGAATCTTTATTGGAGTCTGTGGCTCAAATTCCCACAGAGCTACTTTCAGACAATTGAAGGCATTATCCTGCTGTGACCCGCCAAAACCATATAGTAATGTGATGGCGTGGCCACCCGGCAAAAGGTCTGAGTGGGTTAATGTGGGCTAGGAGGGGCCAATTACCACAGGGACAGGAGAGGGTTAGGGCCTAATGGAAGATGAACCCAGTCGGGGGAAGAGCTGGACTAGGATGATGAAGCCAGGAAGTGAAAGCAGGAATGGTGCTGCAAGGAAGAGGTCTGCAGTCACTCCCAAGAGGGTAAGGGAGTTGACCAGGGACAAGGAGGCAGTGTCGGGGATAGTAAGCCCTGGGGTCCTGCCCTGGAATAGGCAATCTGGCAAGAGGCTGAGAAGGGTGAAGTAGCCACAGGGAACAGAGGAAACTCTCGAGAGATGAGCAAGGAGATAGTGAGGTCTGATAGGAAGGAGTGCAGAGATACAGCCACAGGATCTGAGACAGTAGATTTAGGTTGCTAGCCACAGGGTCCCTGAGCTGGAACCCAGAGTAGCATGAGGTCTGGATTCCCCTACTAGCCACTGGGAAAATAGCACTGGACCAAGATTTGGAACTGACTTTGTCTGGCCAGCTTGTCTGGTGGGACTTTGTTATTCTGGAAAGGGAGGGCTACATCATGAGCTGGTCAGAGGGCTGAGTCACAGAGAGAGGTGGGCTGAGCATGATCAGTGGATGAAAGGGGGCACCAGACACAAGAAGAGCTAATTTCTAGACCTAGCCACCAGCAGGTGCACTTGCAGTGAGTGGTCCAAGTCCCCTTTACAAATATCTTTGCACTGAAGCTTTCACAAAGATGTAGGAGGCTCACTGGGTATAATATGTCATAATCCCCAGTAGGCACTAAGCCAGTTTCTTCATCTTCAAGAGGAAGGCATTGTTTCTGTGGTCCTGTGCTTGGCTTGACATGGTCTAACCTCTGGTGGAATTGCTATGGGTCCTATGGACATCAGCTTACCACTTTGTGCGACACGGTCAGGCCAGAGGGCTACAGGAGAGTGATTGAAGGCAGATATATTAGCCCCAGGTTAAGTAGGTCCCCTTTCTCTGAGTGAGGTAACAGGGAAGGTTCCAGAACAATCAGGAGTTTTCTGGGAACAATTAAGGCAGACAGGCTGATTAGAACATCTGCAGCCAATCAAGAAGCTGCTAGAATCAATTAAGGCAGGCTAATCAGGGCACTTGGGTTTAAAAAGGAGCTCACTTGAGTTTGTGATGCATGTGTAAGGAGCTGGGAGCAAGAGGCTCGAGGAGCTAAGAGGGAGAGGGTGTGTTGCTGGAGGATTGAGGAGTATCAGACACCAGGAGGAAGGTCCTGTAGTGAGGATAAAGAAGATGTTTGAGGAGGCCATGGGGAAGTAGCCCAAGGAGTTATAGCTGTCATGCAGCTGTTCTAGGAGGACAGCTGCGGTCCACAAGGTCCTGGGTTGGAACCTGGAGTAGAGAGTGGGCCTGGGTTCCCCCCAAACCTCCCAACTCCTGATCAGACACGGGAGGAATTGACCCATACTGTGGGTTCCACCAGAGAGGAAGATCACCGAGGTAAGCAAATCCACCAATAAGCGCAGGACCCACCAAGGTAGAGGAGGAGCTTTGTCACATAATTTATGTAGAACAGCCACGGGGGGTGGGGGGAGGCATCAAGCACACACTGAATCAGTGAGTTGCGCCTTGCACATGAAACAACAGTGCAGCACCAAGCATAATAATTCCTGCTGTTTTTCCTGGCCAGTAGGACCTCTCACGCTTTCAATACGTAGTAGCTGTTTGCATATAGTATTTCATTTAGTGGCTTCTCAAATTCAATTCCTTTGTGTGGTGCATGCTTGCGTGTGCTTTTCCCCCTGGACTCTCCAACCAATTTGCCCCCAAATACAGACAATTTGCTTTAATTTTCTGGGTCACAGTAGCCTGGAATAGCAATTCTGGTGGCTTCTGTTGCTCAGCAAATGCAAAGTGCCTGATGTCTACTCAGATCTGCTCCTCTGAGCAGACTTTCTTTTCAGCATTTGCCTTTAGTGCTGACTACACTATGTTTTGAACAACCTGACCACTCTGCAGGCTAATACTAGTTGATCATGCTACACATCCAAATACCTAGGAAGAAGTGCTCATATTTGAACCCATTAATTCTTTTTTTCATCACAAAGTCTCTTGCTAAAGACGAGACAGGCATGAATTGGTCTGTGGTTTTACAATAGCAAATTCTGACAATAAAAATATCATTACACAGTTATTGGATGAGTCTAGGGCCACTGGTGGACAATTGCTTGTCTTATTAACCACATTAATATCCTTTATGTAACAAATTTCCATTTCAGCAACGGTGTTTTTTGTACAGCATACACAGCAAGCGGAGGAAGCAATAAAAGAAGAGAGAAGGTGGGGGCATTGAGAAACTATCCCCCAACTGAGTTTTCTGATGTACCCAAATTAGCCAGTGGCTTATGCAGCGCAGAAACCTGAGTCTGACATGGTGAATTCACCAGAATTCCCAACTCAGATGCCAAAATAATTCAAAATATTAAAACCAATACGTATCACAGTCTCCTGTCGTATTACTCAGCCATAACTCAGATAGTGATCTGCAGTCATCAAATTTGCTTTGCTGCACAGAAGTTTTGAGCTGCAGAGAGATTTCTTGTGTGAGGAATGAGAGTCAAAAGAAATGTAAATTCAATTTTGTCTGGTTAATTTTTTTTTAAAGAGTAGGTATGGAATGGAAATAATTTAAAAGAAAAGTCTATTCATTTCTCCTTCTTCGACCTTCTTGTTCCATTTTTTATCCAGCATTAATGTTTTTTTTACTTCTCTTTGCTGGCTTGTTTCAGACATCTACCTCCACTTGCTCAGTGCATTCATCACGTTGGTTTGGGGTCATTCATCTCTGCTTTTCCTCTAAAAGTTAATACATGTTTAATGGGTGGGTAATGTGCAAGACAGAAATATTTGACACACTTTTGAAAGACATTAGAATAATGCCCTTCCAAATTTGTCTAGAGCTACATCTCTCATTTGTAAGATGCTCAATGGTCTTTCAATGATCGGTCTAATGTGCTTGTAAAGTTCATTATCATCTTTGGAAGGGATATAAACCCATCTTTGGCACATTAATCAACAACTTACTGAGAGGGGATAAGGCAGAAACTTTTCTTAGGGACAGGTTATTCCATAACTGCTTGCTGCAGGCCTTCTTGTACCTTCCTCGGAAGCAGAGACAAGATAAAGTTTATTATTTATGTTCCAGTTATTTATACACTATGGGGCCCCAATGGAGATCAGGGTCCCATTGTGCTAGGCTCTGTAAACACACACAGCAAGACAGAGACGGTGCCCCAAAACTTTGCCAATCTAAGTAAATAAAACAGAGGTGGCAAAAGGAGTGTTGTTATCCCTATTGCACATGGGGAATTGAGTCATAGAGAGACTAAATAACTTGCCCCAGGCCACACAGGAAGTCTATTGCAGAGCAAAAAAGTGAATCTAGATTTTTCTTGGTCCCATTATAAAACCATCCTTCCTCTCAAATTTAGGACGTTGGATTAGATGAACCACTAGTCTGATCTAAGATGGCAATTCCTATGCTCATTTCACTGCAATGTTTTTATTCCTTAGGGGGTCTGGAGGTGGGAAATAGGGGGGTCACTGGCTTCATAATCCAGGGCTATCTAATGTCAGCTTCCCCCCAATTTAAAAAAAAAGTTAGAAAATGAGCATTAAATGTTATTTGATTAATATCCCAAATCCATCCTATCTGAATACCCTTACCAAGCAGCTTTAAAATGGCCAGCTTCCTGTCAATAATTGAATCGAGTCACGATCTGAGATGAATACCTAATAGTTATTGCTTTTAAATTGTATAGTATGCAGTTGAGTAAAGTACATAGTCACATCCGTGTCTTTAAGGCATGCAAGAAATTAGAGTAGCCCTTTCAGATAGTTGAAAGCAGCTATCAAATCCCCCCTCATTCTTCTCTTTTGCAGACTAAATAATCCCAGTTCCCTCAGCCTCTCCTCCTAAATCGTGTGCTCCAGCCCCCTAATCATTTTTGTTGCCCTCTGCTGGACTCGCTCCAATTTGTCCACATCCTTTCTGTAGTGGGGGGACCAAAACTGGATGCAATACTCCAGATGCGGTGTCACCAGTGCTGAATAGAAGGGAATAATCACTTCCCTTGATCTGCTGGCAATGTTCCTATTAATACAGCCCAATATGCCATTAGCTTTCTTGGCAACAAGCGCACACTGCTGACTCATATCCAGCTTCTTGTCCACTGTAATCCCCAGGTCCTTTTCTGCAGAACTGCTGCTTAGCTCATCGGTCCCTAGCCTGTAGCAGTGCATGGGATTCTTCCGTCCTAAGTGCAGGACTCTGCACTTGTCCTTGTTGAACCTCTTCAGGTTTTTGTTGGCCCAATCCTCTAATTTGTCCAGATCCCTCTGTATCCTATCCTTACCCTTCAGTGTATCTAGCACTCCTCCTAGTTTAGTGTCACCTGCAAACTTGCTGAGGGTGCAGTCCACACCATCCTCCAGGTCATTAGGAGTGGTAGATACATAAATTTGACTAGATGCATTTATTACCACAGTTATATTTTCATGCAAGTACAATGGAATTCTGCAATGATCTAAAAGCTTACAAGCAATGTTACTTTTATTCTGCTGTTACGCTTCTTGGATATAAATGTGATTTATTCCATACATTTAATCACCACGTTTTTTAAATGAAAGACGTTTGAACTTGAAAGAAATTCCACTGATGGTACCTCTTGCAGAGCTTCTCGGTAAAACTGCTTTGTGTGTGTGTAAGTATAGATGTTTGACTTTTGAACAACTGTCAAGTCTAACAGACACAATTGAGAGATATGGCAGATTATATAACATGGAAATAACATTGATGACATGGTAGGCTATTCTTACAGTGAATTCATGCTTCCAGCTTCTACAGGTTGTTTTGCATTCTGCTGTATTTCAGTTTCTGTTAGACAAAGGAAGAAATAAGAACACTTAGAATGGGAATATGTGACATACCCAAGGTACAATCTGTATTGAGGAACAGCTGTCTTTCCAGTTCTCTGAGGGGGGCTTTTACACTTCTTCACTGAGAGAGCTACAACTCCTGGTCTGCTTACACACAGCCTCTAGCATGTAAATTACTCCCAGTTATGGATTATAAGTGCTGCAGCCAACCCCTCTTAAATTACAATGCAGAATGACACCAGCAAACTCCCAGTCCCAGATTTTCCCCAGCAATGTATGTCTTCTCTCCTGGACAATACCAGATCATATAAAGTCTGTCATTTTAGTAATAGAAAATGATATGCACAAATCTTGTTATCTCAGATGGAATTTCCTAAACATCAATTCAAACACACTGGTTTAAGTACGACAATAAAACAAGTTTATTAACTACAAAATGATAGATTTTAAGTGGATTTAAGTAATGAGGCATACAAGTCAGAATTGGTTGCAAGAAGAATAAAAGTAAAATGAAACGAATGCCTAATTTAACAAACTAGTGTGAATTCAAAACAAAATTATTCTCACTAAAGTTTTGGCAGTCCAACTGGCTGAACTTCTTTCAGTCAGGATCCCTCCCCCAGTCTGATGCTCCTTTCTTTGTTCTTCCGGTTTTGTGGATGCTGTGGGCAGAGAGAAAAGGAGAGCTCCTTTGGGGTGTCTGCTCTCCCTTCTTATAGTTCTTTCTCTTCTTTGAGAAGCATCTCTAGCTGGGATTCAGGAGACTGAGAGTCCGTGTGAACAGGAACCCCAAGCTGTTTCTTTGTCAAGATGCAGATGTTTCTCCCACACACTCTTTCCTGACAAGGAGTAAGCCAAGGATATAACCTGGGGATGGTCCATTTGATTTTGTTGACACTTGGCTGAGGCATCAGGAGAAACAGGGTTTGAAAAGGGAACCTAGGAGGTCCATCTAGTCCCATCCCCTGCTCAATTATGGCAGGGACCAATCTCAACTAAGATCATCCCCGCAGGGCTTGTCAGCCTGACCTTAAACCTCTAAGGGTGAGAATTCCCACACCTCCAGATAACCCATTCAGTTCACCACCCTCCTAGTGAAATAGTTTTTCCTAATATCCAGCCTAGACCTCCCCCACTGCAACTTAAGACCATTCCTTCTTGTTCTGTCATTTACCACCACTGAGAACAGCCTAGCTCCATCTTCTTTGGAACCCTTCTCTTCTGCAGACTAAATAACCCCAGTTCCCTCAGCCTCTCCTCATAAGTCATGTGCCCCAGCCCCCTAATCATTTTTGTTCCCCTCCGCTGGACTTTTTCCAATTTGTCCACATCCCTTCTGTAGTGGAGGGACCAAAACTGGACACAATAGTCCAGGTGTGGCCTCACCAGTGCTGAATAGAAGGGAATAATCACCTCCCTCGATCTGCTGACAATGTTCCTACTAATAATACAGCCCAATATGCCATCCTAACTCTGGGGTCTGATTTGTGGATGCTCCCCAGACTTGGAATATGCCTTAGTAATACCATACAGAGGAATTCTATCATTTTAAATACATACAATGTTACCACACATATTTTGCCAGTACAATACTGTTCAGCAAATTATGAGTTTTCAAATGATACCTCACAAGACATACTTTGTACAAAATTTATCTTAGTCCTGTAAAAGGGGTGCACATAGGGCTACAGACCATCACAGAATGTTTTCAGTTTTTTGTATATACTAATTGGGATTTTTTTTTATTTGGGTCACAGACCTGATTAACATAAAATAATGGACAAAATTATTATTATTATTGTTGTTTTAATAGGTGACAAATGGAAACAGGTTCCAAATTCTAAGGCCTTACAGGCCTGATCCTGTAACCCTTTCCCAGGCAGCCAGTATTTAGTCACAAGAATAGTCCCACTGAAATTTAATAGGACCTCTTAAGTAGGCGACGACTGCAGGATCAAGCTATATATATCGAGGGAGGGAGAACAGTGGGGTTGGAACACTAGACTGGGGCTCAAACAATTTGAGTTCAATCTGTAGCTCTGCCACAGGCTCCTTATGTGACCTTAGAATCATAGAATATCAGGGTTGGAAGGGACCTCAGGAGGTCATCTAGTCCAACCTCCTGCTCAAAGCAGGACCAATTCCCAACTAAATCAAGAGAGATGCATTGAACCAAACTGACTTCTTGTACTGGTTTAAACTGAGAGTCACTCATTTGAAATCAATGGAGTCACGCTGGCTTGAGGAGAGAAGGCCCCTTGATTTCTCTGTCTCAATTCCCCATCTGTAAAATGGGGATAAGAGTCCTTCCCTGCTCCAATTTGTCTATTTAGAGTGTTGTTATACACAGAGTAACTAATATCTGGCTGTTTCTTGCAGAAGTCCTGCTGGTGGGGCTTAGAGGGAAGGAGCATAGTGGTGATAGCATGATAGCTCACGGGGCCATGGTGAAATGGGTATGGGCAGGCACTGCTGTGTTGTTAAGAAGGGGCAGGGTGCATCTCTGGCTGGCACGTGCTGAATGCAGTACAAACAATGCTAACTAAACTTACTCTGCTGTTTTAAACTTTCAAGCCAGCCAGTTACTTGGCCATTGTAGATCAGTGGAGCTCTGTTTACCCCAATGGAGGTATGCCAATTTACACCAGGTGAGGATCTGACTTTCTGGATTTACTAATTAGTCCATTCTGTTTTAGGTAATTACTTGACCAAAATGGATGAAAGTTTTGTGGGTTTATTTTGAGTTATTAAAAATGCCTCTCTAGAAGCACTAGGTGCTCATAAATGAAGTGAAAATAATTTCAAGTATGAAATTAACTTATAAGCTTCAAGTTTGGATATTCGGTGCCAGCTCAAAGACATATGAAATTGTTTAGATTAAACTTCAAATACTGGGATCTGCAACGAAAGTGCTGACCTTTAACTATAGGGATGCTATTTAGCATAGCCTGGAGAACAGAGGCTAGATGATGACTGCTGGTAACCACTGAGGCAAGGTGGGCTTAGAGGGTTGGGGATTCCCCTGGGAGGGGAGACCCAGAGTGTGGAGGTACAGCTGTGGGCACAAGCCCAAGGGAAAGGAACACTGGGGTCTGGGAGGGATATGGGGGCCTGAGGCAGGAGAGACACTGGCCAGCAGGAGGAGCTCCGAGTACTGGAATCGAGCTAATTCCCAAAAGACAGCAGGAAGTGCTGCGGCTGTCAGTCTGCGATCTGCTACACCTGTCCATGACTTTTACTGAAAATACCTGTGACTAAATCTTAGTCTTAGCATTATCTGCTGATGGTGGCGGGGGAGTGGCCCAGGGCATTGCTGCCACTGCTCCGGGGCAGCACCTGGGATCAGGTGCCCAGGGCCACCCAAGCAGCGCCCAGTTTGGCTGGCCCAAGAGCTGCCCCAGCTGCTCGGGTGGCCCTGGGATCAGCTGCACCAGCCACTGCAGCTAGGGAAGTCATGGAGGTCCCAGAAAGTCATGGAATCTGTGACTTCCGTGACCTCTGTGAAAGACTTGCAGCCTTAATCATGGTCCATTGCATGGACAGTGTTTTAGAGAAGGTTGAGATCATTATTTTGCTCAACTTCCATACCAGGCTTTGTGAAAGGGTTTGTTGTCTTTTTGCCTTTCCAAATTTGATCTAGCAATGATAAACAGTCCGTAGTTGCAGTCGTACATAATCACATGTGAGCATCTGTCCAGGCTCTGATCATCTTCCCAAAATGATCTGAAATGATGCTGCCTCATCTTGTTATTCATTTAGCACATCTGCAAAGATGTTATAACAAAAAGCATATTTGTCAGAGCCTAAGTGTGGCATACATCCACCGTACACTGTTTAATAACTGAATAATACACACGGTCTGCATAACCTTGTTCTTGTTACTTGATTGTTGGTCTGGCATCTCGTGGTCATGACCCAGATGGTACCTGGACATGTGGAACTCCACAGAATCATTTCCCATCCATCATCTTTACATTGTTTAAAACATTTTTTGCTTCTTTATTAAGATGCACATCCTTAAGCTGCCACACCATAACAATGTACCTCAGAAGCTTATTGTTCAGTTTATGATCAATAAAATCAGAACTCCTATCCTCTGTTTAATTAATACGGGTATCATGAGCCCTGCTGTAAACTGAATATTTATTATCATTGGTCAGTTCATTTACAGTAAGGTTTGTGGTGTTTGCCAAGCTATATGTTGAAAATACTTCAGATAACACAGTCATTATTAATATCATGGGGCAGTGAACATCCATTGTCACTGGTATCCAAGTTCATTTCTAATCCCATGGTATTAGCTGCGTACATTGGGTGAAACTCTAGCTTGGGAGCTTTGCTATTAACTTTGGTGGGGCCAGGATATTTATCCAGTGATTGTAAGACTTTTTTTAAAAAAATATTCAGGTATTTCATTAGCAGAAGTACAGTAAAAGTTCAGAAAAGGGCACACCTGAGGTTATCTGGTAATTTTCAGCATTTCCCAAATACTCGTCCCATCTATAGGCACTGCCGGGTCTAATCCCTCCAAGAAGTAGTTGGCATTTGGAAACTGGGATGCCTCAAGGTAATGTTAGCTAATCCGTGTTGTCTAGTTCTGTGATCTAGTTTCCAGGAGTACCACATTTGAGGGTGATATTTCTAGGAAGGATAACAGCTAACATGATGGTGCTTATCTGTCCAGATATGCACCTGGTGCAAAGCTCGCTGAAGTACAAAGAATCTTTCCATTGACTTCGACAGACATGAGGTGAGGCAGGCATAATACTAATGGATTTCAAATTCCCCAGGTTTAAAGGCAACTGAACTTCACCCAGGCTGTTCACCTAGGCTCCAGCCCTGAAAATACTCAAGCCCAGGAGTGACTCATTGAAGTCACTGGAACTAACCATGTCAGTGAAGTTACATATGGGGTAGATAAGATCAGGGCCCAGTCTGTATCCAAGAGAAGGAAAATAACCTTTCCTGTTCAGCATTCTAACACTCTCCATAAATAATAGCTCCAAATGTTTCATGCAATCAAGTTATATCACTCTTAATTCTTAAGAGATCAGACATGAAAAGTTAAAAAAAATAAGAAGAATAAAACCGATGTGGGGGAATAGGGTATTTTTTAAAGGTGGTTGATCATCAAAAGCTACCTTTATTTATATTGAATTGCTGTAATAAATGCAGGACTGTCAGACTGGAAATAGAAAGTATCTTTCTACATCTTCAGTCTGAATCGCCCAAGTACCCTTAGAAATGACATTTTTTGATCGTACAGTGCTTTGTTAAATGTTAGAATAAATAAATGTGTTATGCCAGACAGTGTCATTAACTGTCATAAATCACCAGGCTTTCTGGCTGAGGACTAGAAGCAGTAGGTAATATTCCATAACTCTAATTTATAAAAGGCTGTAAATCCTATTAGTCTCTTGTAAATGACTCTATTGACACAAAAGACTTGGAGTGTAAAATAAAGAAAATAAGACTAATAGATGGTAGAGCAAGCCCTAAAGAGTCATAAAATGGCAAAGGAGTTCACATGTCGGTTAGACCTTCCAAAGCTGAAAAATATCAGTGGATTAAATTTCATTTCTCGGTCCTTTGCTTTAGCTAGTGTTAAACGACCTCTCATTTTTCCAGGACATGCATATTTAATACAAACCGTTAGTAATCATAACAGCAGCGCTGATGCCCCAACAACAATCAGAGCCCCGTTGCGGAACGCACTGTGTACATCTGTAGTGAGAACAAGTCTCTGCCCCCAACAGCTTGCAGTCTTATGAGGTCAGACAGACAGAGAGGGAGACAGGCAGGACTGCTATGCTCATTTTACAGATGGAGAACTGAGGCCTGGCGAGCTTAAGGCCTAGATCCCTAAAGGCGTTTAGATGAGAGTTTGGCACTGCGATGGAGAATGTAAACCTCATGCTGGGACAGAAGGGGTTAAGGAGCAGTTCTGGTCCTAAGTGAATCCTCCCTGTCGCACCTGCAGAGTCTGCTCCGACTGGAGGGGGTGGAGTTTAAAGGGAGCCAGATGGCTCAGAAGTGGTGAGAAGAAGAGGTGAATGAAGAAGTCCTATCTTGGGAGGGCCTGAGTCTGCCCTGCAAGGGAGGGACCTGCAAGCAGTAGCTGCCCTGGGGTGGGGGGTGGGGCAGGCAGGGAAGAGATGCAGGTGACAGGCAGCTGAGAGCTTTCTCTGGGTAAAAGGGGAGCGAAAGCCTGGAACTGGGGCCAGTGTGAAGCTGGGGCTAGCTTGCAAGGAAGAAGGCGACTGGCTGGCTGAAGATACAGTTATTTTTGCTATTTTCTGTTGGTCTTTAAGTGAAAATTTGGGTCCTTGTGGGATGCAAGTGATAGGAAGTAGCCAGGGAGGCAGAGATGAAGTTCTCCAGGGTGCTGGCCATCACCTGGGTCAGAGTTTAGGGGAAGTGGAGGGCCACGGTTCTTCTACCCACCACCAGTAAGCCCAGACCCCGCCATAGGCATCTAAATAACTTTGAGTATCTGGGCCTAAGTGGTTGGCCCAAGGTCACCCAGGGAGTGTGTAGCAGAGCTGGAACCTAACCCAAATCTCCTGGGTCCCAGCCCAGTGCCTTACTCACAAGCCCATCACTCCATAGCCTAATGCACTGAGTTTTAAAGATGAGAATAGTTCACATTGTCTTGTGAACTAAACATTTCATGTTTACCCAAGAGTGGGAGAACAGAGGTTGTCAGGGTTTTGATTTGGGTTGAGTGTCTGATGAGACACACACATAAATTGTGTTATGGAAGTGGTTGTCTAATGCAGCCATGGGAAGATTGTGACAGGCTCCAAATATATTAGCAAGGTTACCTCAGTGGCTGATGCCAACACCGACACTGATATTAGCTCCTCATCTTAAGAAGTGATCAAAAAAAAAAAGGAAGGAAAGGGTCAGAAAAAGCAGAGATAAAGTGAGAGGCAGAGAAGAAAGAAAGAAAGAAAAGTGACAAGCATGGGGTAGCCTTTTACACTCACTGTGCATGACTGAAGTGACCACAGGAGGTGCAGAACCAAGATACACATGTTCCCAAGGAGCAGCTGTAATCATGGAGAAGTGGCCTATATGCAGCTGTGAAGGAGAGAATCAGTAATGCTACGACTGATAGGAAAACAGTAAGATCTTCTTATGGCTCAACTAGATCCCTTTACCAACATGGAATCGTTTGTTTAGAATAAAAGCCTGCATCTGGAGGGTAAGAACCCCAACACAGCAGCAGAGAAATGGCAAACAGCTCCAGATGAGGAGTTAAGCTCATTGAGAATGTTCCTCTGTCATTATATATTCTCTTCCCTTCTTTACAGGAATTCAGATGTTGCCTTAACTTCGTGGGGAAACAACTAACAGCTCACACTTTGTGGAAACACGGCAGCTCTTTCTGAATGGGAACCGGGCTCCTCATGAGTAAGGTCTGGAATAAGAATTAGTTAACGTCTTGCTTCACCAGTACAGCTCTATATGGGTGATCAGGCTCTCAAAGGGGGACAAGCCTAGGCTTGATCAATGTATGACGATCCAAACTTTGCCACTTGCATTAGTAAACTAACCCAACAATGGAACTCAAGGGACTGTGGACGGCCCACAGACAGTCTATTCACCTGTGTTCCTTACCTGCTGAAAGCGTGCAGAGAAAAGCCTGGGAGGGCATGAAAGTACTTGTTGAATTTTCTTTTCACTCTGGGCCCAGTCCTGCCACCAGTGACATCAGTGGGTACAGGGTCATACTGTAAATAATTACATTTTGGCCAGGATCTCCACCGCCGTATGCTCTGGGGTGTCATTGACATCTGTGAAACATTGTGCAGATACTCCCACCAGTCGGAGTGGGGAATGCTTGTTTGATAGCATTTTACACCCAAGCTGCACAGGTGGAGTGGCCATACCAGGGAAAGGTAGGGAAGAATTGGGCTCTGGTTGCTACACAATGAGGTTATTGTCATCCTAAATTACTCATTAACATAGCCTTTATTTTTCTTACTGGAGTAGGAAAGTTATGGGAAACAATATGCCTTAATACTCAGCATATTCTTATATTTTCCAAACATGGCTTTTTAGGGGACTTTTGCCCAGTATTTAGTATCTAGGCCTGTAAATCATTAAAGAGTCTTGCCGGCAATTTTCCCAGTTGCATTGTGAGGTGGTTTTTTCTTTTCTCTTTTTTTTTTTTTTTAACCAAGGCCCAGGCTTAGCTGTTGCTCAACATTCTTGGGAATATAATATTCACGGGAGTGTCATCCTCACTTTTTATGATAATGTAGGGTGGCACATTCCAATGCCTGAGTTCGTTCCTGTTTTTTTTGCCAATCTTTTAGCATCTGCCGTATTTACAACACGTTGTGAACATTGATATAAGTATTGACACTTGTATCCATAACAATATCTTAAAACTGAATGCTCCCGGTTGTATTCCTTTGATTCCCACCAGCTCGTTCTATTTGATGATTTACTATATACAGCTTTTCTCGCATATGAACTAAATATTTGTATTTCATTTTATCCAAGATTTTAAGTAGATTTCATTTAGCTACAGGCCCTGTAAAATTAGGGAGCCGACCTCAAAGCCTCAGAACCAAAGCGTGGTCAATCTTTTACTACTGTTGGTTTAACAAAGTTGGGTATAAGTATGATTTTTGACTGATCCAATTATAGTTTCAAATTTAGGTATAAAACACCAACTGGACTGATTAACTGGGCATATATAACTGCTGCATGATCGCACATCACTCACCATTTCCCACATAAGTGGCACATGGTTGATGTTTATTATAGGCACTCTGCCAAACTGGGCAGTCGACATGAGCCCTTTGTTGGAGTACCTTCCCGTTACTATAGTCCAGACTATGATTGCATCACCCCTTGGGCATCACATCAGCTGATCCATCTGGCTCCCAGCTCTGTGCAGCAGTTCAGAAGGGGTGCTTGCCACCATCCATATGTGTGTCTCACCAGTATCTGAGGGACCTTGATGTGTTCCTTAAAAGTTGAGTCTTTGAGAACCCCTGCTGAGTTGATCCATACTACTGTTTCATAACAGTAGATTTCCCAATGGCTATTATCTCCAGTCAGTTGAGGGGGTTTTTTTATTTGAAGTTGGGAGCTTTTTCTAACAAGACCCAGTATTACACTATTGGTTCAGGCAGGTAGTCCTCTTCACTGCGATACCATTCATTCCTTAAGTAAATTGAAGAAAAGTTCCTCCTTAGGTTGAGCACTGACCGTGTCAGGGCTGATTAGTCATGCCACCTGTGTTGAGATCTGCAAGACAGACATCGGTTCACCAAATTCTGCATGTTGCTCACCCCATCTTAGTCAATGCTATTGCTAGAGCTGGTCAGAAAAACTGCAACAGAACCAGTTTCCATCAGAAAATGCAATACATCGAAACTGAAATGCTTTGTGAAATTGTCAATGCAGATGAAATTTTGTTCCAACAATGTCCAAATGTCCCAACTTTGCATTTAATTTTATATTTTAGTTTATATTATACTTTTTTAAAAAAAATCAATCAACCTAAAAAAACCCAGAAATTTTTTTCACAGACAATTTTGAAATTTTTAGGTTTCATTTATAAATGGAATGAAAACGGATTTGGAAATCATAAAATACTTCATGAAACAGAATTTCTTTTCTCTGCAAAGCTCTAACCATTTCCCTCCTTTTGATACAAGTCTTCTCCAGACTTCAGTACCAGGCAGAAGATTATGTACAATCTACTCATTTTGGATGTTCACAGTTTTAAACCATAATCTGTTTCCCATGCTGGAGGCACACAGTTATGAAAATCCTATTGTATTGTTCTGTGGACCTCAACATGAAGAATCGGATAAATGTCCTGTGCCTATTTGAAAACTCTCTTCCTTTGAATAAGATCCATCCCACTCTGGAAATGATGGCTCATCTAGAACTGATATGGAAACTGAGATGCTCTGCAGTAGGGAAATTGTTGTTTTTTTCCCCTCCAAGTATATTTTACTGTAATTTTGGAGAGCAGATTTGAATTAACTTGACTTTGGAAGTTTTCTGAACTGAACCTCAGGAGATGGACATTCCTCTGCTGGTGGTGATTAACAGAGCTGGTTTTTCCCCTCGAGCTGCATGTTGGCCAACGTACCCACTGTAACAGATTTGTGGACTTTATTACTCAAAAAAAGGACATTTTCAGGTAAGCCTGGGTAATTTTTCCTATTATTTAACATTCTGCTGTATTTCTACTTGAATATGGTACAGACATCTGCCAAAAGTATTTGTCTGAAGGGTGGTTGTAGCCATGTCAGTCCCATGGTACTGAAGAGACAAGGTGGGAGCGGTAATATAATTTGTTGGACCAACTTCTGTTGGCAAAAGAGACAAGCTTTCGAGCTTACAGAATCTTCTCTTCTTCAGTTTCTATGGTAAATGTCAGCAGCAGGAAACTCAGCTGAGAAGGGATGGAGGCATCTGTCTGTCATATTAGGTTGCCCATCACTATAATGGTAAAGCACCAACTGCCAGAGTAGGTTCTAGGCATAAATTCTTCTTATCTCAAAGCGGGGAATGGACTGTGTAGAGTTTCATATTTTCCTTATTCTCCAAAGAAAGGGAGTCTCACAGGCCATTCTTGAAATATTTATTCACATATGTACCTGGACAGAGATGTCTATACAGTATTGAATGTTTCAAACGTTCCTCTGTGATGAATGTTATCACTCCTTTATGCTTACTTGGCAAGAAGCTGCCGTGAGGGGTGGCACAAAAATCAATCTTCAAACCACATTATTAACAACAAGTGCATCTCCTCCTCACTGTCAGAGAGACACCATTGGAGGAGCTCTGCTAATTAATTCAATATCTTACCAAAGGCATTCATACCATTTTTACAAATATTCTAAAATTGAAATGCATATGAAATGCTTGAAAATGTTTTAATTGCTCACACTCACAAACAAGATAGTATGTGGCTCATTTGTAATCTCTAGCCAAAGGCTATATGGTTCTGAAACTGAATTGAGTTGTTATAGTCACATGAAAACAAATAACTTTAATAGGGCAGATGGCAATTGAATATTAGCGGCCAAGGATGTACCGTGCCTTTGAATGCGATGCAATGGGTGCATTTCAAGCCTTCCTATCACCTATGAAATGGTGCAGGAGATCTGAGTATAATATTTACCAGACCTGAGTTATATTGTAGGGAACATTTTGTTCTCTTAAATAGGAACCAAAGGAAACAAATAGTAAAATCTGCCTTAAAATAATTGTCAGGCTGAGACACAAATCTGTAAAAAGCAATTTCTGTGTTGTCATTTCTATGCTAATGGAATATTTCCACATACCAAACAATCCAAACTTATTTGCTGCTACTCCAGTCCTGTCGATTTCCTTCTAGAAATGACTGTAATTGACTAGTCCTTCCCAGGGTGTCACTTATTTATGGATATACTCATTGTTAGGCAATAAAATAGCAGATGTTAGCTCAGACTCCCCCAGACGAGAACTGTTTTATGTGCCAAATATATTGTCTAATTCAAGAATGTGTGACCATGCAATTAAAAAAAAGGTTATTAAAGAATTTATATGATTAATTAAAATTCCTGCTTAGTACATTGTTCTGTTTTCTTTTACCCTGAGGATGATTTCAGGTTCTGTACTGTTATGGGGAATAAAATGAGTCGCAAATTCCTTAGTTTAGTCATTCTGATTTTCTAAATGAAAAATAATTGTGTCCAACCAGAAAGGGACATCACTAACTACTCATAAAAACGCTTTTACAGATTACTATCATTCCAGCGACCGTCATTTGTTTCACTGACTGTACAGACAGAAAGTGATGTCTGATTTTCTTTAAACTCATCAGAGTCCTCCTGGAGTAATCAGTTCTCGTTTATAGTCTGAACGTTCCGTTCAGCTAGCACATTTGTCATCACCGACATCGGGCTAGGAAACCTTACAGCTTTCCATAAGAAGCCGAAGAGCAAGGAGAACTAGTCACCGCGAGTCGCTTAGGGAGCTGCAGGTCCATGAACGGCTTTAACTCTTGCGTTATCATGCTGAGATACAGTGTGCAATCCAACAGTGCTTTATTGCCCAGGGGCCTGATTATTCCAGCTGATTCTTGGAGAGCATTTGACATAGTGGGTACAAGACGCTCTCTGTAAGAATGTAGATTATACTGAAAAGATCCTGCCCTTTATCATCATCCTTATTATTTATTACTTGGATTGCAGTGAGGCCAATCAGTGATCAGGGCTTCATAGTGCAAGGTGCTGTACAAGCAAGTACAGAGCCTGCCCTAGAGAGCTCATGATCTAGACTGTTGACCCTGGGGGCTGCATATGCCTTGCTCACTTTCCAGGCAGGCTGTAGGAAAAGTGGGCAAGGCTTGTCAAAAGGGACGCGTGGTTGCCTTTGAGAGCAACTGCATCACCTACCCCTGGGTGCTCGGCTTATTGGGAGCGCAGCAGTTGATGTTTGCTCTTTTAACACACTAGCATAACGCCAACAGACCCTGGTGGTTGGGATTGAACCTGGGTCCTCAATGCATGAGCCTCTACTGCATGAGCTAAAAGGCACCTGGCTCTTAGCCCAAGGCTGCAGCAGACTCATCAAGCTCTAGCTGGGCTAGGTGCTGCCAGAGGGGGCCAGAGCACCACATCCAGCAGGCCTGGCTTACAGTAGCAGGCAGGGGAAGGAAGGCTGGGGCTAAATATTATGGTGAGCATCCTGTTAACGCTGGGCCAGATTGTGTAAGGGACACACTGCCATGATGAAGGGTTGAGGTCCAATACCAGGCATGCATGGGAGTGTGTGTGCGGCACCACATCTTAGGGGGGTTCAGCCTCCTGGCCCGTGCGCTTCGAGCCAACTCTGCTGGCTGACTGTGGAGGAAAGGGAAGAGGATGGCCTTGCTTCCTCCCCACCCCCTAGGGAATGGTTTGCACACATGGGGGTGGTAGGAAGTAGGAAACTGTGATTTGTCTTTGGTCCTTACACAGCGTACACTGCTGGCAGGATGGGTAGGTTCCTTTGCCCTCCCCCACCACCCAGTACAAGAGGCAGAGATAATCTAACTCATTGATAATAGTGAGACCACAGAGGCCTTTACTTGCAAAGGGCTCTGTGGGGAGTGTAGTGTAACCCATATGAACCCAGTGTAGGTCTTTGTCTCCTTCTAGTGTCCAGACACCGTGAGGTTTATGAATCTGCTCCTGCGCTCAGCAACTGGTTCTAGGTTTAGTTCACTAGTAGACACTCCCTTTTGTAGATCAAAAGGCCCTGTATTCAGTTCTACCCAGGGGGCTGGTACACCTGCCTATGGCGTGGGGCACTTTTAGCCTGGATAAGGGCAGGTCCTTAGGACGTGCATGCTGGGTAACCCTTAGGTAGCACTGTGCAGTTGTACCGTTAAGATGTTAGTTAAGGAGAGGTGTCTGTCCATGACTTTCCACTACAGAAGTTTTGCAGTTTATTACTTTGTTACTGACAGGGAGAACAAATGGCTCTAGATTGCAGACAGTGCAGGTACAGTGTTCTGCTGAAGACAGATTTGTTTGAGGTCATGGTCTCGGGGTGCAGCGTGGTTAATAGCTATCACTTTGGATCTTATTCCCCCCCTAAGAAATTGCTGTTTTATCCCATCTTTTGGCAAAAGCTTTCAAAGCTTCCCCTATAGCTATGGAATTAAAAGAAAAGTTACCCCACCAAATGGGGGTGGGGGGAAGGGCTAATACAAATAGCTTCTGAGCCACTGTTTATGAGCTCAAAATCGGAGCTCTGATTTGAATGTGAGGCCACAGGGATTGACTGCCGGGAAGAATGTAGATGCTGCGTCAGCGTGGAGAGACAGAGGGGGTGCGACAGCCCTTGATTTGTTCTTCTATCAGATTTGCAGATCAATATTTAATAAAAAAAATGACCAATTAAAGGCTAATACCTTCAAAAGGGTTTTGGAAGCTAACGATTCCACGCCAAGCCAGGGTGCTTGAGGTTTTCCAGCAGCCTTCGCTATCTGCCTCTAATGTCATTATGCAAACTTTGATGGTAAAACCCCTCTTTTAGACAGTTCCCAGTGGTGCGAAGCTGTTTTGATTGCTAGCTTTCTGCTCTGCTATCACAGAGAGAAACAGATAATTGGGTCCAGGTTGGAGATGCGAACACACCCGAGTCCCAGCAGCAGTTGCATGGCACTGCTACTCAAAAGTTGGGTGAGAAGTTTGGAAACCTTTTATAAATTAACCTATATCAGAGGGGTAGCCGTGTTAGTCTGAATCTGTAAAAGCAGCAGAGAATCCTGTGGCACCTTATAGACTAACAGCATATATATACCTGCCCCTGGAAATTTCCACTACATTCATCTGATGAAGTGGGTATCCATGATCCAAAACGTCTGTTAGTCTATAAGGTGCCACAGGATTCTCTGCTGCTTTTATAAATTAACCTATTTGCTTGCCTGCAAATTGAATAAAAACAGAGGAGAGATAATACGAAAAAAATCTCCAGATGGTGCAGTCTGACGGTAAAATCTTAACCATGATAAACACTCTTCTGCAGAGAAGTCTGAAACAAAATCAAAATGTAAATTTGTTTTGTGAAATGGTGTTTGTGAGTTCCCTTTCTCACACTTACTGATAGTCATTGAGTTGGGTACCTGGGCTTGAGCCACTGCAGGCTAGAGTGTATAACTTCCTCCTCACTCCACCCTCCTGTCCTTGCACCTGGGCAAAGCAAACAGCTGCCAAACAGAAAGACCCAAGATCCACTTTGGCTAAACTAAAGGACAACGCAACCTTCCCCAGTCAGTGAGTCAGGGGCCAAGCTACCCCTCTGTAATAACCTATTTGGAATCAGTCCGACTCCTTCCTTGCTGTGATACCCGGTGGACTGTCCAGGAAATGATTTACCTCTGATGTCCCAGTACCATCACTAGTCAACAAGCTGGTCAAAAGGCAACAGTAGAGGGTCAAGAGAGAACAGGATGAAGGGAAGAGGAAGAGGAGGAAAAGGTGAGAGGTATGGGAAATAAAGCAGGAGGTGACAGGGGATGGATCACTTGATGATTACCTGTTCTGTTCATTCCCTCTGAGGCAGCTGGCATTGGCCACTGTTGGAAGACAGGACACTGGGCTAGATGGACCTTTGTTCTGAGCCAGTGTGGCCGTTCTTATGATCTTAATGCTTGATGTCACAATTCCACCAGGCATCAAAGAGCATGTTATAGGCAGCCAGAGGGAGAGGAGGAGAAATCCAGAGACACGCAACTCTTATGTGATGGAAAAGCCAAACTGACAAGGAGCTTAGAGTGGCACAAGCTGGTTTTTCATAGTTCCTCTTTGTTAGCTGTGGAATAAGAGCCCAGTTTTGCATCCCATCCACACACAGTCATGCCTTGAAATCCAGGGGGGTGCTGAGTGCATATAGAACATAGAACCCTACTTCTCACGAGAGCTGTATGAACAACTGATTGTTGGGTTCATGAGTCATTCCCAAAGATATCAATGACTTAAAACAAATTAGTTTGGGATTGACCTCAAACAATGAGTTTTGAAGTTTTCAGTGAAGCAAAAAGTTGGGAAAAATTGTTTGGGTCAAACAAAATGTTTTGCTTTTATTCCTCCATTTTTTGTATTTTTAAATAAAATTGAAGTTACTTTTGAAACCATTTTGAATAAAAAATTGAAATGCTTAATTGTGAAATAAAATGTTTTGATTCTTCTCTGAACTTTTCCTCAGATTTATTTTTTTCGGGCTGAAACAATTTGGTGAAGCTGACATGAATTCACGAATGTTTTGGTTGACCCAAATCTGCACTTTTTCGTGCGTGGGAGGGAACTTTTGGATGAACCCTGTCACCCAGCACTACTCCGACCTGAACAATTGTGCAAATGTCCTTTGTTCAAATAAGCACTCTCCAAGGCAAACCACTTTCCCAGTTTTCACTGCACCTTGTCGTCTGCATTGCTACTGCCCAGGGACTGCAACAAAGAGCCAGCAAATACATGCGTCATCACTTCCTCACAGTCCAATTTTAGATGCCTGGTCTGCACAGTGAATTTACCCTACACAAACAAATATATAAAGTGACAGAAGCAGTGGGCAGCTGAGCAGGCTGTGATGTTTATGCTGTCTTTGCATTCACTGTAGGGTCCTCACTTGGATTATCTATTTTTTTATTCACGTTAAATTCAAGCTCCTGTATAACATACCAGTAATACTAAAAGCAGTTTCCTGTGCTTTTAAAAAGGCACCCAATGGTTCCCTTCCCCTTTACTTGTACTGTTGCACAGATGGTGATAATGTACTTGGGAAGCAGTTACAAAGATGACAAAAATAAGCTCAAGAAATCTTGGTGTCAGCCAAATGTATACAGCCTTATCTATTTCCATAAAAATGCCACCTTAATTCAGACTGAGGTAAATGCGTGCAATATGTTCAGTTTGTGTTTTAAATACCTTATGCAATCAGAAATCAACCTTGCAGATTGATCTGTGTGACTGATTATGTACAAAGTATTTTTTTTAAAATAAAACCCTTCAGTTTAACTCTGCAATTTGAGACCTTTCTGACGGAACAGCTGTCTGAGTTTTGTTTCCCTCAAAGACAAAACTCAAACCTTCGCCTGTTATTTAAAGTGACATTTTAACCGTATCAAGGGTTTTTTAACTACCATAAGTCTCAAGCTGTTTAATTGTTTCAGGTTGAAAAGTATGTAAGCTGCATTCAAATTTCAGACACTTTACACTATTTGTTAAATAGTGTAAAGTGTCTGAAATTTGAATGCAGCTTGCATACTTTTTAGTATGATGATAATGGGGATTTTTCACTAGGTTTTTGGTCGCACGTCCAAACTGAATGAAACTTATAAATCTCTGAACTGCACAGAGCAGAAAAGCAGGCCAGTTTGGTATGAGATGTTTGGGTTATTTAGATTCAGATATTATGTTGCACAATGCAATAGGTCATTAGAGAGCTCAGATATTTATCCAAAATGGAATGGCATTTCCAATATTGTGATTCTTTCCCGCTCTGTATTGGCAGGTAGGTAGTATGGTGATCTATAGGTGTCCGATATATACCTAAGGTTAGATAAATGCTAGATAAATTTGGTTTTATAAGCTAGAAGCCTTCCAGGAAAGGTGCTGTGCCTTCCTAGCACCATGAGAACTTGAAAGAGAAATCTGGCAACACCCCTCCCAGCAGCAATATGGCATCTTCTTTACTCCCCAGTTCTGAAAAACAACTGGAGCAAAAC
This sequence comes from Chelonoidis abingdonii, assembly GCF_003597395.2. NCBI lineage: Eukaryota > Metazoa > Chordata > Testudines > Testudinidae > Chelonoidis > Chelonoidis abingdonii. The sequence goes on along the minus strand of NC_133772.1, from coordinate 143,274,418 downwards.
AGTGCTGGGACCACGCAGTAAATGCTGCTCTGGTGACATTTGTATCAAATGACTTTTGGGCAAACTCAGGATATTAGAATGGTTCAGGTAAGGTGCATATCTAAATCAAACCACTCACATATTTGAGTCATACTCGCACAAAAGTCCTTGCTTTTAAATAATTAATCCGGTGTGGTGAATTAAGGAAAAAATCTCCTCTTGAGTGGAATGGAAGCATCTTCAGCTCCTCAGAACTGTTTTGAAGGGCCTCACCTTGGATGTAGAAGACCCCAATTTTGGTTCAAGTCCCTGTTCTGTCAGAGTCAGACCCCTACCCACTAGGCTATTGGCCATTCTAGGGTCTTGACCTCATTTTGTTCTCATACAGATGAAGGAATATTGGGAAAAAGCAAAGAGTCTCTTTTTTTCATTTTTTTGGTGTTTGAAGAAAAAAGGCCATTTTTTTAAATGCAAAAGCTAATTGTTCAAAACAACTCAACCCTCTCTACTTATTGCTTGTTTTACAGAAGCTACTACAGGCTCCAGCTGAACCCGGGTCCCCACCACGCTAGGTGCCGTACAAAGAAAGTCCCTGCCTTGAGGAGTTTACACTCTAACTAGGCCAGGATAGGAGGGGAAAGTGCAGCACAGGGAGGTGAAGTAACTGGCCCAAAGTCACTCGCAAATATATGAGTAGAACCGAGTTCTCTTAACAATCACTTGCATGTACTTTCCACTGGAGCATGCTAGCTCCTATGCTACCTAGCCAGAAATCTCAAAGCTGACCACTCCAAAATAATATCTACATACTAGACTATGTGTTCTCAACCTGAAAGCTGCAAACACATTTCTGAGGGTTACAACCCTTCCAGCTTTCATTACAGCTATATGGGATGGGGAGTCTTGAAACTTGTGGGGATGGGGTCTTGAAATTGTTTTCTGTTGTAGCATAGTATGGAAGAGGTTGAGAACCACTATGCTAAGTATTTCTCTAAACTGACATACCGTGTAAGTATGATAGCATGTACTGTCCTGCGCATCCTTGGGAGACCTAATTGAGTTAAGCTTAGGTATCTTTAGGGTCCATTGTATTAAATGCAGAGTTTACATGTTATTGTGGGCTGGGGTTGTATGTAACCTCTCCAGAGGGGACCTGTGAGACTGCATGTTCAAAGGTCTCTATTGAAAATGTGCCAGACAAGAATGGATTTTTGGGACAATGAGTGTGAGGTGGATTACCTGGGAAATCCCTGGGGACAGTTTCATGCAAATTTTCCAGCTCCAGTTGTGCAAAACCCCTGAGGTAAAGATCAAAGGCCTGAGCTTTACCTCTGAGGTAAAGATCAAAGGCCTGAGCTGTAGAAAGAAATGGTTTTTCTGCCCAGCCTGGGTTCTGAATCTGAGACAGTTAGGAACTTGGAACCAAGGGGAAAACCCAGCTGTGGGTTTTGAAGGACTGGAGCTCACTGGAGTCCAAGGTAAGAGTTGAGAGGTGGCCTCTAGTGAGCTTTTTAGAATGCATGTAGGTTTTAAAATGGATTTTAAATGTATTCTCTGTAATGCTTTCACCTTAAGAATAAATGTGCTGGATTAGAAAGAGCTATGCAGTAGAGCCCTATGTGGGACTATTTTTAAAATCCTACTACTGTCCACTCCGCAATACCCACTCCCTCCGGCATTGTTTCTTGCATTTTTATCTGACTCCCGCCTGCAAAAACCTCAGAGCCCACAAACCCCACAAGAGAGAGAGAACCCCTCCCCCCATGCTACTAGAGAAAAACAAAAACATATATACAAATGGAATTCAGGAACAATTTTTACAGATAATACAAATCTTGCTTAAACCATGGAAAAATACACTTTAACTCCAGTTACAATAGACATTAAATCTCTTTCTAGCCCTTGCTTAAATTTAAGTATAAAAACCTTTATTTTAAAAAACCCAAAGATTTAGTGTTTCCCTGCAAATGATCACAGTTTGGGTTTTTTGCCCACCCAATCCCATCCGCAACAATGTAAGTTTTACCCGCTCCTCCTCTTCTGGGAGTGGGTCATGGGGACTTGCGGAATTCCAGTTTTAATCGTACCCAGATGTATAAGGTAATGGGTGATAACTAGCCACATCGAGGGCAGTAACTGTGTCAGAGGCAGTACATAACTTGTTTGTATAGGGGTATAAAGATATATCTCAGAGGGGAGTATCTTTGGGCAGCTTCAGGGGCAGTGGAAAGTCCCGCCATTCACTGAGCTGTGGTCATTGTCACTGGCCTACATGTCTCAGTATCCCTGCCAGGAGCTATGACCTTGCTTCGTTGACCATAAACCTGGCCTGTTACCTTCGTACCTTAACGGATCTTGTGGTCATTGTGCGGTTCCCTTGAGGTCTGCTGTGCTGCTGTCTGTGCAGAGCTGGGGCAGCAAACATACACACGCAGCCAAACATCTAACAAGAGTAATTTGTAACTGTGGGCAATTATGCTGGCCATATCCTTCAAAGAGAAAGCAAAGCACAGATGCTGGCCTACTTAGGCAGTCTGGCTTGCTGGGTATAGAAGGGAACTATGCAGCCTAGAAAAAAACAGTCAGGAGGGAATGTGACATGGGGTCGCAGCCCAAGAGCAGGGACAGATGAGGAGTTTGAGTTTAGAACGTGTGCACTTGGTGGCCCATGGGGTGGGGAATACAGGTGCAGTTACCCTGAACTGTGCCAGTAAGGTGTCAATGTTTATAGTCATTTCTGAGAGATGGATTTTGATTTCTCCTTAACAAAACCTTATAATTTCCTTATTTGGGGGCAAATCTGAGTGGGACTCCATCAACTGCAATTAATCTGTGATAAAGTTTTCCCAAAAGATGGTTCTATATTTTGTTTTGACTATATGCTCTGACTCTCCTGTGACCGCACACTGATCCTTCATGCGACACTACAGATGTGTGCGAGTTTTGGAACAGGAAAACAGCATATGCAATAAGAATTCCAAAACTGTGCCCAAACCCATATTGAGCTTCAGTGGAGGTTGGCATGTGCCTGTGCAAGGCTGTATCAAATCGTGACTTACAGCTGCCATTGTGACCACCATTTTGAAGAACATGACTTAGCTTTTGAGGTCAGTGGAAATGACTAGAGATGTTTAGGCCAGAGCAAGCGCGGTTTATTATACTGCCTGACACTTCCATGTAGGGACTAACAGAGCCATCAGCTGTGATTGTTTCAAAGGGAAGCACCCTAGAACCATATTTCCACTATAGGGTGCAGCTGGGTTGAAGGAAACTGGTTTTCCCAGTTGGAGTCCAGGAAACGGGGCCTTTTCTGCTAAGTACCTAACAGGGGTCTGCAACTGATCAGCTGGTTGCATGACAGAAGGAAAAGAAACCTTATTTAAGGGCAGGATCTGCTCCAGGCTCCCCTCCCTCAGTGGCTGAGCAATGACAGATGGACAGCAGGAGGTAGAGGGGACTTACTGACTTGACACCTTTATCCTTTGATAGTAAAAGTCACAGTGCTTTAGAAACCCCTGTGCAAAACCTGTGCGCCCGTCCTTTACCCGCTACAAGGCCCCGAAGAGTTAACCATAATGCAGAGCACCTACAGGAAGCAGCTTGGCAAGTCCAGCACTGGTTTTGGGATCTAAGGCAGTGTGATTGCAGAGTCCCACATCCCCCGGAGGGAGCACGAGACAGAGGGGAGGGTCTGTACCTGGGTATGGCTACATGGCAGATGGGGGTGTGATTTGCTCCTCGTGTAGAAGTACCTGTGCCAGCTTTAATCTAGCAAGCTTGCTACAAAGAGCAGGGAGGCTGTGGCAGCGTGGGCTTCTGCACAAGCTGTGCAAGATAGCACCTACCCAGCACGTCAGGCGGGCTTGTGCCATCTGCCCTAAAGGCCTTTTCTCACCGCTATTTTTAGTAAGCTAGTGAGATACAGCTAAAGTGGGTGCATCTTCACGAGCTACCAGCCTCACCCCGGCTGCAGTGTGGACGTACACTCAGGCAGTGTCGGACCGAGGGGGTGACTCATCTGCTCACACACATGTACTTGCACTGACTCGCATTGAGCTGGCTGTCTCTTGTCCCAGTCGACGCCAGCGAATCAGTTTGTTTCAGTAAATCTGCTTGTGTGAATGTAGACTGATGAGGGCTCCACGCAAGCCTGACGTGGTGGCATATTTTTGCCACAGCCTGCTCTCTTCTCTCAAGTTTCTCTCTGCTGGTTTCTGTTCTGCTCTTCTTAATGGCTTTAAGTGCAGTCCAACAGGTCTGCTTCCATCCTGAGCCCCTGGTGACAGCAGAGGCTTCCCATGTGTTTGGGTCAATTTGGCCAGCTTTTCTGGCATCCTGATATCATTTTCCATGACCTCTCCTCATATGTGCTCCTGATTTCAACTGTCCATAAAATATGGCTTTGGGGAGTTGTGTATCATCTGTCCATAGACAGTGACGTTGCAGCTCTTAGGGATTCAATGCTAGTCATGCAACAGTAGTCCAGGACTTTGATGTTCGGTATCCTGGCTAACCATTGGATGTTATTCATGAGCTATACACAACACATGAAAATGCTCTGGTTGTTTCAAGCACTTGGTATAGAGCATAGGACCATTGGAGTCTGGGCTGCTGACTTTTCTGCAGGTTAGGCTGACTTTCCACTAAAGGACCCTGTGAAGCTAGGCTTGGCAGGAAGTACCACACAGCAAGGCCTGAGTGACAACCCCCCACAGTCCACTGATTGGCTGAGGATAGTATTTAAACCAGGAAGCCCACATGGGAAGGTGTCTGAGCAACAACACAAACTCCCTGCCTGTCTCTGCTTCAGCCCCTTCTTGCTGTAGACTCTAGATGCTGAGTTCTGACCTGGCGCTTGACCCTGACTTCCTAGTATCTTGACCTGGCTTGCTCCCGACCTTGCAGCTCATCCCTTGACTGCAATTTAGCAGCTGACCAGTGCACACATGCCACCGACAGCCCAGTCCTGACATAGCACATCATGTTTCACAACCATAGAGAATAGTGCTTAACATGATTGCATGATAAGCAGTCATTGTGGTGTGGCGTCGAATGCCTCTCACATTCCACAGGGGGCAACAAAGTCGACCACAGGCAGGACTGGCCTTAATCTGCGCTGCCTGATTTCATCATCGATCATGGCGTTGTTAGACGAAGTGCTGCCAAGATAGCAAAATGTTCCTGCTGCATTAAGCAGTGCGTCATCAATTGTGACTTTGAGCTAGCGCGAGTACAAACAGCCGTGGGAGCACAAACAGCAACAGTGAAACTATCCATTCAGCATCGCTCAGCATGCCTCTGATGCCATTAACTGTGCTACTGTAACCACAGTGGGTATTGATCCTTTGCTAGTAAGTGTGCCTGAGCAGGGGACTCCCACCTCTAGCTTGTCGTGTAGCTATAGCTTTGAAGACCAGAGTTAGACACAGTGCCTGGATTCTGCGCATACCCAGCTGGCCTGGAAGCACGTAGGATCCAAAGGTTGGGTCCAGTTACAGCAGACTGTGAGTGTCCCTCAGAATGTCATAAACTGTCTCAGTGAGCACTTAAGAAATTCGCATTCTGATTACAGCACTGGCCCTTCTCACCTTTATCCTGCTTTATAACTATATTCTGTCCTGGGCCACATCTGTGCCCGTGTCCTATTCTTTTTAAATGTTGGTTTGCCCTTGTCCCCTTTGGAAGAGCCGGGCAGCTCATGTTTACCTCAGAATCATCCACTCTATTTCTTTACATGATAATAGTTGTAGCTTTTCAGCTCAGTGTTAGTTTTGTTCATTGCTACCCTGTAGTGAGGGGAAGTGACTGACTAGCAGAGACCTCCAGCCTCTCCAACATGCCTCAGCACAATGCAAACAGTTACTTTAAACAAATCAAATCAAGCATCCAGCTGTGATTCGACAACAGGATGCAGGTTCATTCATTCTTTTCGCTGTGTTCGTGACAAACAGGTAGAATGCCTTTATTTTCTCTGCAGCCGCACAGAACTGAATACAACGAAAAAAAGTGCTCTCCACTGTGCATAGTATTGTGGCAGGAGTTGGCTCAGGAGCTGTGCTAGCTTTATGGAGCCTAGGTTAACTTAGTGGCAATGATTTTTCACATCTACTTCCCATTTTGCACCCTCAAGTATTGTGTGCTCAGTTTTGCAGGGACAAAGAATGGCCCAAGTATTGAGCCCTGCTCGAAAGCCTAGTGAAGACTGCTGGAGTCTTTCCATTGACTTCAGTGGGCTGTGGATTGGGCCCAATGACCACAATTCAGGCAGCTGCTGTAGAATTTAGCCATCATCTTAGCTATAACTATATAGAATCATAGACCCACAGGGGTTGATGGGACCGAAAGGGTTTTCTAGTTTAATCCCCTGCCAAGATGCAGGAGTATATACCTGTAGCTACTAGTGGGTGAAAAGAGAAAGACTGAGTTTAAAATCCACTAAACTAATTGATCAATTTCTCTTTAAGAAGCTAGGGGACATTTATTTATTATTATTATAAATAATTTATTGATTATTCCTACTTACAGCTGGACACGCAAACTTCATTTTGTGATTCAGAGGACGAACTGTGCGATTTAGGGGCTACAATACAAAAGTCTGTAATAACTGGCTACTCCAGTTTCTTAAATATGTTAGCCAAATTTAATTTGGGTGGGAAATGTTGTTTAATTTATCCATGAAATCTAATATTAGTTTAGAGTGAAAACTATTTTCCTTAGAATCAGAAGGTGTTCTCCTAGGAAAGCGTGTCAGAAAAGCTTTGGAAAGTTTTGTTCTTTGAGACCAAATATGTTATCCCACAATTAGATAATTTTACAAATACTTTTGCGTATGGAAATCCATCAGGTAAATGACAAAATGAGGAGAGAGAAAGTTGCACAATACATCTGACAAGTTTGCTGAGATCATCATTAAAGCTATTAATCAACCAGTGTATAATGCCAGGTCAGGGTATTTGGAGTGATTGATGTGCAAGCACCTGAAATACAGTTGACATAGCTAGTCAGAAGAAGATATCTAATATTAACTTGTTACAGAATATATGACTCTGAGGAACTTAAAAAACATAGCGTCCATCTATATAAAGAGAAATAAGGACAACCCAGTGAATTACAGACCAGTCAGCTTAACTTCTGTATCCAGAAAGATAATGGAGCAAATGATTAAGCAATCAATTTGCAAACACCTAGAAGATAATAAGGTGATAAATAACAGTCAGCAAGGATTTGTCAAGAACAAATCATATCAAACCAACCTGATAGCTTTCCTTGACAGGGTAACAAGCCCTGTGGATGGGGGGAAGTGGTAGATGTGTTATATCTTGACTTTAGTATGGCTTTTGATACTGTCTCGCATGACCTTCTCACAAACAAACTAGGGAAATACAACCTAGATGAAACTACTAAAAGGTGAGTGCATAACTGGTTGGAAAATCATTCCCAGAGTATAGTTATCAGTGGTTCACAGTCATGCTGGAAGGGCATAATGAGTAGGGTCCCGCAGGGACTGGTTCTGGGTCTGGTTCTGTTCAATATCTTCATCAATGATTTAGATAATGGCACAGAGACTACACTTATAACATTTGTGGACAATACCAAGCTGGGAGGGGTTGCAAGTGCTTTGGAGGATAGGATTAAAATTCAACAAGATCTGAACAAACTCGAGAAATGGTTTGAAGTAAATAGGATGAAATTCAATGAGGACAAATGCAAAGTGCTCCACTTAGGAAGCAACAATCAGATGCACACATACAAAATGGGAAATGACTGCCTAGGAGAGAGCACTGTGGAAAGGGATCTGGGGTTCATAATGGACCATTAGCTAAATATGAGTCAACAGTGTAACACTGTTGCAAAAAAACCCAAACATCATTCTGGGATGTATTAGCAGGAGTGTTGTACGCAAGACACGAGAAGTAATTCTTCCGCTCTGCTCTGCACTGATTAGGCCTCAACTGGAGTATTGTGTCCAGTTCTGGGCATCACATTTCAGGAAAGATGTGGAGAAACTGGAGAAAGTCCAGAGAAAAGCAACAAAAATGATTAAAGGAAGGGGAAAGATTGAAAAAACTGGATTTGTTTAGTCTGGAGAAGAGAAGATAGAGAGGGGATATGATAACAGTTTTCAAGTACGTAAAAGGTTGTTACAAGGAGGAAGGAGAAAAATTGTTCTTCTTAACCTCTGAGGATAGGACAAGAAGCAATAGGCTTAAAGTGCAGCAAGGGCGATTTAGGTTGGACAGTAGGAAAAATTTCTTAACTGTCAGAGTGGTTAAGCACTGGAATAAATTGCCTAGGGATGCTGTGGAATCTCCATCATTAAGGATTTTTAAGAGCAGGCTGGACAAACACCGGTCAGGGATAGTCTAGATAATCCTTAGTCCTGCCTTGAGTGCAGGGGACTGGGCTAGATGATCTCTTGATGTCCCTTCCAGTTCTGTGATTCTATGTATGGAAAGGAAAGTAGAATGAAGGTGCGTTCAGCAAAAGTGTGGTGAGCTACAAACTTTACGTGATTTTTGATGCCAAGCAAAACTGAAGCGTGAAGTTGTAACATACCATTGAAGCAGGCATTGCAGCCCTGTCTAGTGGGTCAACTAGCAGAGCAGTTTACTAGGCATTACTCCTTTATTTGGAATGATAGAAGCTTGTTCTGTGGAGTGAAAAGTCATAGGTTCAAACCTTGCTGACCTGTACTAAAGGAATATGCAGAAAAAACCCTATTTCTGAGCATCACTCAGGTCTTAATTTCACATACAGGGGTGGAGCTGCACTGCTGTCATGCTTCACTGAAGAGATTACTATGCTAACGGGATAGCTTCTCTAATTGGCCTCGTTAATCCACCTACCCAAGAGATGGTGGCTGCACTGAGGGGGGGAAGCTCTCCCCCCTACATAGCATTGTCTTGACCAGAAGTTTGGTCAGTATAACTACATTGCGTGGGGGTATGTAAACTGAAAACAGACTAGCGTTCCAATGGATGCAACCATTCCTGAATTACTCAGTGTATATCTATTTGAGAATTCTTTTCCTCGAAGCTGCAGATCATTCTGAATACAGTTGGTAATTATTTCAATGACTAGTAGCATTATCATATTTAGATATGAGGCTGGGCATTGTGTTTGAGGGTAAATCATTACAGTTGTTCAGTCATCCTGTAAATTACCGATAGACTTAATGATATGTGCCAGAGAATATGGTGTTAAATCAGCAGAAAGTTCCAGATGTCTGCCGTCCATACAGTTTATGGCAGATGAGTTATGAAAGCATAGCTCTGCTGCTAATCGTGTATGTTATGTTGTTGTTCACCAGGAAATTTTTCTGTAAGGTTTATCGCCACCTGTTTCTGGTTATAAGAGCCCCTATATCAATGAATACAGTAAACAGTAACCTGACAATGGTTAGGGAGGTAGCAAGCTGTCATTCTCTACATCCTGGTCTTTTTGTTAATGTATCTTTCATTGCCCTATCCACTCAACCTTGACCCCCTGGTTTGTCTCAAACGCCAGTTATGGCCAATCACTTTTGCATGTAAGTCTTTGAAGAAGAGAGCATCATTTTCAAAAAGTTTGTGCAGCACCTTGCATGATGGTGCCCAACTTCTTGACTTCAACATGCCACCACAATATAAACAATAATATGAATCATTATGACTTTCAGTTTTAATAACAATGCTGTGTGTTTTTCAGGAAGACAGCTCTTTAGAGATGTATCCTCTCTCCACTTTACAGAAGGAGCACTCGTTAACTTCAACGGGGATTCAGAATTAGACCCGGCACAAACTAGATCTGAAGTAAAAATTGAAGAAACGATTGGTTTTTTTTCTTTATTTTTTTAGGGTTACTATTATTGTCTTGTGCCTCTGCCATGCCTGGTTTCATTCGGAAGCAGAAATACTGAACTACTGTGTAAAAAGTCATTTCTGACAGATACCCAGCCTGACTGGATGCAGTATGTAATTGAAATCACTCAATTCTTATGAGATTTGTAGCCAAATTCATAGATTAAGGATGCTCAGTTATCTTTAGGAACAATATCTCCAATTATGGATGTGTTACAAAACTGAGCTCCTTGTGATCTAACATGACTATGGGAAAAGGAGAGATATTTGTCACATCAACATATTCCTTAAAAATGTCCAAGATAAAAATTTCCAGCTCAGCTGGTGGTCACTGAGTTGCTAGTCCACCCATCGCCAGAGGACTGTGTGTGCATTATGATGATAAAGTGTAGATTACTTTCTGATAAACATTCATAGACTCATAGATTTTAGGCCAGAAGGGATCATCTAGTCTGGTCTCCTGCTTATCACAGGCTAAAGAAATTCATTTGCATCAAGTCCATAACTTCTGACTGAGCTGCAGCATGAGGGGGGGGGAGGACTAACTGAGAGGTTTGAGCATTGGCCTCCTACACCCAGGGTTTGTGAGTTCAATCTTTGAGGGTGCCATTTAAGGATCAGGGAAAAAAAAACCCCATCAGGGACAGTACTTGGTTCTGTTAGCAAAGGCAGAGGACTAGACTCAATGACCTTTCAAAGTCCCTTCCAGTTCTCTGAGATAGGTATATCACCATTTATTATATATTTTAGAAAGACGTACAGGCTTGTTTAAAAGGGTTAAATTTATGGAAAATCTACCATTTACCTTGGTAAGTTCTTCCAGTGGTAAATTACTTTTTATGTTAGAAATTTGCACCTTATTTCTAGCCTGAAGTTTTCTAGCTGTAACTTCCAACCACTGGATCTTATCAACCTTTTCCTGCTGAATTAACAAGATATCTGCTACCATAAATCTCTTCCCACACATATAGACCATGATCAAGTTGCCTCCCAGTGTGACACGACAGATAACAGGATGAATGCAATCCTGGGCTGTTTAGGCAAGGTAATATGAAGTAGCGGTAGGGAGTTGGCATTACGGGTTAATAGGGCATTTGAGAGATCATTACTGGATATTGTGTCCAGGTCTGGTGTCCCCACTTCAAAAAGGTTGTTAAAAAACTGGAAAGAGTTCATACAAGAGCTAGAATGATGTGAAGTCTGGAAAACTTGTGAAAAGTGAGAGACTAAAGAAGATCAATCTATTTAGAGTCCTGGCTTCTGGAGCTTTGCCTGGCCAGAGCTCCTCAGCTGGTTTTCGGCTGTCCCCTCAGCCTGGTTGTGGCCATGCCCAGGCCTGCTCCCTAGGCTGATCCCCTACACCCACTTCAGGGCACCCTTGAGCACCAAGCAGCCTCATGTGCTCAGTTCTCTGCATGTATGTTCTCTTACTAGCCCCACCCCGTGCCAATGACTGGCCCACACCTAATCAGATCTCCAGCAGCCAGTCCCCTGCCCCTGCTCTGGAGTGACTTTCCTCCCCTTTAAAGGGGAGGTTGGCTGGCAGCATGATGGTAGCAGTGGGATTTCCTCTGTGGCCTCCAGAGCCAGCTCCCGTTTCTGCCCACTTTTTTGTGAATCCGAGCTCTGGAGATAGAGCTGACCCTCCCACCGCATGGATGCTCTGTAGTGATCAATCCTAAACTACATGAATGAAAGTGTTTTAGTTCCTCTATGGATGCCCTCTCCTCCCCCCTAAAAATCCCCACTTTAAACTGTACAGTGTGAGAATGCAGATTGGTGATCGCTAACAGCCGTGGAAAGTGCTTAGGAATGTAGCCAGGAGTTTGCTCCCGCTTGTGGTCCACTTCCCTTTTGTTTGTTGTCTTAGAGGGCTATTGTGCTGCTGCATTTGCCAGTTAGCTTCCAATCTATAATTCAATTCAAATCCCTTAAAAGTCTTTTAAAAAAAACAGAGTCTTTGCAGGTGAGCAATACTGATACTCCCTGAAAGTGGACCAAACTGTGGGCTTGATTAACTAACCCCTTCCTGCTAATTAGTATGATTGTTTTCCTGCTCTTTCTAAAGTCATGAGGATACTCAGCCTATGGGCAAGTAAATTAAGCCTTGAGGAATGCAAGTCACACCACATTTTTATTGGACTCTCAATCTTAACTTATTTTTAATCTTAATTAGAACTGGAGCTTTTCTAAACAAGCCAACTGTGGCACAGCGATTTAACACACCAGGGGGCTGGTGGATAAATCCTACCCCGCTCAGGAGACAGCAACGTGATTCATCATGCCGTTGCCTGCGTGGAGAGCTACTAGCACTCTAATTAGCAGCAACTTTGTGAATCGTGATGTGCCAGACAAAGAAATAACATTTGAAAGCTGCTCTCTAGGCTGGTGGCTGCAGATCAGCCTTTGGATGTTGAGTTTGTGCAATGCCATTGCATCGACGACTAGAACAGACAATATAATAGGCCAAGCTAGCTTGCTGCTAGCCCTGTGTCAGCCGCAAAATCTGGGCTGTTCACTATATACAATGGTATATAGCTTATCTGCAACTACTAGTAGCAATGGCTGGTGATGGGACACTAGATGAGGAGGTCTCTGAGTTACTACATAGAATTATTTCCACGGTGTCTGGCTGGTGGGTCTTGCTGAAATGCTCAGGGTCTAACTGACTGCCACATTTGGAGTCTGGAAGGAATTTTCCCTTGGTCAGATTGGCAGATACCCTTTTTGTTTCTTTGTCTTTTTTTTTTTTTGGCTTCTTCTGCAGCATGGTGCACGTTTGCATGTTTAAACTAGTGTCAATGGTGGATTCTTTGATTTGAGGACTTCAGTCACTCAGCCAGGGGTTAGGGGTCTATTACAGGAAGAGGTGGGCGAGGTTCTGTGGCCCGAAATATGCAGAAGATCAGACGAGATGACTATGATGATCATTTCTGACCTTAATGTCTAGAAATCTATTTTCATGTAACACAAAGACAGCCCCTGTCTCAAAGGGTTTGCAGTCATAACATAGGAAGAGGAAAACAGATAGATATAGGAGACAAACAGGAGGGGGAAGATGGCTGGTGTTACAGTGAAACAGGTATATCTGGTGAATAAATAGCAGTGGTGATTGAGGAATGTATCTTTTGGCCTTACTAGGATATGCACACTGGAGGCTCCAGCTCTGCTGAAATCTCTGTACAGATAAATGGCTTAAATTCAGTATTGTCACACATTTTAATGTCCACAAAATAAGCTCATATAAAGCATAGGGAAAACAAAGAAATAGCCTAAGTCAGAGGCAAACCAAACAAAGCGAGGCTGCATACCACCCAGGTGTGATCAATGCGACTCTAATGGAGTGCAAGCACCTACAACTCCTAAGAGCTCCTTTGGGTCTGGTGAGAGATGAGGAAACTGATTTAGTGCCGATAATTGTATTGTATGTGCAAGCAAGGGACATGGCTACAGACAATGTGAACTCTCTTACTGCTTGTGACCTTTCAGTGATGGAGAAAAGATTTCATTGCTGTCTCTCAAGGCAAACACAAAACACTGCAGGGAAAAATCTATTTTGGTAATATAAAAAACTTTAAAAGGAAGATATTATGTGGTAGGAAATAGCTATAAAAGTAACACAAGTAAAGTTTATATATTACTCCAAGTACAAAGGTTGGAGATCACAGTATGTATTTCCACTAAGGGGCTATATCCGAAATGTTGCTAAGCAGCCTCTCACTCTCTTGATCTCAAAGGTATCATACAACGCTAGGATCATCTCTACAAATTGAAGGAGAGCTGTCCTCCCTCCCCATCTAACCAACTAATTTTCATGCAAGGTGAGGATGGCTCCAAACTTTATGACTTCCACCTAAACTGAGCTTTTGAACAAACAGTTCCCCGGGCTATTGTCAATGTGCTGAAGCATTGGCAAAGGTGAGCTGTCATGCTGAATGATTGATGAGGGCTGACTGGTGACCTATCTGGGAGAAGAATGTTTCCTCCGTTTGGTTTATTGTAGCTAGTGCTCATTAAAAAGGTAATTTAGGTAACATTAAAAATAAATAAATGAAACAATCACTTTCAAGCTAGTGCACTGAAAGGCTCAATATGGCCTGGGATTTTCCCGAGGGAGGTGTAAATGCAGGAGAGAACTTAATCTGCAAATGGTTTTGAAACTTTAGGAAGGGAGCTGCCAGATATCGTTAGAATTTACATCTTGTTGCCCATATGTCGTACCAAATGGTGATACATTAGATTTGCTGGTATTTGCCTTTTCTTGGTTTATTTTATGTTCAGCATGTGCATGCCCCTTTTAAACTGTGCCTTAGCTGGGCTGGGAAGGAAGGTGGAGTATCTCTACAAAAGCCAATTCTTTTCTTAGGTGGTTCCTGTTGTCATTGGGCCCAGTATGCGCTCTGGTCTCCACCCTGCACTCACTAAATGTTTGTGTAGACGTGGTCCCCTTCACACCAGGTAGGCGAGGCATCAAAGCTAGCACATACCCTTCTACTAGTATTTCTCCTAATCCAATCCTCTAACACCACAGACTGTGTACAGGGCACATCTTACAGTTGTAGCCCATATCCTGGAGGATCCTCCTGGCCTAGAGAGGTGTGTTGTGTTGCTGTGTGCTGTTGGTTTCAACTCGGAGGTTACTGCATTTCAGTGATGGGTGAAGTTCCCTTTCTCATTTGTTTTAAGTTTCTGAAAGGGGTTGGAGCTTGAAGACCTGTGAAATTATTAATTTATATGAGATGATACAGCCGGCTGATGACTGACCATGTGCAGAATGCCTGTGGGTTGGGAAAATCCTCCCACAGCCCAGCCTAGCAGGCAGGCAGAAGATACAGCCCTGCTGGTATGCAGTAATTTGCTGCCATTTGGGAGATCTATGGTCTGCACAGGAGCATACAGCTCTTACAAGGTGCAGTGTAGCCTTTTCAGCACACTATCTCTCTCTTCCCTCTGTGGCGATTTGTGTGTTATTCTTCATGGCATGCAACAGTGAAATACGTAAATTGAGGGAGAGGTGAGGGATTCAGGAAAGGATCTCGGACAATGCCCTGCTTGATTTAAATGGTGAATTTTCCTGGGCTTCCAGTTTCTGTGAGGGAAACCAAGTGCCTCCTTCTTTTGAGAGAAACTGGAAGGAAGACTGAAAAGGCTATCACATAAAGGATTCTTGTGATGAGGGCTGGGAGCTCACTCGGTTTTGTTCATCAGGTAGTTGTAATCTTGACCGGCTCTCACTGAATATCGTGTTATAGTCTGAGAGGTACAGAAAAAAAAAGGGAGTTCTAGTATTTCAAATTAAAACAGAAAAGCCCATTGAGAAGATAAGCAATGAGTCTATCACTAATCCCACTGCCGGGGCCTACTATCGGCGAATACAGGTACATTTACTTGTACAGCACCAAAGGAAGGATACTTAAGAGGCGTCCACCAAAGCACATCTTTATAAAACAGCCCTTTCCCACCTTCACACTCTGGGGGCCTGTACTTGCCGTCCGGCTGTGAGGTTCCTTGATGCTGGATAGTACAGAAGTAGCAATGATTGGTTTACTCATTCTCAGATGTGCTGTCTCACCAGAAAACTCCTTGTTGCAATGTCGATCACTGAAAGCCAGGGAATCGCATGGTATAGTTTACCTCTCTCCTGCAATACAGCACTATCCTGATGCTCTGGGCAAAGCATGCTAAAAAGAACAATATTTTATGTGCTTATTTTATTTCTTCATCCCCACTATCCATATGTTCCAGGTGCCTTTGGCATAACGTAAAAAGATAGCAAAATTAATACCCAAACATAACTAACGTGCAGCAGTGAAGCTCAATATAATCCATTACCAGCAAACTAGGCAACTCCGTAATTCAATTCCCACTCCCCCTCCAACATCTCCTCCCTGTTTTCAAAGGCCTGGGAAGGAGGATGAGCTGGATATGAGTGGAAGGGGTAGGGGGTTTCGTATTTGGAATTTCTTAATGTCACCAATTCAAACCTTGAGTAGAATTCACTTGGACAGAAAGCAGCAGGCCAAGGTTTGGATCACTTCTGATTTTTTTCCATGTAATTTTGCCCGTTATGGCCTGATGCTAGTGGAGGTGTCAGGGCTTGTCTCGGCAGCCCCCCAGTGGGGATTACAGGGTGTGAGTTGTGACATGCACTGAAGTGTGACATGCACACAACTGCCCTGTGTAGACCCTGCTAGCATGAACTAAAAAGTACCTAGTTCATCTTAACATAGTCCTGTTTGAAACGGATCTCTGGCTAGATGTTCAGCTGCATGTGTGTGTTCTCCCTGTGTGCTGTCCCAGCTCTGTGCAGACAGCCGCACAGCAGACTTCGAGCAAACTGCCCAATGACCACAAGATCCATTAAGTTACGAAGGCACCAGGCCGGGTTTATTGTCAACAAAGCACAGTAATAGCTCCTGGCAGACTTCACGAGGATACTAAGATGTGTATGTCAGTGACAAATGGATGCAGCTCAGTGAATGGTGGGACTTTCCATTCCTCCCTCTGAGATACAGCTCTATATCCTGATATGAACAAGTTACATACTACCTCTCTGACATAGTTATTGCCTCCTGACGTGGCTAGTTATCACATACATGTTGGTTTGATGAAAACATCTCAGTTATATACTATCATCCTGACCTTATCTTTTAGAAGGGGTCAGCGTGTTTGTTATCATTGGGGAATGTTTTTGTACCACTCTTGATATAGGGATGTTCTGATACCACTTGATATGGGATGTGTTTGCATGAGTGCTCTGTGCCTAGCACTTCTTAGGAATGTGTATTTCTGCCCTGTTCTTGCCACATTTTGTGATCAGGTCCTGCCTCATACCAGGCCTGTCATACAAGAGCTTATGTCTCAGGGTCTCTTCTTACTACATTCTCCTGCTTTTTGTCTTTTTATGCAGAGGATGTTTACCACTTATCCCGGAAAAGAATAATTCACAGACTGAAAACCACCCAGTGGGCTAAACTCTGCCTTTTGGCCATTTTGCATCTTTACCTAAACCAGCTAGAAATAAAGAAATAAAACTGCATTAAGTCCCAGTAGGAATAGACTCTGGTTAGCCCTTGGAAGCAGACGATCGGGTGAGTCCTGCCAGATGCTTATTTTACCTATATTTCTTATTACCACAGGATACATAACCACTATGTTCTAAGGTGCAGTGGAAACCACATCAATGGGGAACTGAAGCAAGGATTATGAGTGAAAAAACTGACAGTGGGAGTTGTTTGTTGGTAGGTTGGTTGGTAGAGACATGCAGCGTGAGACGCACAAGTCCAAAGAACACACACACAAAAACAGAATCTCGTAGGTGCAAACTTTCTTCTTCATATTTGTGTTTCACACACCAGATTCTTGCACCAGCCAGGCAGTTTAAATTAAGTGTCATTCGGTGGCAGAAAAAATAGATCATGTCTCCTGGGCACTTGGCTTTTTTGTCTGGAACAAACATATCCCTCCCCGTTGCTGAGCAAATTGATGCTTCTTCTCAGCTGAACTGTGTGCACTTTCTTTTCCTTTCAAAGTGATTTGCTGCAGTAGGGGCATCAGGGCTCCTCTCAGTGAGATCCCCTTTGTATTGGGATGGTTGTTCTTCCACAACTTGGTGACAGGCCTCCAGCTGATATTGCCACTTTCAGCAGATGGTGACAGAGAAAGCATGACTTCCGGCTCCAAGGTAGATGTAGGGTAGTTGAGCAAAGAAAAGTAATGCACTGTGGGACTTTGAATAAGGACTGAATGTTTACTGGTTCTAGTTCTTCAATGGCCCATTATATCTCACTCTGTGATGGTTTTTAAGACACAGGTGGTTATTGGTATCTTGGTCACGGGTACCGGTTGGACTCTTTCCATCCACTACAGCACTTGCAATCAGAGAGCTGCTGCTGATCTTTAGCCTTAAATTCATATGGCCAGTGAACTGGAATAAAGGGATTATCCTCTGGACTCTGACTCCAGCTTTCCAGAAAGTGAATTTCATGATGAATAAGGCACTAGCCTCCATAATTACAGCCAAACAACCAGAGGGTATAATGGAGACCTTTGCTAAGTTGCTGCTTCAAATAGTGCTTTTCTTTTTAACAGCAAACAACAAACTCAGCTGAAAAAGAAAGCTCTTCGTCACCTGCAAAACCACATTTTATCTGAACACTCAGCTTGAAGATAGATTCCAGCTTGTGTGGCTAAGTATCTGTCCATTGGTCCTTTATCATGGATTGAATTTCTATCTTTCTGATAAACCATGTGTTCCTGTAACTAAGGAAAAAAGACACAGACATGGCACTAAGGTGAAAACATATTCCTGCAACATGTGCTGCTGCTTTCTTCTCACAAAAATCTAGGTTAAGATTACTTTAGAAGTAGCTTTCCAAGTGAGAAGTATCAGTCAGACATAGAACATTCGCCCAGAAATAGCTAATATAAAATATGTGCAAAACTGCCAGATAAGCACAGGGTGCAAAAACATTGTTGTGTCTCTTCATAATGGCTCAGCAGCTTCCTACCACATAAAAACGAGCTGTAATCACACATTTTACTTTACTTCTCTCTATCTCACTGATGGCCAATTTATCCACAGCAGCGTATTTACATGCGTGTTTACTGCATTGAAATTCTTCACCAGAGCCGATGCTACATTGCCTCAAAGCACTATAGAATTTAATTGAACCAGCATGGAGAGAGCTGATGAATGGGTTACTGGCACTGACGGGACTAGAACCAGGGCAGAATTTCAAAGGATGATTTAAAGAGCAGCGTTTGCCATTCCTAGTGGGCAGGCAAGCCAAGCAAGACCCGCGCCCATACGTGCAGAGTGATGGGTTTTTTATCCGACCTTACTGGCAGAAAACTATTTCTAATCATTTGCAAATGGTTTATGGCTTTCCTTTCGTTGTGGACCTCAACAATCCAAAGTTACAAATGCCTCCGTGTATGTTTCATACAGAGCATTAACTAACTCCCAAGAGAATACAAGCCATGCACAAAGAGCAGCATGTCACCAACTACAACTCTTTCACCTTTGCTCAGGGGAGGACGGGGAGAGGAAGAACTGCCTGTGCGAGGCCTGTACCTGCTTCCTTTTTGCAGGCCAGTGTCTGGAGGAAGGGGCCAATCAAGGGTCTGTTTGCACCCTGCCCCTGCCTGCCCACTTCCCCCTCCCCCAGGGAGGCCGCATTTCTCCTGCACTGCAGCCCACATTATGGGAAGTCCATACAGGAGAGTAAGAGGCTGCCTTATGTTTCCTCACTTCCCTGCATGGGCTTTAATTGAAAACCTGGAGGAAAAGGGGGGTCTTTTTTGACCCTAAACCCGGGCAGGTTTTGTCCAGCAGCTAGAGAAGTCCATTTGTTCTCAGAGGGTATCGAACACTGGTCACAACTCTGCAGGTTTTATACATGAAGAGAGAGCCCAAAACAAGGCAAGTGGCTCCCCCAGGGTGGTACAAGAAGCCGATGTAGGAGCTGGGAGACATCTCGGAAGTTCCACTGGTTCACTTAGAACAGAGAGAGGCCTCCAATCCAACACAGTCAATCTTCTTCCAGAGTGTGCAGGCAGTTCCTTCCAGGATGTCGGTTCAGCCTTAATCAAATTGGGAGCTGACTGGAGTTCACGAGAGAGACACTCTCAGTCAGAGACCTCAGAAGACCTCCCCTCACCGATTCCTTCCTAACTGTTTGAACAAGTTTAGGATACCAGCTCCCCAGAACTTTTTTGAATATTTCCTCTGGTTCCAGTGTTATAGCCTCATTTCTTTTCCTGTAAGAGGGCTGTGATGGTGGGAATGTCATGCCCACAAGAGGTAGAAAATAGAGCATGCAGCAGCGCATGTGGCTAACTGCGTTCGGGGAGACTTTACTTTTGTTCCTTCTTCTTCTGTTTCTTCCAGAAGAGGTCACTTGCCTCCAGTGTTTTGTTCCTTCTGTACAGAAATATAACCATGCTGTTATCTTTGGACCTAGCAGAGAAGGAGATAGAGACAGAGGGTGCTGATTAAGCACAGCCGTCAGATGTGATGGCTTTAGTGTTCCGGCAGCAACAGAAACCAAAACCAAAGTGAGGCTTTTCCCAGGGTAGGAGGAGTACAGAGCATCCAAATATTTGAAGGAACAGGGCATCACATCCCTTACTTTTGTTTTCACAGTCTCTCAACCTGAATATCTATCTATCTATCCCCAGCCACCCCCTCTGTCTATCTATCTATCCCCAGCCACCCCATCTTTCTATCTATCTATCCCCATCCACCCCCTCTATTTATCCCCATTCACCCCCTCTTTCTATCTATCTCTCTCTCTATCTATCTATCTATCTATCCCCAGCTACCTTATCTATCTATCCACTCCAGCCACCCCATCTATCTATCTATCTATCCATCCCCATTCACCCCCTCTTTCTATCTATCTATCTATCTATCTATCTATCTATCTATCCATCCCCAGCTACCTTATCTATCTATCCACTCCAGCCACCCCATCTATCTATCTATCCATCCCCATTCACCCCCTCTTTCTATCTATCTATCCCCATTCACCCCCTCTATCTATCTATCCCCAGCCACCCCATCTTTCTATCTATCCCCATTCACCCCCTCTATCTATCCCCAGCCACCCCATCTATCTATCTATCTATCTATCTATCTATCCCCAGCTACCCTATCTATCTATCCACCCCAGCCACCCCATCTATCTATCCCCAGCCACCCCATCTATCTATCTATCTATCTATCTATCTATCCATTCCCAGCCACCCCGTCTATCTATCTATCTATCTATCTATCTATCTTATACTGCCAGTCATCACCACTATCTGGGTGCGTTCCACAATAAATAGTCTGGCAATAGGTCCCTACTGGAGGTAATAATGTTTAAGTCAGTTTCAAACTTGATGTTTGAGTTGGTTCAGATTTAGGTGAGCTGAGCTCTACCTTTTTCTCTCTTCATGGGAGAGATCTGAAGTCGAAGACAGAAGTAATCTTTGCAGCCTGAATGGGGATCCTGATGAATTGCTCATTTGAGAGTGGAAACCATCTCTCTTACAATGCACTGGGCTCCAGGGTGGGACTGCATCGAACATTTCCACTGAATAGCGCCTTAAATAAAGACCCCATCCAAAGTAACGGGTCATGGACTGAAGCTGAATGGTGATCATTCAGGGAGAATATCTTTATATTCATGGCTATTGGAATACACGGAGGAGCAAACCTGTCAAAGTCAGCATTATACACTGGGTATTGTGCTGCAAACCAGAGGGGAATTGAATACATTTTCAGAGTAAGAGCGAATACAGAGAAACAGCTGCAGTACTCACAAGATCTAGAGGCCTGAGCGGATGAAATGTGATTTGAGTGGTATTTCCTGGCACCATCCTCAATGGGGTTCTCTTGTCCCTTAAAGGAAAGCAAACATTCAGTGCCCAGATGGTGAAATAGTCTGTCAGATTTTAACCCCTTCATATCTCATTTCCAGCCCATACCCAGTGCCTTTGCTTTCCCAGTAAATCCAATCTCTTCTCACTAGGGGATCGTATCACTAGCTGAAGGATATACTATTTGTAAGCTTCCTTCCTTTTTGAGACTCTGGATACGATTTTTGGAAGCACCTAAGATTATGTCTACACTGAAACCAAACACTGGAGGCTGGCCCATGTCAGCTGACTAGGGCTAGAGGGGGTCAGGTTTTAGGGATGTTTAACTGTAGTGTAGACATTTGGGCCCCCCGCTCATAGGGTCCCAGAGCCTGGGCTCCAGCCCGAACCCAAATGTCTATCGCACAACTAAACAGCCCTGTAGCCCAGGCCCCGGGAGCCTGAGTCAGCTGACATGGGCCCACCTCGAGTGTACAACTGCAGTGTAGACATATCCGATGGGATTTAAGATCCTAAATCACATTGTCAAAAGTGGCTTAAGTGCTTAGGAGCCTAAGTCACTTTTTCAAAATGGGAATCTCACTGAACGGCACTGCCAACGTGGAGTAAAATCCGTTCTTCTGGAACTTGAGCCAGATCCTCACTTGCTGTAAATCAGCAATCCTCTGACATCAATGGACTGATGCTGATTTACACAAACTGAGGATCTAACCCGTTATGTATAATTCCCAGACCCATCCCCCACATTAATAAGGATTTAATGTTAAGAATACATGTAAAAACCAGAGGGACAGAACCAAAAATTGCACACCCAGGGAAGAAATCCAAATCAAGATTACATTCATACCAAATCCAAACATGTTAAAATAAAGAAATGCACCAAATGACCTTAACTCTGACTTGTAATGACACGATTCAATAACCATGCAATTACGATGAAGGTATTTTACTGATTGTGGTCCCAGATGCGAGGCAACCTAATTTAAAGATATATTTTAAAAATATTTTCTCCCATCATGTTTCTCAGCGCGCATTATTTTATCTACCCTTATCTAAGCCTCCGTTCAGAGAGCATGCCAGTCTATTCGGATAAAGAGCAATCCTTTATGTAAAAGCCTGCATCTTGCTATTTTTATTCCTTTGTGAAAATCTGCCATACTCTGTTTCTACCTAAAACACATTTGTACAGAAATCCAGTGCAAATATTTATGCTGGCGCAGGCATTAGGGAAAATGTGCTATATTTGTGTGTGTTATTACATATCGTAGGAAAATCATTTTCACAGCTTAGGATCAGTTTCAAGAAAGAGAATTAGTAATTGTATTTATTTCATTTTTCATGTCAGCAGTTATCCAAAATTGAAAATGACAGATCAATCCATACTACAATATGCTGATTATTATGCTTCAGATACTAATTTTTGGGTCTGGGTTCTCTCTGGCATTCTGTGCTCTATGGGTATTGTACTGGTATTGAATGCAGGGAACAAGCCCTTATTTTGCTGACTTTGTCTCTAAACGTACTAGCTACGTCTGTGGGCAGATTCAAAATTCTTCATTAATAGCCAGACATTTGGGTTACTAAAATTCAATACTTTTCTCATCGCCTCCAAAAATGTGAACAATGTTTTCTAAAAACAGGGAAAATAAATAGCATTCAGAACTTCATAACTCACAGCAAGCTTGACGCTGGTAGGAATTGCGGATAAATGAGAAATAGTCATATTATTATTTATAAATGTGCTATGCCCCTCAGGCATGTATCTGTCTGATATTACCCTGCCTGAGTGCACAGAGAGAGATCAAAACCTTAGACCTTCGTTTCTCCTGCACCACTGGTCCATCAGGCGGTCCACGTCCCCCATTAAGTCTGGTCACTCGCTAGTTGCAGTTGATCAAAAGGGGCTGTAAAAATAAACGAGGCAGGAAAGGTAAAACAATGGCCTAATAAGGAGCATTTCTTTAAACAATAGCCAGGTTTATAGCTGTGAACAGGGACTCAGCCGCAGCCGAGGTAGCAAGGCTGTTTGCAGAAGCTGAAGACCCTACAAGATTAAAAGATCCTGGTCCGTCACAGGATCTGCCATATAGAGTGGGAGGGCGGAAGCTGTTGGCAGCTGCAGGCTGACATGGAGTTTGACTGGCAGTCAGAGGTGAACAGCAACAAGGGAGGGGAGGCCCAGGGAGGATGGCGGAAGTGCTGGCGACTCAGGGTCTAGAGGGCATCCCAAGCCTGTGTTGTTTTAAAAGCACTGGGAACCTTTTGGCGGAATAAATCAGACTTGGTGTTGGAGAGCTGCTCCTGTTTCCCTGGACACTGGTGCTGTCCACGGGCTCCTGTAGGGAAATGCTCGGGGATGCCAAGCCCATTGGGCCTGCTAGATAATGCAATTGGCAGCCAGGGGCGTGTAACCTGGAGACCCAGTTGGAAAGTGGATAGGCTGTGGAATCCCACCCCAAAGAAAAATGGAGGAAACAAAGCAACCCCCTAGTGTGGACGCAGTTATATCTGTATAAAGATGCTTCTATCAGTATAGAGACATAAGTTGGACTGATTAGATCTAAGCAGGAATCGGATTTTCTGTTTTGGGGGGAAATCCACAATTTCAAAATAATTCCCTGTTGCAGAGTAGAACGAAAACAAACAAAAGTGAACTATTTCCACCTCTCCTCCGCCCCCGGAATGACAATCTAAAAATAAAAACTGTTCTGAGTTGACTGAAACATTTCACGGTGATAAAATTGAAATGTTTTCTTTTAATTTTGTTTTATTTTCTGTGATATAATTTAAAAATGAAAATTGAAGAGGCTTTTGGAAACAGAAAATCAAAAAGTTCTGATGCACAAAAGGCAGCACACTCGGTTCTGACATATTTTTTTAAATAAATTTAATCAAAATCTACATGGCTTTGCTTTCTCCAAATTGGCATTTTTCTGCCAGAAAAACATTTTGTGGATTTCCAACCACCAATGATAGCAATATAAGCAAACGCTATGCCAATATAACAGCATCCATACAGGGGTGGTGCTACTTTAACTACAGTAGAACCTAAAAGATACGAAAACCAGAGTTCCGGACTTACCAGTCAACTGGACACCCTCTGGAACCAGAAGTAATCAGGCAGGAGTGGGACACACAGCTATAAACCTGGTTATTGTTTGAAACCTTCAGGTAGTTGAAGGCTGCTATCAAATCCCCCCTCACTTTTCTCTTCTGCAGACTAAATGAACCCAGTTCCCTCAGCCTCTCCTCGTAAGTCATGAGCTCCAACCCCTTAATCATTTTTGTTGCCCTCCTCTGGATTCTTTCCAATTTGTCCACATCCTTTCTGTAGTGGGGGCACCCACCACAGAAGTGGCCTCACCACGGCCAAATAGAGTGGAATAATCACTTCCCTCAATCTGCTGGCAATGCTCCTACTAACGCAGCCCAATATCCCATTAGCCTTCTTGGCAACAAGGCCACACTGTTGAGGCATATCCAGCTTCTCATCCACTGTAATCTCCAGGTACTTTTCTGCAGAACTGCCGCTTAGCCGCTCGGTCCTCAGCCTGTAGTACGTTACAAGATCATGTTACATAGGTAGCAATTGCATAAGTTAGAGGTTCTTGATGATGCCGAATGTTTTCTTTTTTAAATTTACCATCAAATAAACAAATAAAATCCATCATGCTCAGTTGCCCAGTTTCTTATAGGCATTGCAGCAGAGTTAGGTCTTTGAACAAGTGTTTAAGGGAGGAGAGAACGTCGGTCATATTTTGATTCATTCAGAGAGGACAGACATACCATGCATCGGGATGGTGCAGAAGAAGGCATGGAGACAGTTGTGAGACACGCTGGCAAATGGGTTGAAAAAGCTGGGATATGCTGGGGAGCAAAGAAGATGGGAATTGCAAAGAGAAGAGACACAGTGAGTGAGTAAGGAGAGGCAGAATGGTGAAGGAGAGCGAGTGGAGGAATTGAAAGAAGGGGTGATGGGGTCAAGTGATGTGGGTATATGTTTGGGATGCCAGAAAGGAGATGGCTGCTCTACATCAAGACCAGAGATGCCAAGTGTCAAAACTAGAGTTATAGCTGCATGGACACAAAGAAACGGTTAGACTTTGGCAGTGATATGGAGAAAGAGTCAGCAGGATTTGGACACTGCCTGAAAATGAGGCCCAGTGGTCTCAGAGGTCAAAGATGAACCCAGGTTATGGGATTGCTTGACTGAAAAGGAACACAACTATTGCGCAATTTGATAATAACTAGAGCAATCAGATCTGATTCAAAAAGAAACCCTGTGTTTACTAAGGTTCTGACTCAGCAACGTAGCCAGTGGGGCCTCAAGTGAGAGAGGTGCCTTGCTGCATCTGTGCCTGGATTACTGCAAGCCTTCATGTATCCAGCTCACATTTTAGCTTCACATGGCTACAGAGGTCCTGAGTAATGTACTCTGTGACTCTTGTTGGCCATAGATGATCATCACCAAGTTGCACACAAAGAATCTGAAGTCCCTCTGGCTTGCATATTTTGTAGAAACGCTTTTTGGGCTCCCAGCAGAAGTGTATAGGATCCATTCCTATGGGTGTTTTTATGCATGACCCCCTCCCCCATATAAAGCCTGAGAGACTAGACTTTGCAGGGTGGGACTAGCACAGAAGATAAAAGAGATGGAATCTCCCCTCACACCTCAGAGACAGTAAACAGGGTGTGTGTGCAGACACTGAAAGCCAATGATATAGCCTGGAGTACCACTGTGGTTGTGGGTGTGCAGACCAGTTGTCATTCCCTTGTCATTTGCTCACTGCTCTAGGATCCCAAGACAGAAGCCCTTGCAGAGGACTGCTCTGGGTATGCAGAAGCATGGGACTGCCGTGGCATGGCCATCACACCAGGGCCAGCTTTAGGAACTGCGGGGCTCAATTCGATGGGGCCCCTGCAGGGATGACACACCTGGCGGCGCTCCAGGTCTTCCACAGCACTGAAGGACCCGCCGCCGAAGACCTGGTAGGGAACCACGTGGTGAGTACACTTTCCCTCTGCCCACATCGGACCCTCACCCATATCCTGCCCCTGACTGCCCCCCTCAGAAACCGCAACCCATCAGCCCCACCTGTGCCTTGTCCCCTGACCACTCCTTCCCAAGACCCCCCACCCTAACTGCCCCCCAGAACCCCACTCCCGACCCAACTCTCCCTGCTTCCTGTCCCCTGACTGCCCTGACCCCATCCACCGCCACCCTGACAGACCCCTGGAACTCCCACGCCTACCCAACCCCCCCTTCCCCATCCCCTGACTGCCCCCTCAGAACCTCTGCCCAATCCAACCCCCACCCCACCCATTCCCTGTCCCCAAGACTTCCTGCCCCTGCCTTATCCAACCCTCCCTGGCCCCGGTCTCTTACCATGCCGCTTACCCCTGCCGGAGCCCGGCCGGGACTGGAGCCGTGTCACCCAGAGCCAGAGCTGGAGCCGTGCTGCCCAGAGCTCGAGCTGCACCACCTGGCCAGAGTCGGGGCCGGGGCCGCACCAGAGCAGCACTGGGCTGCGCCGCGCCTCCCTGGAGCCCTCCTCACCCCTCCCCCGCCCCAGCTTACCTGCCGCTGCTTGTTTCCAGGCTTCCTGTGCAAACATCTGATTCGCGGGAAGCAGGGGAGGGGGAGGAGAAGCGGGGTGGGCATTCGGGGAGGAGGAGGGGAGCTGGGGCCAGGGGTGGGGCGGACAGCTGCCCGAGCTTGGGAACTGTAGGCTCCAGCCACCACTGGGTGTGGGGCCCTGAGTTCAGGGGAATCGGGGGCATCGGCCTGAAGCTGGCCCTTATCACACAGGATGCTCAGTGCCTTGCACTCTTGCAGAAGTAGGGGCCAGGATTTCACCCTGTGTGAATGGTGGCACCAAAGAGCAGGCTTGTAAAGATTAGACTTCACACAAAACTTAAGCCAGCCACAGTACAAGTCCCGAGGAAGTCTATGGCTCTACAAGGAAAATGGGGTTGGCCCAGAGCCGTGTTTAACAACTGAGATACAATATCTGATAAAAATATTTGCTTTATTTAGATGTTAACAAATATCCAATGCGCTCTTTTGCCCTCGATCAATTTGATTGAATTGATTGGAGTACTGTAGATTCCTGGCAGCAGTTTTTGGCCATTAGCAGCATTGGATGGTGTAGGATATGCTGGGAAGTCTAAAATGCAACGCTTTCTCCCCTGGTGCATAACGCAGCTGATGCTCTAGGTTTCCATAACAAAATAGTTTTTAAATTAAAAGAGTTTTTCTGCTGCTCCAAATTGCTTTCCTGCGTGTTTTCATCTTGCAAACAGCGGGTGAATGGGAACAAGCCCAAACCTATTTTTATTTCCTAGTAATTCCCACATGGATGAGGTTTGCAAGCTAGCAGCAGCCAAACAAATATGCTGAGGCTGGCATGGAGGGGAGCTGGTGGGCAAAGCTAGACAAGCTACAGGAAAACAGACCTAGAGCTTTAATAGAAAATTGAAACTTAATCAGAGCAGAGGTACAGCACTTTAACATCAACGTAGTCCTGGTTCCCATCACTAGTTCTCTTTTGTGACAAAATGGACTAAATACTTCAGGTTGAATTTGGGACAACCATAGAATCATAGAATATCCGGATTGGAAGGGACCTCAGGAGGTCATCTAGTCCAACCCCCTGCTCAAAGCAGGACCAACTCCAACTAAATCATCCCAGCCAGGGCTTTGTCAAGCCTGACCTTAAAAACCTCTAAGGAAGGGGATTCCACCTCCTATCTAGGTAACCCAGGTAACCCATTCCAGTGCTGAAATTAAATAATGCAGGAATCAGATCAAAAGATCCTTTTTCTCATCTGTGTCTTTCTGTAGCAACTGTATTATTAGATAATGTAGGACATGAGTAGGTCTAATTGAATGAAATCTGGTCATTTGACTGCAAACACTAGCCCATAAACAATGAAGCGCAGTCACAATTCACACAGGGAAGAAGCTGACGGAAATATTTTTAACCAAATAACTGCTGACCAATGTATATTTTAGAATTGAAAAGCACCTTCCTGAGGAGATGGGCAGGTGTGCCATGGAGGCTGATGGGCACTACAGCATCATGAGCAGGGCTAAAACTTGACCAACTTACTCAGTGATTAGCAAAAGACGAAGTTGCTAAAAAGCAGCCAGCCAGGTGGTATAAAATGGCATTGAAGGCTTTGTGAAATGAAGGACAATACAAAGTTGTTTTTTAAGCATCTTCGGAACAAAAAAAATCCTAACAATGGTATTTGTCCATTGGTAAATGGGAATGATAGAACTAGCAATGCCAATGCAGAGGGGGCAGTATATATTACAATACATTTGTACATCAATACATATTTCTGTTCTATATTTGGGATGAACCAGATGGCATACTCATGTCACATGCTAACACTCTTTCCATCCCACTAGTCTCTCAGGAGGATGTTAAACAACAGCTAATAAAGTCAGAAATGTTTAAATCAGCGAGTCAGGATCACTTGCATCCAAGACTTTTAAAAGGGAGCTGACTGAGGACCTCGCTGGACCATTAGTAATGATTTTCAGTAAGTTATGGATCACCTGAGAAGTTCTAGAAAACTGGAAGACGGCCAATGTTATGCCAATTTTAAAAAAGGGTAAATGGGATGACTCAGATAATTATAGGCCTGTCAGTGCGACATCGATCCCAGGAGAGGTAATGGAGTTTACTAATAAGGAATTAAAGGAGGGTAATATACTTAAGGCCAGTCAACATAGGTTTATGGAAAACAGATCTTGTCAGACTTATCTATTTTTAAATGAGATTACAGTCAGGTGACCAGAAAGCAAGTGTGAAAAATCAGGACAGAGAGTGGGGGGGTAATAGGATCCTATATAAGAAAAAGACCTAAAAATTGGGACTGTCCCTATAAAATCAGGACATCTGGTCACCCTTGATTACCAGTTTGTCTGATAAAGATAATATTGTTGATGCAACATACTTACCCTTCTGTAAGGCATTTAACTTGGTAGCGTTTTATAGATAAAAAATCTATAACGAGATCAAATGAACATGGCTCACATGAAATGTACTAAAAGCTGCCTGAATGATAAGTCTCGAGATGTAATTTAAACTGGGAATCACCATTGAACGAGAGTGTTTCTAGCGGAGTCCTGCAGGAATCAGTGCTTGATCCTACACTAACTAACATTTTTATCAATGACCTGCAAGAAAACATAATATCATCACTAGAAGCCAATACAAAGATTGAGGGAGGAGTATATAATGAGGAGGACACATCAATGATACAGAGTGATCTGGATCACTTGGTAAACTGGGGGCAAGCTAATAATGAGCATTTTAATATGGCTAAATATAAATGTCTATATCTAGGGACAAAGAATACAGGCCATACTTACAAGATGGGGGAGTCTATCCTTGCAACGGGGACTCCCTAAAAGATTTGGGGGTCATGGTGGATAATCAGATGAATATGAGTTCTCAGTGTGATCCTTGGATGGCTAAAACAGGGGAATCACTGAGATATGTATGGTAGACTAAGATGGCTTTCTTTTCGCTGGGCCGGATCCACGCTGTAACACAATCAGTAGACCAGAAATGTATGGTGTAGACACATTAATGATTCTTAATTCATTAACATCTCCAAAGCGCACTGAAAATGTACAGGTTTCAGAGTAGCAGCCGTGTTAGTCTGTATCCGCAAAAAGAACAGGAGTACTTGTGGCACCTTAGAGACAAACACATTTATTTCAGCATAAGCTTCCGTGGGCTACAGCATCTGATGAAGTGAACTGTAGCCCATGAAAGCTTATGCTCAGATAAATGTGTTAGTCTCTAAGGTGCCACAAGTACTCCTGTTCTTTTTGAAAAGGTATAGTGCTATGCAAGAGCTAAGTATTGCTATTAGACAACTCATGTTTCCAACATAAAATGTAAAGGCATAGACGCTACCATCCTACCTTCTGTTCTGAAGTTTCCAATTTCAAAGATCCCTTGTAAAGAATTTTCAGTTCTTCGTAGATCTTAAGGACCAGCATTCCAAGTATGGCCAATCCTGCAAATCCCACTAGCAGCTTATACAAGTTGCAGGATCAAGCCCTGAGCTGTGTCCACGCAATATGATTGCACCTCTCTCATGTGACCGAAATGCACACCTGTATGTGTGTGTGTGTGTGTGTGTAACACATGCAATTCTACCAGCCAAACTGATTCTCAAAGGCAGCACAGTGAGCATGTATGTGCAGTGGTTGTGCATGTATTATATCGTGGATCTAACCCAGCAAAAATAAGACCATCTTAGTACACCATACATACCTCAATAATACCGTTTAATTGTTTTCCTTTCATACATTTATTTGGCATTCTGTGTGCACTTTAATTTGGTGAAATGCTACTTTCTGAAGTTTTAGCATATGTATAAGCATGTGTAATGTGCCAAAAATCTATACAAGCGCGACAAGGTGGGGGAGATAATATCTTTTACTGGACCAACTTCTGTTGGTGAAAGAGGCCAGCTTCCAAGCTACACAGAGCTTTGTTTCAGCTCTGGGAAAGGCACTCAGAGTGTCTGTATACCTTGAAAGGTTGCCTCATTCACCAACAGGACTTGGTCCAATAAAAGCTATTACCTCACTCTGCCCTTCTCGTCTCTCTCTTATCCAGGGACCAACAAACTACAAGAACACTGCAAACAATCTCCTATTTGATAATTGATTGCATAAGGTCAGATTCTGAAACTCTCCATCATTCTGTGTAGTTCCTTAGTACCACTGAAATTAATTACTTGCAGAGTGAGGTATTAGGTAGCGTGAATACATAGTGCTGTAGGCATTCGTGGTGACGTTTACACTGTAATCTTTCCATGAACAATACCATCAAACAGAGGTCCACCTTACCCGTCTTGAGAAGAAAGGAATAAATAGAGGCAAGTAGGAAACTGGCGCTCAAGTAGGGAAGGGAGGTTCATAGACTTTCAATAAAGGAGAAGGACCCCAGATCAGTGCAGCTCTGGGCTTCCGAGCCATGAAACAAAACTAAGTGATAAATAGAAACAACTGCAGGGCATCCCAAGCATTCATAATAAACTAGAGCAATATAAAACAATACAAATAATCAATGAAATCAAATGGGATTGAAATGAAGGCTGTTTCCTCTATCTCAGCGTACCCTGACCAAATGGAACAATCTAGCCATTAAAAAAAGAGCAGTTAGTTCTGCAGCATAAGGCAGCAGCTGGATGCAAAACGTGAGAGCTATCACTGCTCAACCCACCAACAACCCAAGCCAATGAGCGGACTGACTGACCATCCCTGAGGCCCTTATGATACAGTTCTGACTCATAAGAGGAAAGGTTCTCGGGCTCCAGCCTGTCATTCATCATTGCGCTAAAAAAATACACCATTAGAGTCTTTGTGGGCCTTTCATTTTCTGCCTTTAGGCTTTGAGTGTAGAATTCTTAGAAGATGACTCATAAATAAGTCCCTGATTGTGTAGGCAAAGCATGTGCAATGGAATAGGAAGACACATTCTCTCTCTCTCCCCCTATTTTAGAGAACTTGCATTTCTTTTGTCTTTGAAAGTTTATTTTTCGCCATGGCTCTGTCTGTTACAGCTATCCCCCTATTCCATTTTGTTTCTTACAGCTGTCCCCATACTCCATTTTGTTTTTGTTCTCCTGTGGCCTCCCCTCCCTGGCTGTTAAGTTGTTTACCAGGGCCCACTGCCCTTCTCAAAGGGAGGGCCCCTTAAAGTTGTTAACAAAGAGCATTGCCCTTATTCAAGGGATGGCCACTTGTGCCTAAGAAGTGGGACCACTGCCCACTGTCAAAGGGTAAGTCCTAGTCTATCACCTTGTTAAACCTGGGCTCAAGGGTAGGTAGGCCAATGTCCAGAGTGCAAAGACCTATTGGTGTTTTTAAGAATCCTGGGCATGAGTCATAGGCTCATGT
>NC_133772.1:143230997-143240732 GCF_003597395.2 Chelonoidis abingdonii | reverse complement strand
CACTTCCTTTTTCCTTTAATAAAGAAATTAATTGGCACCCCACCTGTGTGGCAATTGCTCCCCAAGATCCCATATACCTGCTGGCAGGGA
Source organism: Chelonoidis abingdonii (assembly GCF_003597395.2). Lineage (NCBI taxonomy): Eukaryota > Metazoa > Chordata > Testudines > Testudinidae > Chelonoidis > Chelonoidis abingdonii. The sequence goes on along the minus strand of NC_133772.1, from coordinate 143,240,642 downwards.
CAGGATCCAGCACATGGACATGCCATGGCCTTCCTACGCAGGTAGATAATGGCAGGGGCCTCAATGTACAGGAATGGTGGGCTCTGTGCCAGCCCCAAACAGAGAGAACCACAGGTACAGGCCAGGTAAGAAGCCACTGGAACCATGCTGCCACTTTAGTGGCAGGAGCACAGGAGTGGGGCAGGTCAGTGTCACTCACTCTTCCAGCTCATAGGCCGGGGAAGTGGCCTTCAGTAGGACATGGAAAGTAACATCCAGCTTCCTCCCTAGTGCCCTGTCGGACAGCTGGATTTTTGGCCATCTCCCTCAGCAAATCTCACTTAGGGTGTGTGTATGCTGCAAGCCCAAAACCCACAGCAGCGAATCTGAGCTCAGGCCAACTGACACAAGTTTGTGGTCCTGGGTGAAAAATAGCAGTGTAGCTATTCCCACTCCTGCTCTGAAACCTGGCGAGGCGAGTGGGTCTCCAGCCTGCTACCAATGACCCATTCCTCCCCTGCTGCCAGCTGCAAAACCTGGCTCTGCCGTTGGAGCCAGGACCTGGCCTATTGCTTCATTGTCTGTAGATTCCAGGCGTGGAGTCATCTTTGGACATTTATCTTTGCAGTTTGAAGAGCTAGACCTGAATTGTTTTACACAAAAGTTTCAACTGATCTCCGACACACGGTGCTCAGCCAGCCTCACACCAATACTGCACTATATTCATGAGAACTTTTGCTCCGTGGCTCACTTCACGCATCATCAACCAGAAATCAGGACGTAGTGAAAATATTAGAGTAATTCTCTTTGGACCAAAATAACTACAACCATCTTTCTATTCCTACCTCTCTCGCTCTTTCTGTCTCACTCCCCCCCTCCAAATTGTATAATTTATGTTACTCAGCTTCATTAATATTATTATATTATTTTATTTTAGAGCCTAGGAGCTCTAGACAGGGACCAGGACCCCACCGGGCTAGGCACGGTGTGTTATTTATTAGGTTTATTATGGTAATGCCTAGGAACCACAGGCACAGACGAGGCTCCAATTGTGCAAGGTGCTGCACAAACACAGAACAACAAGACACTCCTGCCCCAGATTGCTGATTTGTTATTTTGGAGTGGAAGCAACACTTGGCTATGTACAACCTGGCCAACGAAATGCATCAGGAAGCTATGGAAGTTCAGGAGAAGAGCTACAGTGTGAAGTGGGCTATTTACCTCTGATCATGTTATTTAGAGCTTGCTTTACAAGCTTGTTTGTACCAGTAAGGAAACTACCAAGAACTAATGTCTTCTCTGTGATTCCAGCATGGTGAAAACTAGCTGCAAATTACCAGGCCAGCTTTCATTTATTTACGAATGGCTGAGAAAAGTATCCGTGAACACATGCTTCTGGAACTGATGCGATCCCAGGCTTGTTAAGCAACCTTTCTTCCCAGGCTCTCAGCACCTGTTAAATCACACATGTGGGCTAACATTTTTACACAGCAAAGAATGGGACCACATGGGAAAAGAAGGGTAATTTGTATTGACCTTTACCAATGCACACTTAGCCCAAATGTACTCAGCGCTTCCTCCGTATGGTTCAAACATTGTGCTATCTCTAGATTCTCATTTTATTGTGCTATATCTTGTAATGAATTTAGGGGGATAATTTCAGTAACTCAGAGTTCTAATAGTCAAATGTAAACACATGAAAACTAGAGAGAATTCTATGCAGAGATGTAAGGCAGTGAGCCTGTTACAGAGTATAGCAGTGAAAAACTTTCAGCTCACCCAGAATGATATGTTGAACTATTTAAATCCAGTTTGGGGTGGAAGACAGACCACAAGATCTGGCAATTTGTAAATGCTGCAGATATCTTAGCTTCTGCACAGCTTTAGTACCATCTGAATTACAATAGCTTCATTTTAAAGTTCTGAATTTCCTCACTTGCACGAGCTTAACAATATGTACCGCATCACCAGACATAAAAACTCTATAATAAAGGCAATTAAACATTGTTTTCACATCCGATATATACTGCTTAACTGGATAGTGAGCATCCGAGGTGGCTAACAAGGAAAAGATGGCTTTGTATTCTGAAAGATCTCAAATCTTTTTATAAAAATGTTACAGGCTAGATTCTCTTTGGCTGTAAACAGGTATCGTTCCACTGAAGTCAACAGAGCTACAATGATTTACACCAGCTGAGCCTCTGGTTCTGCACTGGTCACCATTGCAGTCATAACCTGCCCCCCCGCAGAGTCCTGCAGAAGATTCTGCAGTTTATTATACCATCAATCAACAAAGAAAGCTAAATCAAAGAGCTGCAGGATCTGTCCATTTTCACAAATATTTATCTTTAATTCATTCACAATGAAATCCTGGCCCCATTGAAATCAATTACAAAACGCCCGTTGGCTTCGGCGGGGCTAGGATTACATTATTAGTTAATTAGGGTCTTTTTAACCTCTGTTTAACCTCAAGAAGTGGTGTTTGTTAATTTCAAGAGGCCCTTTCATAAACAGATAGCTAAGGGTTAATGTTTCTTTCACCTGTAAAGGGTTAACAAAGGGAACCAAACACCTGACCAGAGGACCAATCAGGAAACTGGATTTTTCAAAGCTCAGGGGAGGGAATGTTTGGGTGTGTGTCCCTTTGTGTGTGTCTTTTGTCTGTCTCTCGGCTATGAGAGGGATCTTTCTATCTTCAAGCTTCTAATCTTCAGTTTCCAAGTTGTGAGTACAAAGGTACAAAAACAATAGGTTTTTATTGGTTTTTTTTGTATTTACATGTGTGTAGTTGCTGGAATGTTTAAATTGTATTTCTTTTTGAATAAGGCTGTTTATTCATATTTTTCTTTTAAGCAATTGACCCTGTATATTGTTATCTTGATACAGAGAGCATTTTTATGTCTTTTCTTTCTTTTTATATAAAGCTTTTCTTTTTAAAACCTGTTTGAGGTTTTTCATCTGGGCAGGCTAAGGAAATCGGAGGGGAGGGGAATTCTCTTTGTGTTAGACTATGGGGGTAAAGCTCTGCGCACCATGGGAAATTGGTGGGGAGGGAAGAAAGAGAGTAAATCATTTCTGTCTGTATTTGGTTGTTCTATTGTGGAATACAGGAGACATGGCTTCTATGGTTGTGTTTGATGTAAAGAGATGCTCAGTTAACTCTTCAGGTTTAAAGACCCATGAGAGGAATTCTGGTGGGAAAGAGGGAATGGGGGGAATGGTTATATTTCCCTTTGTTGGAGATCTCAAAAGCATTTTTAAGTCTGGGGTTCCCCAAGGGGAAGGTTTTGGAGAGACCAGAGGGAGCCAAGACCCTGAAAAATTCTTGGATCGGTGGACAGACGAGATCAATCTTAAGTGTAATTAAGCTTTAGAGCGTTCATGCAGGCACCCAGATTTCTGGATGCTAAGGATCCCAGATTTGGAAATCTATGATAGGGCCCTCCTCCACTGTATTCAACCCCTGGCCCTTTTGTTGCTGCAAATGCCTTGGCAGAAACGGTAACCCCAGTGTTTCTTCACATTGGGGTTGTGCTTTGTGTAGGAAAGCCCCTGGTGGCCCCGGCCGATTTGTTTACTGCCCCAGTTCTGCAGTCGGCCGATCCAAAGACTCACTCATGGCCACGCCTTCGCATGACATCAGGCCAATGTGTGGGCTGCTGGGAAGTGGCGGTCAGTACCCGTCCCTTTAGCCGCACCAGCTCCAGCAGGCTCCCTTGGCCTGGAGCAGTGAACCGCGGACCACTGGGAGCCACGATTCGGCCGGAGCTGCGGATGGGGCAGGTAAACAAACTGGCCCGGCCCACCAAGGGCTTTCCCTACACAAGGGGTGACCCCAGTTTGAGAAACACTGGTCTTATGGGAGCTGTATTCTTCCAGGGACCATGGCTCTTAGGAAGGAATTGGGTCTTGAACTACAGCTCCCATAAGGCATTATGCCCTGATAGGGAAATTCAGTTTAGTGCTTTGTTTAACTGGTATGAAACAAACATTTCTGGTCATTTCAAAACCAAAATATTCTGATTTGAGTCAAATGGACCCCATATCAAATCTTTAATTTCAATTTTCCCCAATGGAAAATCAAAAAAAAAATTTCAGCAACATTTAAATTTTGCTATAGAAAATTTTGATTTTTGCAGAAGCTGCATTTTCCATCAGAAAATCGCTCCAGTGGAAAATTCTGAGACCAGCTCTAGTGCAGTGTTTGTGTGTGTGTGTGTCGAGAGAGCGGGGAGGGGAGTATGGGTGGGGGAGAGTTTGAGCTGTGAGGGAGATGTGTTAATGGTTGAAAATATAACATAGGCCCTTTGACATATTCCTTTCCTTTTGTCCATACCTGTCTCTTTTCTGCCTCCGCCCCTTGGCCTTGCCCTGGAAACAGATGGAGTCAGAAAGCAGATTTGTGCATTTCCTCCACTCTTTTTCTGATCTTTTTCGATTTCTCTAACCTTTTTTGTTATATTGACTAAGTGTGTATATGGGAAGAATGATGTAGTGACGGGAATGATATTATGTGTGTTAGTGTTTTATTAATATCACCAAAATAAAAAATCAGAACCCTGCAGGCTTTGCTTGCTGTTTGCTCATCCTTATGGCAATCTAGTGTGCAGTGACAAAAGGCAGCAGGAAACGAAGCCTGAGATGATACAAGACCTCTTTCTGTAGTCTTTTCCCTTAGAAGTGTAATATTATTTTGGCTTTGACTGTTGCCGTAAGATGGCATGGGAAAGCACATTATCCCTACATGAAATCTTTGTGAATGACCACAAAAAGAAAATGATTAGCATTAGCTCCTTTTCAGAAATGATTACAACCATTGACGATCTGAGGGACTGTACAGTGTTTGCTTTTACCTTTCCTGTCCTCATACTCTAGGTAACAAAAGATGCTACATGAAACTACTTTGAGCATGTTTCCAGCTTTTAACACTGAGAACAATTTCATTAAGCATGGTGGATTGTGAAGTGACTTTGTGGATTGCCTACCTTGTGCTACAAGGCTATAGCTGTCCTCAAATAGCCAAGTGTTCTTCAGTACACTGTTGTTCTTTTCACTTTGACAGTGGTGAGTGTAACATCCCATGGAGCTGCAAACAATCCAAGACTGCTAAATACAAATACCTTGATGCACACTGCAGACGACCCAGCAAGTGAGGGGAAGTACTGTGTACTGGGTTATGAGATTCTCCTGTATAAAAGTATTCACTAGTTAAATAGGGTCTGTGGGAAAAGCAAGCAGGAAAGCAACACAATAGCTCTAGATTAGTGAGCTACTAACAAAACCTGGGGCAATTACAGAACAATGGCCTATTTCCAGGCTCCACCCTGAAGATACATAGCTATTGTGTAACACAGTGAGCCTAGACAGCAAAGGGACACTAAATGGTTAAAAGGCTCTCTTACAAGAGAAGGAGGGGTAAATTGTCAGGGGCTGTCCTGGAGTCAGAAGAAGTTGAACCAGCTGCAGCCCCATAGAATGGAAGCCTTAAGGAGAGGCTGGCATGTGCATACGCTGGCTGGTTGTTTTCAGATCCTTTTTTTTCAGAAGCTCTTTTGTTTGTGCTTTGCTTTAAGAAGGCTGCCTGGTCACTGTATTAACCACTGGCCACTGCACCCAGTGGGCACAGAACTGCAGGACTGGAGCTTACATCACACCTGCCAAGATATTCACAGCTGATTACAGAGGACTTTAGCCCAATGCCCAGTCTGAGAGTGGGAGCATCACGTGATTCCACCCCAAGAAAGAGGTGACGGCTTGAGGCCTGAGACCTGAGCAGTTTCACTCAGAGACCAGAGGAGCGAGAGCTGCAGTTGATGTGACAGTGGTTAATGTAATTTCAATGTATAGACCTTTGCTTAAAATACTGGCTCATACCCATTGCTGGGTATTATTTTAGAATCCACAATTATGTGTATATATTTTAATATCATGTTTGTTATATTATATGGCATTGTGGATATTTATGTAAATACACTAGTACAAATTTATCTGAAAACCTTCTGTATTGTGAAAATCTATTCAGTTATTTTCATCTAACTTAGATGTGCAGCTGGAATGTCGACTTAAGTATTCTGCTTTCAGTTACATTTCCTAACATTCAGTGTATCGCTCTTACTTATCTGTGTGATAACAGCACACAGGAGCACCAGTTGAGGCTCTGCTGGGTGCTGTGCAGACATGGAGCGAAAAAAAGTCCCTGATGCAAACAACTCACAGTCCAGGTTCTGAGAAGGGGCAATGGGTGGATAAGACAAAAAAGAAGAAGTGGGCAATAGAGGTAGGATAAAGGAACAGAGAAAATGAGCATGCAGTAAGGTTTCGACTCACCACCTCATTATTCTGATTTCTCACTTCATAATGGAATTAGTTGAAATTGTCCTTTTTCTTTTTTTGTTTAGTTTTTGACATTTTTCATCAAAATTTTGGCATGAACTCGTCACTAAATTTGTAATGAAAAAAGCATCCCACTTTTCAACCTAGAACTCATCAATATTTGCCGAATTTTGATGGAAATGTCATTGGAATGTCCAATTTCAGACTTAAAAAATAGGACCTTTTGGGTAACAATTATGGCAGTTTCCCTCCCCTCAACTCCCATTTTGCAACTAACTCAACTTCATGCTAGAGAGTGGACCTCAGATGTGTGGCCATGTGTTGCCTTTTCCTTGTAATATAGCAGAACCTCACTAATTCATACTGAATAGTTCTTGTGAATCACTGGGTTTGGCTAAGACAAGTCAGGGTTGAATTCTACCTTGTCTGGTATTCAGGACCCTTTTGCTGGGTTAGTGGCATGATTCTGCTCTGCAAATGTGGGGAAGCATTTGTGGAGACTTTGCAAGAGTCATGTAACCCTGCTTTATAAGGAACCCATCTTTGCAGGAGTCCTTGGGTTGTCTCATGGTGGGAGTTGAGGACAGACCACAGTAAATGATGGACCATGGTTTATTCCCCATTTATTCTATTCAAATAATTACATCTCGGTTATACAAATCATACAGTATTCGATGCTTATCAGCTATATAATAGATTCTGTCTGTTATCATATATTTCCCATACTGACTGCTTCAGAGCTAGCCAGGAACACAAGAAAACCACCATGTGCTAGAATGTCTCCGTTCTTTGCTTCTGGCCCTGGATTAAAAGAGGAAAGGCACAGGGGTGCAACAAGAAAACATTTTTGTTTAAAGCAAATCAACTTTGCTGAAGCTCCAAACTGTTCCCTTTGATTTCGGCACACGTTTTAAGCCAGGTTTTATTATCTCTAAACCAATTTGCTCATCCCACATTAGGAATGTAACGATGTGTTAAAAATTCTATCAACAAAAATGATATATAAACTGATTATTCTTTACTGAATGGTGAGCTATATATGAATACGCTCACTAGGGCCTGGATTAAAAGCCCATTGAAGTCAGCGAACGAGGCCCATCGGTTGCAGTGGACTTTGAATAAAGTCAGTTTTGGTCCCCCCACTACAGAAAGGATAGGGCAGATTGGAAAGAGTCCAGTAGAGGGCAACGAAAATGATTAGGGGGTTGGGGCACATGACTTGTGAGGAAAGGCTGAGGGAACTGAGGTTATTTAGTCTGCAGAAGAGAAGAGTGAGGGGTGGATTTGATAGCAGCCTTCCACTACCCGAAGGTGGGTTCCAAAGAGGATGGAGTTCGGCTGTTCTCAGTGGTGGCAGATGACAGAACAAGGAGTGATGGTCTCAAGTTGCAGTGGGGGAGGTCTAGGTTGGCTATTAAGAAACACTATTTCACTAGGAGGGTGGTGAAGCACTGGAGTGGGTTACCTAGGGAGGTGGTGGACTCACCTTTTTAAGATCGGGCTTGACAAAGCCCTGGCTGGGATTATTTAGTTGGTGTTGGTCCTGCTTTGAGCAGGGGATTGGACTAGATGACCTCCTGAGGTCTCTCCCAACCCTAATATTCTATGATATTCTATTCTATATGTTAGTAAAATATAATATTGTATGTACGGTATATCTACTGAATACATTGCCTGAGGTGTGTGTGAGTTTTTATTTTAAAGGAGAAAATACATACATATAGTCACCAGCTAGACTGTTTGTGTTGAGATGAAGAGCTAGACAGTGGCGCTACATAACAATTCCATATTCACAGGCTAGGATCTCCCATGCTATACAATGAAACTTCACAGTATTTTGCCCTAAAACCATATAAAGATAACATTTTCATAGTCAATCCTATGGGAGCTCCTGGAACTAACATTCAATTCCTGTTCATTATAATGCACCAGGTTGATATGCATTGTTTCATAAGGAGAGGAACTTCTTATTAAAACATTAAGTCAAATTCCACCTGGTGTGAGTAGGGACAACTCCATTGATTTGTTGCTTCCTTGACTCCATTGATATTATCTTGGCTTCTACAATAAAGGTACAGTATAAAAAGATGGCTGGACAGAGGAAAAATATCCTGTCCATTTAAGTGCCCATTCATCCAGGTTCTCATTTGTTTACACTCTCCTCTTCCTACCAGCCACATTAGTTAATTGTTACTTCAAGACTGAGTTTTGATGATTTAAAAGGATGGATCGAGGCCTGTAAGTACATTCATGCTGAGCTGCTTTTTATGCTGATACTAATCTGAGTCTAATATGCCGTCTACATTTCTCTTTCTTCATGTGCAGTAACTCTTAATCTCTGGAAGATGCTAAAATTAACAATTGAGAGAAGGCTTAGAACAAATAAGAAGCCTAAAGCATAAGCATTTACAATCCAATCCTGTTTATCCTCTGTACAGGATTACTATTCTTACTGTTTAAGAGTGTCTTGGCTGGATGATATTTTGTCTCCAGTTAATTTAAAACGTCTCTTACATTTCATTGAGTTTAGTTCTCTGTCTTAGATGCTAGTATCCATAGAAACAGGATCCAATGGTTCCTTCTCATGCATGATCATCATAAATCTCGAGTCTAGTGCCATATAAATACCAGCTGAGCACTGCAGACACAGCCACCTGGAGCTTTGTGGAAATGAAATTGCTGCTTACAGACTGGATATATCAAAGCAGCCCTCCATCTTCTGTAAGGGTATTTTAGAAGGAAACGCTGAATGATAGACATGATGATATGATTTTGACCCTTACATGAATTGAAAGTAATATGACTTCATTATAAAGTACATTGTCCCTGTCCACCTTTCATTGAACTGGAATTTGAAATCTGGAATGTTTGGTTTATTTTCATTGTCATAACTTCTAAGCAAATCAATGAATGACATTAGTGCATGTGGCCTTCTTCATGGTAATAGGGCTTGGTGGATCACCTCCTGAATGGCATACTGGATGTAACAGATTTGTGAGCTAGCTGACCAACTACCATGTGTTCACAACAAACCTGGCTAGAATAGGGGGTCTGTGTTTTTCTTGATATTCTCCTGAGTATGGGCCAGACACTTGGCCCCACTAATTCTGTTTTGTGCACAAAGCCACTATGAAATGGTTTAATAGGCTACCTGGGGATAACTATCCACAATGCTAGAACAGCTCCCTGTGGGAGACCAACTTGTACTTAGATTTTCAGAAAGCCTTTGACAAGGTCTCTCACCAAAGGCTGTTACGTAAATTAAGCTGTCATGGGATAAAAAGGAAGGTTCTTTCATGGATTGAGAACTGGTTAAAAGACAGGGAAAAAAGG
>NC_133772.1:143184042-143230252 GCF_003597395.2 Chelonoidis abingdonii | reverse complement strand
AAAATCATGAGTGGTGTGGAGAAAGTGGATAAGAAAAAGTTATTTACTTATTCTCATAATAAAAGAACTAGGGGTCATCAAATGAAATTAATAGGCAGCAGGTTTAAAACAAATAAAAGGAAGTTCTTCTTCACGCAGCACACAGTCAACTTGTGGAACTCCTTACCTGAGGAGGTTGTGAAGGCTGGGACTATAACAGCGTTTAAAAGTGAACTGGATAAATTCATGGTGGTGAAGTCCATAAATGGCTATTAGCCAGGATACGGTAAGGAATGGTGTCCCTAGCCTCTGTTTGTCAGAGGATGGAGATGGATGGCAAGAGAGAGATCCATTGATCATTGCCTGTTAGGTTCACTTCCTCTGGTGCACCTGGCATTGGCCACTGTCGGTAGACAGATACTGGGCTAGATGGGCCTTTGGTCTGACCCAGTACGGCCATTCTTATGTAACTTCATTGGTAAAGTATCATGTGAATTTACACTATTATGGATTCAAAAATTGAGACTAAATTGAGGATTCTGGGACTCTGTGGAAGGTGAAACATTAACAAATAATTGCCTTGGACAATTATTGAGCTAATACATGCTTATGACATAACCATTGGATAAGATGTAACTTGCTATATTCAATTGCAATAGATTATGTTACCAGAAAATAAATCATGACACATCAATTAGTCTTGTTTGTAGTATGGAATGCAGTTTGCGGCATATTAAAATTCCAACAGGCTCCATCTGTTTCAACTATGTTTCTTTATAATCTAATTACACAAGGTATCCATGCCTGAGTCATTAACAGCATTATGAATAATGATATTCATTAGCACTAGCCTACATGTGCTGTTTGTTTTTCTTTTTTTCCCTGAGATAGATCAGTTACTAGAAAAGATTTCTACTTTGACACTCTCCAGCTGGGTTGTTCTGATATCATTTTGTTCTGTGTGAGGAATATTCATTCCGGTTTCAACTAGCACTAGTAAAGAATGCTTACATCTTGTTTTGAGGGCTTTGTGAGTGGATTTGAAGTCTCATAGTGACAGCAGAGTTGCATTTTTCTCCATGCAAAATTGCCTTTTTGAAACCTCATGCCAAGCTCGGCGGGTTTCTTTTAGGAGCTCCTCAGGCTCCATTGCTGTGTGTAAGGGGACTGTTGCCCCATTACTAACACTTGGTGGGGGTATTTTGGTTGGTTAGCTCCCAGCACTAAAAGGAGAGGGGTCAATGGGAAATCAGGAGCATGAGACTGACAGTGCCCAGGAACAATAGGGAGAGGCCAATGCTCCAGGTCAGCCTGATTGACAGGGTAGGCAGGATAATCAGGGAGTCAGGCGGCCAGGGGGGTCCCGTCCTCCGTGTGAGCTGGAATTGCCTGGGTCAGACAGAATGGGGCTGAGCTAAGGAGGAAGCAGGGGCCCAAGCCAAGCTGGGGAGCAGAGCTGGGCCAGAGTCAGAGGGGCCAGAGGAGCAGCCACAGAGCCAGGCACAGCCCAGGGACAGCAGATCCTGTGCTGGGAGCAGGTCTGCAGCCACAGAGCCAGGGGGAGCAGACAAGCAACCCAGGGGGCTGGAGGCAGAGCAGCAGCATCAGTGGTAAGGCAGAGTGGAGCCAGAGCTAGAACAGTGGAGCTGCAGCTGGAGCTGGAGCAGTCTGGAACCAGATGTGGTGAGCAGCTGGGGCCAGCCAATGGGGGACCCTGGGCAAAGGGCCCAGCACAGAAAGACACCCCCAGCCAAGGGTCCTTGCAGGCCAGACTGGGAGGGGGATCTTAACCCAAGGGAGGGCTGGCACTGGGACGAAGGGTCCCACCATCCAAAGCCCAGAGGTGTGTGGCCACCACTATTGCAAGTGTCCAACCCGCAGCATCCCTGCAGCACAACCAGGGCCTGAGAAGGACACCTGGGACCTACACGGAACAGACTGTGAAGTGCCCTGATGTCCAGAGACACTGTTTGTGATGTTCCCTGCCACAGAGCAGGGTGATATGTTTTCCTTTAACTTTTTCCTTATTCTTTTCTTTAAATTAATTGTTAAGTAAACAACTCGTATTTGCTTTAAATTGTATGTAATGATCAGTGGGTTAGGGCGGTGCCCAGTGCAGAGAGAGTTCCCCAGAATGGGGACACCCTAGCCCCTGCCCTAGGTAACCACAGCATGGCTGGGGGTCGAGCCCCCCCAGGAATCCTGGGCCCAGCCTTGCTGGGGTTACGAGGACTCTGCAAGACAGGAGAGTGGAAAGGGAGCCCTCAAGGGCAGGAAGGCCTCTGAGTAAAGGAAGTGGGAGCGACGACTCAGATCCTTTCGCTAGCCCACTTCACCGGGGTAGCACAGAAGCCAGGAAAGTTCCCCACAATAGCGGGGCTGTTCCCCTGCTTACATGGGCATCTCAGTTCTGAATTGGGCATATTATCTGTAAAAAGGCAACCGATAGTATCCGAAAGTACCCAACATCCAAATCTTCCTCTAACCTTTAGCTAGCAAGGTCTAGAGTAAAGTAGGTAGGAAAATCAGTTGCTTTGAGAAAATATTTACATAGTTCATGACTGACGCTGCCCCAGATTCCATTCAACTTGTGCAGCTGATATTTTCTGTATAGCTGTTTCATTAAGTAAGGTAAATGAGATCAGACAAGACCTCAAGGACTCTGAGTTCCCAATAGCAATTCAGCTCCTTGATTAAAGGTCTGTAAGGGGCTTCTAATCACAAAAATCCAATCATGATATTAGGAAATATTCAGCGCTCTGTGTACAACCAGCCTTATCCAAGACAACACAGTTCCTCCTAGATGCAAAAGATCTAACAGCTGCTCACTGATCATTGAAAAGGAAGTTGCTTTTCATTCCTTATTGCCCATTTGTGATAAGCAAACAAGGAAGCAGCAAATAATTTATACTTCTAGTGCTACGATTTCTCTGGACCATATTTCCTCTTCTCATATCAGGCCCATCTAATCAGTTGAGTGTCACTCTCTGACTGTCTTGTTCACAGCGGACCATGAGACGGGATCCACTGAGCTATTGAGCTTCTCTTTGAAGAAGTCAGCACAATCTAGTGTGGGGAAAGAAGAGAGTGCTGGAGGACCGGGGAGGGTTTTAGGAGGCTGGCAAGGCAGATGTGGGATTCAATTAGGATACAGAAAGGTGGCAGAACTAGAGGTGCAGAGAATGATTTGTATTGGAGGAACACATTTGTAGTGGAGGAGGTGTGGATGGTCAGAGCTTTCCTGCAGTCTTGTTTGGCTGATTGGGAGCAGGAGCAGATGAAGCAGATGCTTGGGAGGGTTACGGATTTGTGGGTTGGACTTTATGGTGTGAGAGAGGTGCGGAGAAGTAAGGGTGTGGGGAAATGGTACTGGAGATCAAGTGAAGTTTGCCTATGGTGAAGAGAATGGGGAGAAACAGCTGAGAGAGGCAGACATGTCACAGACATTGATAGGGTTGAAGATCATGGACATGTCAGTTGGAAATACAGGTTGGTGGGTGAAACTGAAGGAGATGAGCTGGTGATGGCTAGAGAGAGGGGACTCAGGACAGTAGTAGGAGGGCATCCTGGTCAACAGGTATGTAGGGGAGGAGTTTCTCTGCACCCTGTGTGCCCTGGAAAGCCCAACAGAAAGAAGGGCGTAGAACTCACAGAAGAGACCACTCAGATTATTTGTACCTTGTGTATATTGTAGATTAATCAGCAATAGCATTTATTACCTCCCATGCTCATTAATGCTCGGGAGCAGGTAATAAGGCCCCAAAGGTGCCCTGAGGGCTGAGAAGAGTGATACAATGGGCTGAAAGGCAGGACTCAGGTACCACAGTGATGGCCAGCAGTGTAACATCCAGAGAGAAACTGTAACATGCTGTGCTTTTGCTAACATAGCCCTCGCTACTTCTGGAAAATCTTAAACAGGGGAATTTTCTGAAGGATTGAGGACTGACTAAACTGGGCCTGCATTGCCCTAAATGATATATTTACTCTGTGATTATGCAACATCTGCTCAATGCAAATTGGACACATTTGGCTTTGGCAGTTATTGCTTGAGATAGCAAATATTGATTTGAGGAGAAAAGCAGGTAATGGAGCTTTCTAGCAATCTTGCACAGCACTGACAACTGTGACTTGAACCCAGAACCTCTCAATTCACTTGAATTCAAACATCTTGCTTCAAGAGACAATTGTGTTATATTACATGATGATGAGTTCATCATGTGTTCAGAACTCTTTCCCAGAAGATTTCAAGCCTACATGCTTTGGGAACCAATGGAGATAACACAATAAATGAATAAATGTGTCTGATGAGGCAGGTATTCACCCACGAAAGCTCATGCTCCAATACATTTGTTAGTCTATAAGGTGCCATGGGACTCTTTGCTGCTTTTTACAGATCCAGACTAACACGGCCTCCCCTCTGATACTTGACAATAAGTATGGTTGCTCTAAGCTGATGAGGGATCCATTGAAAACAAATTCAATAGAAGCTATCAAGACTAAATGAATATTTTATTACAAATATAAATCTTCTGTTCCTTTATTAAGTCCTGCAGAGATTTATTAAATTTTGTGGGGTTCAAAAGACACAACAGAATTTTAATAAAAAAAGACAGTGAATTTAGTCTTATTTTCATAAGGTTGCAGCAGGTTGATCAGATCTTTTGGGAGATGGTGAATATTTCAGAAATATTAAAGAAAACTAATATTTGTGGAAAAAATATTTAATTCAAAAATGTGTAGTTCAACATTTACCAATAAAAAAATCACACTCGGCAGTTTCAAATATCTTGGACATCAGGATTTTCAGTTTAAAAACTCTGTTTTCAGTATTATTGTTTAATTCAAACACCAGACAGAGTTAAACAACCTGAATGAACATATATAAGCAAGGTCAGATTATGATTTTTACCACTGCAGTGTAAATCTGATCCTATTGTGATTATTCCTATATTACAAAATCTCATATTTTAGGGGGGGGCACATACAATCAGATTATAGATGTGTACAATTATGGACTGTCTCATATCTAAAAAATATGATGGTGCCTGTAGAGCATTTTGAAATAAACATCACCTGCCGAGAAGAGCATATCAAAATGAGTCACACAAAATCAAAGAAGAAAAGAAACATTAGATGGAAAATTCACACAGCTAGTGCCCAGTGATGTCGGTGGAAGGATTCCCTTTGACTTCAGTGGAGGTTAGTTCAAGACCTTAAAGTCTCTATTTTAAATGTGCCAGGCAGGTACTGTCATGTTATATGCAGGAAAAAAAATCTTTATTATTATTGTGCTAGTGCATTCATGACCCTGTATTTATTAGTAATCCTGTGGTAGAGCACAACGTCAGGGCTCTGTTGTACTCGACGCTCTACACAAATATCAAAGAGAGTTTATAACCTAAGCGTAAAGCTGTAAATACCAGGATAGCACAAGGAGCCAAGACCATCACAATGAAGCAATGAGACAGAACTCATCAGCGCTTCTCGGCCTTCTGGCTAAGAGAGGTGAAAACATTCCTAGTGCACCTAGCCACGGTTGAGGCCTTTTGTAGGCATCATATCAGAGGAGAGTTTTAAGGAGGGATTTGAAAGGAAACAATGCAGCAGTTTTATGGATGTTTCTGCGAAGTTCCTCCCGTGCAAGTGCCAGCATGGGAGAAAATGTGGAAGTGCTTATTGGAAAATCTTTTAAATGAGCATTGAAGGTGGGCATCACTGACAGAGCAGAGGTGGGGAGATCAAGATCCTGATAGCATATGAATGAGACTTTGTGATGGACCTTAAAAGAGAAGACAAAATAATAGGTGTTTGTTGTGGTGAAGAAGGAGTTAGCAGAAAGCATGGGGTGGATGTGGTCAAAATGACAAGCCAGATTTTTTTTTCTTTGTGGCATCATTTGGAATGGCAATAAGTGCAAGATGGGAGTTATAAAAGCCAGAAAGGAGGGAGTTGCTGTGGCTGAGATGTGAGATGAGGAGGAACTTCATGACAGTTTTAGCTGGATGGATGGACAGGAAAATTTGGATCTGAGAGATGTCGTGAGGAAGAAATTTAGTCATTCTACGAGCATCCTTTACTGGAGTAAGATAAGAACATAAGATCTCATGTGCTCCTGTACTTGCTCCTCCTTCACCTGGAGAACTCCCTCTCGAAACTCCCTGTTAGCAGCCCCCTATTCGCAAAGCATGAGCGCATAAAATCTCATGTTACATTGGACAAATACTATAAAAAAGGAGCTGGGCATTTGAAACCCTCTTGGGGCACAAGACCTGAATCGAAAAGTACAATGAAAAGAAGAAAACAAAGCTGTAAATGACAAGATTAGAAAAAATATTTCTAACTTTCTCATAATGTTGAGGGTACATATTGAGACGACGGTTGAGTGGCTTTCTAATTTCATTCTGAGAAGTGGCAAGAGCCAGATACTCATTTACACTATGCAGAGCACTGTGCATAAGGAAGACATTAAGGTCTGGTTCATCCCTTGGAGGTTGAATGGATGACTGTAGGCCCGCCGGAACAGGAAGTGATTCAAAAAGATGAAGTAGCTGGAAAGTTAAATTACGTTTTTGCATTACTCTTCAATTTCAGACGACAATGGAGAATTGCTAATCCAAGGACACTTTTTATGTGAGTTTAAAATATGGCCTTGACAGAGACTGAAGTCTTTAAAGAGGAAGTATGAAACACTGAAAGAAATTCAAGGGCAGTAAATCTCCAAGAGTGAAAGTTTGGAGGGTTCTGAGAGAAATGAATTGTGAAATACTGGAGACACTGAAGAGGAAATACAATATCTCTTTGCTCTAGTAATTTATATGACACAGATGGGACCAGAATGCATGCTCTTTGTTTTGTTTCGTTTTAGAGAGAGGTCATGTACAATAAGCTACGTATATTATAGTAGTATCGCTGCATGCAAAACTGGAGATGTTTTCTTCTTGTCAAGCACAGAGAAGTTTTATATACGCTTGCTGTTTAAATATTAAAGAAAAGAAGCATCTGTCCCTGAAAATTTTGAAAGTTGCTAATGTGATGCCATTTATAAAAAACAAACAAACAAAACCAAACACTGAAGAACCAAGGTCCAAAGAGTGGGTAACCTCCCCTCTGGGCCAAGGAAATGGGAACAGATTTTCAAAACATGGCCTGTCTTGGGTGCACACCAATTTAGACATGAAATTTGGGCATGCAAATGATAGAATACACCCAGGCAAAGCATATCCCTTTGTATAAATGAAGATCAAATGGGATTTTGCCTGTAAATGTTATCATATGTGCATATACATCCACGGTATTGATCCTACAAAACCTTACACACATGAGTAACTATTTCTCATGAGTAGCTTCTTTGAACCCTGACATGAGCTATAATGGTGAAACTCTTTGCAAGGATTCCTTCTGTATACAGATCTTGGGACAGAGGGACTACATATGCGTAAGTATTTGCAGGATTGGGCCCAAAGACTACAAAAGTTCTACACCCGAGATAGCTGCATGCAAAAAGGTGCATGCATGTGAACAGAGCTTGGAATGAAGTGCTACTGACAGCGTGGCCTGGGTGGGCTAATAAAAGAGAAAATAGCACAGTCCTTGTCTTTGAATAGACACAGTGATCCAGGGTTAACTAGGCATAACTTCCATTGTATTTCTCTAACTTATGAGGGGATCCTCTGCAAAATTAATAGACTAGTAATAATCCTGAGCAATAAAGGTAACCCAATGGACATATAATACACTTGGACTTTGATAAGCTCCTATCATAAGCATTCCCAAATCTGGACCTTAGCGTCCAGAAATCTGGGTGCCTGCATGAACCCCTCTAAGCTTAATTACCAGCTCAGATTTGATCTCGCTGCCACCAGCCAAAAATTCCAGGGTTTGGGCTCCCTCTGGTCTCCCCAAACCCTTCCCTGGGAACCCCAAGACTCAGAAGCCCTGAGTCTTACCACAAAGGGAAATAACCCACTTCCCTTCCCCCTCTCTTTCCCACCCAGACTTTCCTCTCTGGGCTAACCTGAGAGTTACTGATGCAATCTCTTTACATCACAATACCAAGAAGCATGTCTCCTCTATTCCACAAAGAGACAAACCCCAATTAAAGGAAACAGAAAAGATTCTCTCTCTCTTCCCCCTCCCACAAATTCCCTGGTGCTGCAGAGCTTTACCCTCCGTAGATCTAACACAAAGAGAATTCCCTCCCCTTCGTTCCTTAGCCTACCCAGAAGGAAAAACGCAAACAAGTCTTAAAAAGAAACTTTATATAAAAAGAAGAAAAAAGACATAAGAATATGGTCTCTGCATTAAGTTGACAATACACAGGGCTATTACTTAAAAGACAAATATGAATAAACAGCCTTATACACAAAGAGATACAATTTAACCATTCCAGCAACTCCACACATGTAAATACAAAAAAACAATAACAGCCTATTGTTTTTTCTACCTTTGTACTTACAACTTTGAAACTGAAGATTAGAAGCTTGAAGATAGAAAGAAAGAAAAATCCCCTCTCATAGCCGAGAGCCAGACAAAGACAAAACCCAAACATTCCCTCCCCTGAGCTTTGAAAAATCCGGTTTCCTGATTGGTCCTCTGGTCAGGTGTTTGGTTCTCTTTGTTAACCCTTTACAGGTGAAAGAAACATTAACCCTTAGCTATCTGTTTATGACAGCTCCCACATAAAAGACTATTAAAGAAAAGATATAAGTAGAGGAGAAAGAGGAATGTTATAACCTCGATTAAAAACTTAATAAGGGATAAGAAACAAATGGTGTCCTAATGAGTAGCTGTTTCTTATTGTCGGGAGAGGTTAACAACGGGTGTTCCAGGGAATAGCAGGAGAACCAACAATTATTTCCATCGTATTGAATGACTTGGAGAAGGCATGGTACAATGAGCAGGTGAAATCGGCTGGTGACTGTACGCTGTTCCACTTGGTAATTGTGGTCACACAGTATATTAAGCATACATTTATAAATAGTTTGTAAATGTTAATAAGTGATTAATAGATGTCATAACTGCATGCTACATCCATCAGTAGTATGTATGGCGGAACATTATAAATGCTTCAGCAGAATGTTTCAGAAATGGTTCTGAGTCTGACAGGCGGTATGCTGTTGCCTAGAGCCTGCACCTGAGATGTGACAGAAAAGTTGCCCCTCTGACCACTACCCCAGGCCACCTCAGCCACTTGGACACTAATGAGGCCACCAGGGATGACCCTGAGCAGATCAGCAGTGACTACAGGGCTCTGGGAGTGAGGGTGAAGTGGTCGGGGCTACTGCTTGTGTTTTCATTCATCCTTCCGGTTGAGAGTAAGGGCCCAGGGAGGAATACACCCATCCTGGAAATGAATGCATGAGTGCACAGATGGTGTTTGTGATGGGTTGGATCCTTGGGAAGCCATCTCATGCCCTGAGATACCACTGAGTCAACCTGTTCTGCCAGCATGGCCCCCCTTTAACCTGTCTTGCTGAGCCAGGCTCTTAAAACCTCCTCTAACACTCACAGGCAGGGCCACACTCAGCTGCAGATCAGCTCTGGGAAGGTTCAGCTTCAGGGACTTGCTCCAGCACTCAGACATCCCCCTCCCTTGGAGTGCAGTCCCAAAGATATATTATGAACTCCCCCCCTCCCTCAATGTGGACAGAGGTGTTCACACTTCTTAACCCCCACACACACATTAGAAATGACAGAAACTGGGTTTAATAATAAACAAAACAAATGTTAAGTATAAAAAGCAGAGTTTAAAAGGGGTAACAAACAGAACAAAGCAAATTACTAATCAAATGAAAACAAACCCGCAAACTAAGCTAGTTTCACTAAAGAAATTAGTTACAAATAGTATTTCTCACCCTAGATATTGTTGCAGGCAGTCTGCAAAGTTTCTGTGGTTTAAAGTTCCAGTTATAATCGTTTTCAGACTGGATTTCCCCCTTGCCTTCCCTTTTGCATCTTTCTTCTTGGGCAGACAGGCCATGGAGAGGAGGAGCCCCATTTACCTTCCTCCCCACCCTTAAATAGGATTTACTTAAGGCGAGAATCCTTCGTTTCTCAAACTTGACTCCCCTACTCTTACAGGGGAAAGTTACAAGACATCTCAGGTAATGATTTAGTATCAGGTGAGAAGACCACCTGACCCTGTAGTATCACAGTGTCATGAGTCAGTGGCAGTATGGAGCATCCACAGGAAGGCCAAGCTTTTCACAGGCCATTGTCCTTTCTGAGGAGCCACTCACCATGTCTGGCTTTTCATTGTACCTGAAGTGTTAGGAGTGGGCGTCACCCAAAGTAGCACAGTTGAAATACAGCTACAGAGTCACTATTCCTAACTTCAGATACAGAAATGATACAGGCAAACACATTGGATAATCGCATTCAGTAAATCACAACCTTCCCAATGATAGCACACATGATACTTTCTTGCATAAAGTATATCTCAGTTATGTCATGTTCATATCATACGCATATGTTCATAAAGAATATGGAATGACATGTCACAGTGTTGATGGGGGGCTTTGGGATCCTTGACTATGGGATGCTGTTCCATGAAGGAGGACTGCTGGGAAGAGATAGGGGTACATATGACCAAGAAGGGGAAGATCATCTTTGGACTCTGACTTGCAGCCTAGTGAGGAGGGCTTTAAACTAGGTAAAAAAGAGAACAGGTGACAAAAAACCACAGGTAGGTATAAAAAAATGTGACCTTAATAGGGGGTTAGTTGTTGGTGGGAGGACATGAAAAATTACAATAGGATCATAGGAGCAACTACTCCTGAGAGAATTCTGGCCTAAAAAGTCTGCACCAAAGAATTCAAAATTGTACATATTTTATTTGTCAAAATTATACAATATAATCATGCCAGTTTCACTTATTTTGGGAATTTATTTCAAAACACCGGTCAGCAAGTACGTCTGTAACAATACAGAAAAAAACAACAAAAAGATTCAGGAAATGCTTTGTGACAAATAGACTCCTTATGAGGTATATTAATACAGAACTTTGAGTAATAATTCATCTAAACTACAAGACAGAATCATATTTCCTGCACGCCCCAGAAGCAGTGCAAAGGCTTGGGGAAGACAGGGGTAATGGAAAAGCTGAGGGAGAGGAAAATAATTGCTGGGATGGAACCTGGGAGTGAAACTGGAAGGTTTCTGGATGTGCATGGGAGAAGTATATAACAGGGTTGGGTTTTTTGGTAGGGAGGGACTGTTACAGAGTTGGAAAGCCTCATCCATACAGACCCTGGCTGACCCCAGCCTCTCCCATTCAGTCAGGCACATCTGCCCCTGTTACTGTGTGTTCCTGCACCCCCATCTCCTGTCCCCATGCACTCCTCCTCCATCCCCATGTGTCCCCACACCACCTCTCAGTCAGCCATACCCCCATCCCCATGTGGCCCTGCACCCCCATGCCCCTGGTGTCCCTGTACCCCCACTTCCATTCAGCCCCTGCCCCAGTCTTTCCCACTAGACCTTCTGAACCCCCATCTATGTGACCCCCCTAGCAGCACTGTGTGCCCCACTCTGTCCCTCCCACACATATCTCATGACCTCCCACCTGACCCTGCAGGCAGGAAGCTGTGAGGACAGCAGCCTCTGCTTCTCCCTATCTGCTGCTGCCTACTATGGTGAGCTGGCTGTTCTGGTGCCACAGCAGTGCCTTGTGGGGAAAAAGACACAACTGCAGCATCTCTCTGGCAAAATGTATTTTCTATGAGGAAAAGAAAATCTGCAGGGACATGAATTCTGCACATGCACTGTGGCTCAGTTTCCTCAGGAGTAGAGTTACAGAGAGGAAAACAATGGGGTTATCTGCTCAATATCTTAGATGTAATAATATATGAAGATATCCCTAACTTATAGAACTGGAAGGGACCTTGAGTCCAGCCCTCTGCCTTCAATAATAGGACCAAGTATTGATTTGCCCCAGATCCCTAAATGGTCCCCTCAAGGATTGAGCTTACAACCTTGGGTTTAAGCAGGCCAATACTCAAACCACTGAGCTATCCCTCCTCCCTTGAATATGTACGCAAAGGCAAGGAGTATGGGGAAAAACAGGCCAAACTGTATTATTACATAAGCTAAATTATTACTTACTGGCATCACTGAGACTAGATGAGTTAAATATCATGACTGAAGTACTGGTATAGAGGGATACATTTTGGTCAGGTAGGACAGGCAGAGGAAAAAAGGGAGGAGGTATTGCAGTTGAAAGTCTCTGGGACAAAATAAAAGGGGAAAGAAACCCAGGGGAGACAGCATGGCAGGGGTGTACTATAAGCCACCAAATCAGGAGGTGGTGAATGAGGCATTTTTTGAATAAATAGCAGCGATATCCAATCTACAAGAATAGTAGTAATGAGGGACTTTTACTTCTCAGATATCTGTTGGAAAAGTAATATGGCAAAACACAAATTATTGAACAAGTTCTTGGAATGTACTGAGAGCAACTTCTTCAGAAAGTGGAGGAAATAACTTGGGGACTGCCATTTTAGACTTGATTCTGACCAAAGGGGAGGAAGTGGATGCAAATTTGAAGATGGGAGGCATTTGGGGGAATGTGACCATGAAGTGATAGATTTCATGATTATAAAGAAAAGAAGGAGTGAGGGCAGCTGTCATAAATATAAAGGGAAGGGTATATAGTACTATACAATCCCTCCTGGCCAGAGGCACAAAATCCTTTTACCGGTAAAGGGTTAAGAAGCTCAGGTAACCTGGCTGGCACCTAACCAAAAGGACCAATAAGGGGACAAAATCCTTTCAAATGGGGCGGTGCGGGGGAAAGGCTTTGTTTGTCTGTTCTGTGTTTGTCTGTTCTGGGTACCTGCCGGAGACAGATCAAGAAAGCAAGCAATCCAACTCCATTAAAATTAATGAGTACTAGCAAGCAAATGCATTAGCTGACTTTTATTTTTGCTTGTGATTTTCTCTGCGCTGAGAGGGAGGTGTATTCCTGGTTTTCTTTTTGTAACTTTAAAGTTTTGCCCAGAGGGAAATCCTCTGTGTTTTAAATCTAATTGCCCTGTGAGATTATCTTCCATTCTAATTTTACAGAGGAGCTTCTTTTACCTTTTCTTTCTAATAAAGTTCTGTTTTTTTAAAATCTGATTTCTTTTAGTGTCCTAAAAAACCCCAAGGTTGATCTGTGCTCAATTTGTTTATTCTCAAGTCTCCCCAGGAAAGAGGGTGTAGGGCTTGGGGGGATATTAAGAGGGAGTAGGAACCCCAAGTGGTCCTTTCCCTGAGTTTTGTCTAATCACTTGGACATGGCAGTGTTTACCTAATCCAAGGTACAAGGGAAAATTTGTGCCTTGGGGAGTTTTTAACCTAAGCTGGTAAAAATAAGCTTAGGGAGTCTTTCATGTGGGTCCCCACATCTGTACCCCAGAGTTCAGAGTGGGGAGGAAACCCTAACAGCAGCCGAATAAAGACAATGGACTTCAAGAAAGTAGACTTTAACAAACTCTGAGAACAGCTAGCTAAGGTCAATTGGGAAGAAAATATAAGGGGAAAAGGAGTTCAGGAGAGTTGGCAGTTTCTCAACTGCAAGCTACTGTGATGCAAAGGAAAGACAAGAAGAATAGTAAGAAGCCAAAATGGCTCCTTCAGGAGCTCCTATATGACCTGAAAAATCAAAAAGAAATCCTAGAAAAAGTAGAAACATAGACATATTGCTAAGCATGAGTACGAAAGAGTACGCATGAGTACGAAAGAGTACGCATGAGTACGAAAGAGTAGCACAAGCATATAGGGACAAAATTAGAAAGTCTAAGGGCTTGTCTTCACTACTGACTAAATCAGCACTGCTGCAATCGATGCAGTGCCATCAATTTAGTAGGTCTGGTGAAGTTGCGCTAAGTTGATGGGAGGGTGCTCCAGTACTCTATGTCCGTGAGAGGTGGAAGCTATGTCAATGGGACATCTAAGCATGTCAGCTGAAGTTATGTACATGGGTGACAAGTTTAATAGGCCAGGGGAGGTTAAACCTCCCCTGGCGCAGCTACTGCTGGACACCTGGGCCATGGTGGCCCTGCCTGGACTCCGCCTCTTCTCCTCCCTGCTCTTCCACCTTCCCGAGGCCCTCAGCACCCACCGATGTCTGGTGAGTCTTTCCCTTATCTACTCCACTCTACCCCCCCTCTCTGGAGGTCTCTGCTACGCACTATGTCCCTCCTCATACCTCGTTCCCTATGAAACTCCCCCCTCCCAATGCTCTCCATGTCCTTTTTCACCCATGCCCCCACAAGACCCCCCCTTCCTGCTGCATCTCTCCTCACCCCCCCGCCCGGCAAGACCACCTCTCCCCTCATGTCCCTTCTCACCCTCCTCTCCCTGGAATCCAGCGGGGGCTCAGATCCAACCAGCGGCCGGGGCTCAGGCAGCCCAGGACAGTTCAGGACAGCCCGGGCAGGTGCTGGGGTCAGGGTGGGTCAGTCAGGGCTCCTCTGGCTGCAGTGGTGGTAGTGGCCTTGGGGTTCTGGTGAGTGAGTGGGGGTGAAAGGGGTGGGGGAGGGAGGGCCTTGTGTGGAAGGGGCAGGGCCAGGGCCAGGGGCTAGCATCCCCAGAGGTTACCCATGGTTACATAATTTAACTAGCATAATTTAGATCGACCTACCTCCTGAATCGAGACCAGGCCTCTGGCACAAAGTGAATTACACTCAGTAAGAGACAGAAAAGGAAATAAGAAGAGATTCATTAAGTACGTTAGGAGCAAGAGAAAGATGAAGGAAAGTTTAGGTCCACTGCTTAGTGGGGAAGGAGAGCTAATAATGGATGACAAAAAAGATTGAGGCACTTAATGCCTATTTTGCTTCAGTTTTCATTTAAAAGGCTAATTGTGACCAAATATTTAACATGATGAATATTACCAAGAGGAAAGAAACACAAGACAGAATAGAGAAGAACAGGTTAAAGAATATTTAGATACATTAGATGTGTTCAAGTCAGCCGGGCCTGATTAAATTCATCCTAGGAGAGTTAAGGAACTAGCAGAAGCAATCTCAGAACTATTAGTAATTATCTTTGTGAACTCCTTGAGGATGGGTGCGGTCCCAGAGGACTGGAGAAGAGCAAACATGGTACCTGACTTTAAAAGGGGAACAAACAGGACCCAGAGAATTATAGACCAGTCAGCCTAACTTCAATACCTGGAAATATGCTGGAGCAAATGATCAAACAATCGGTAAGATGGTAAGAACCTAGAGACTTCTTGGGTAATATGTTTTCATGAACAAATTATAACAAAACAACCTAATTTCCTTCTTTCCCAAGGTTACTGATCTAGAGTATGGGGTGGGGGAAGCAGTAGATGTGATATATCTTGATTTTAGTAAGGCTTTTGTCACAATCCCGTGAGACAGTTTCATTAACAAACTAGGGAAATGTGGTCTCAATAAAATTACAATAATGTAGGTGCATAACTGGTTGAAAGACCATACTCAGAGTAGTGATCACATGTCCTCCCAGTTTGACAGCAAGCCAACCTAATGGAGCCCTGCACAGGTTCAGTCCTCGGTCCAGTACTGTTAAACATTTTTCATTAATGACTTGCATGATGTAGTGGAGGATTTACTTATACAATTTGTGCACAACACCAAACTGGGAGGGATTGCAAACACACTGTTCGGCAGGATTAGGATTCAAAAGGACCATGACAAATTGGAGAATTGGTCTGAAATTAACAAAATGAAATTCAATAAAGACAAGGGCAAAGTACTTCACTTAGGCAGGAAAAATCAAATGCACAACTACAAAATATGAAATAATTGATTCAGCAGCAGTACTGCTGAAAAGGATCTAGCGGGTAATAGGGATCACAAATTGAGTACGTGCCAGTAAATTGATGCAGTTGCAAAAAAGGCTAATAGCATTCTGTGCTATATTAATGGGAACATTTTATGTATGACACAGGAGGTAATTCTCCTGCTCTGCTCAGCACTGGTGAGGCCACAGCTCAAATACTGTGTCCAGTTCTGGGTGCCGCACTTTAGGAAAGATGTGGATAAACTGGAGAGAGGCAAGAGGAGAGAAACAAAAATGCTCAAGGACATCTTACCTGTCTAAAGAGAGAGAAGTCTGAGCTCAACTGTAATGCAGCTGATTTACCTCCCCAGGTGAAGAGAATGAATTAAGACACTAGGCAGGCAGTCATGTGATTAAAGTAGGCATATGAAAAAGCAATAAAAGAGAAGCCTGCAGACACCCAAAGGGTGACTGCAATCAATGTTGGTGGGAGAGTGTTGATTTCTCCTGCAATGGTCCTTAAGGAAGGGATTTGGGGTTGGGTAGACAGACCCATCTGAAGTTTTGTTTTTCTTTTGTGAGAAGATAAAAGAGGTGGGAGAGGACTGGGACATTCTATACTTTGGGGGAGCATCCTGTAACCCCCATATTCCTCATTTTTATGTAATTGTGATCCTACATATAAAGCAGGTCATGTGAGGTATGAAGGAAAGGTTATGATCTGCTGAAAGTCATTTCTCTATCCATACACATATATCATTAATGCTTATGAAATGATGAGAATTGTGTTGTATGGTTGTCACTAAAACATGCTGTAAGTTGGAGAATCAACCAGATATTAACTCCCCAGAGGCAACAGCAAGGAAAGTAACCAACACGGGGGCAGGGTGACAAACAACCCACCATTATCCAGCAGGCGAGCTACAGTTCAATGACTCACCTGCATGAGGCCACACCAGGGGAATTGCTCAGCCTTGCCTGGAGACTCAGCAATGCCCAGCAGACATGCCTGGAGTTGTGTTCCCCAAGCACATGGACTGAGAGTAGAAGACAGAACACAGGGGCCCCACCTACAGTGCAAGCAACAAGGACACTCTGAAGACTCCAACTGAGGGGACTGGTCCAGATTTCAAGGGTGAAATCTGTGTACTATGAACTGCAATATCCAGTGAGGTGAGAAAAACTGTTTAATCTAGATGTTGCCCAGTCTAATAGGGTTGAGAGTTTAGACTTTGTGCTCATATTTTATTTTGGTAACTAACTCTGACTTTTTGCCTATCACTTATAATCACTTAAAATCTATCTTTTGTGGTCAACACATTTGTTTTACTGTTTATCTTTACCAGTGAGTTTGTATGAAGTGTGTGGCAAAACTGCTCATGTTTGGAAAGGCTGGTATACATCCACTTTCCATTGATAAAGCAGTGAGCCAAGTAATAAGTTTGTACTGCTCATCTTGAGCAGTGCAAGATGGTATATTCCTGAGGTACAGTGTTGGAAGCTGGGAGGATTTGGCTGTTGCCTTTTCCTGTGTGATTCATGAGTGGATCTGGGAGCATTCATGCAATCTAGCTGAATGTTGCATCTCCAAATGTGGTTGTGCTGAGTGATTACAGCACCTGGAAGGGTTTGCTGCTGGTCACTAGCAAGGCACTGAGAGAGATAGCCCATGCGGAGAGAGTTCAAAGGGCACTGCAGTCCCACAGTCCCAGGCTGCACCCTGGGGATCCCGTCACAAGGACTTCTGTCTTCTCCCACAGCTCAGAGAAGAGCAGAGGAGAAGGCACCTCAGGGAGGAGGGGCTATGTGTAACTTAAGACTGGGTGGAGGACATTTGGGGCTTATTGGGAACTTTATATTAATAAAACCAGATGCTGAGATGGGCTATTATTGGCTTCTGAATGTGTCTCTGAGTTTATGCAGAACCAAGAAAGGAAACTGAAGCAGGGCGCTGCAGAGCCACCCCTACCATGAGGGGTGTGTAGGCGGTGGCCAGACTTGTTACATTGGCATTGAGATTTGGACTCAGGTAAAGCATTAACAGCTAAAGTCAACGTTTTCAAGCCGGGGTACCTAACGTTCCCCTAGGTGAATGCGGCCTGGTTTTCAGAGGTGCTCATTACCCAAAGCTCTATTTCTTTTAGAGTTGAAATACCCTCCCTTTCATTGTCCACCCTCCCCAAAAGCAGAATTGTGTTGGTTTGTTTGATAGCATCAGGTCAGGGCATGGTTAGTGTTTAATGAAAAGACCAGCAGTGATTTTATAATGTCGGTTTTAACTGCTAACGAGTACAAAGGAGACACCGTTCCATTATATTGCAAGTGATTCTGATCAAACACAAGTCCAGGAGGTTGCTTTTCCTCCATTGTTCTTCTGAAATTTGGGATAATTGAGTTTTTTACCTGTCAATTCTCATGTTAGCCATTATCTAGAGCTCAGTTTGACAGACTCATGTATTAGTTACATGGTTTATCCTGCTGAGCTTCTTGATTAAGACCTGCTGATTAAAAGGCTCTTTTCTAATAGCTATATTCACTATAATTTCCCTTCTTTCCCACCTCCTTTGTCAGTGCGAGCAGTCAAGTATACTACAAGCAGAAAGAAAGAACTGCTTTTCTTCATAGGACATAGAACAGCCTAGGAGAGCTGAAAGAAATGTTTTCCCATTATAATAAACTTAATGGATTCAGGGCATAAACTGGCCTGAATGGACCACAGCACCTCACATCAAGGGAGAAAACTGTTAAGGTCTTTCCAGTATATAACCTGGAAACAAGGATAGGCCTATGCCCAGTGCATAAATGAAAGAAAGTCACAGATCTGGCCTCTCCCTCTAGTGGAGGTATTTGAGAAAGTAGATAAAGAGTAGAACAAGTGGCTTCACGAAGTGCCAGACTCACTTTGCTATGTTGAATCTGCCTCCCCTTTGCTGTACACTGCATTTCGCTTCTGTGTGTGTGAGGCGGAAGTGCTGTGTGTGATAAAGGGTAGTGGTACCTCCAGGCAGCCGGACTGGACAGCTGGAGACAGCAAGTGCTGTGGAGAGGGAACAATGGATTTATTTTTAATAAAGAATTTTGCCTTTTTTTTTTTGATATCCGAGAAACATAGAACTGATTTTTAAGCTATCTTGCTATTCAGTCCATCCTCATCA
Source organism: Chelonoidis abingdonii (assembly GCF_003597395.2). Taxonomy (NCBI): domain Eukaryota; kingdom Metazoa; phylum Chordata; order Testudines; family Testudinidae; genus Chelonoidis; species Chelonoidis abingdonii. The sequence goes on along the minus strand of NC_133772.1, from coordinate 143,211,368 downwards.
AGAAGTAGATGTATAGATTCCAAGGCCAGAGGGGACCATTGTCTGACCTCCTGTGTAACACAGGCCACAGAACTTGCCCAAAATAATTCCATCAGCCTCTGCTGGAGAGCTGAGGCCAAAGGGGTAGAAAGGAGGGATTGTAAAATTGCCAGCTGGTTGAAACGAGAGACTTCCTTGGAGCAGCAGGCAACTGTTGGTGCTTTCACGGCCTGATCCAAACCAAATGGAAAACTCCTTTTGAATTCAGTGGACTTTGGATCAAGACCTTGATCCACTGTATTTAGGCAGAAGATCAGCATTCCTTTCAATTGGCCCTCATTTTAGAGCCAATGCAGATATTATGAGATCTTTCTTACATGACCATGAATGATTGACATCCAAATAGTTGAATCATAACACTGAAGGTCTACACAGCACAGGTTATATTGAAGAGATAATCTCTTGAGGCCTCTCACCTGGGGTGCGCCCCTCAGTCCATCCTTCCACTTGCAGCGCCAGAGCCAATATCACAGCTGCCTCTGAGCTCTGTAGTCTTCCCGGGTCCCCCAGTCACCTGGCCTGCCAGGCCCACTTTTCGCGAGCTATCCTCCCAGTGCCACAGAATCCCCAGACTCCACCCCACACACGCACACTCCACTGATCGGCGGGTTCATCTTGGACCTTTTCGGTGACTTTTTTAAGAACATGGTCTGCTGAATTGGGGCTATGTCTGTACAAGTTATGACTTCTGAGTGATACTGTGAAGCTGTACTATGCAAAACTGCTGTATCATCTGTGTCCATGTGTATATGTGGGTCCACCATTGCTGACAGGACCTCTAGCAGGTATACACCAGACCAGATCCAATAGAAAGTGCTTAGGACTCAACAACGCAATTCAGGAGCAAACATCTGGGAACAATGGGTAAGATGCATCCTCTAAAAGGGAGGTGAGGAGTGGATAGGGAGAAGACAGGATGAGTAAACATGGGGCATGAGGCATGAGTGAGTAATCATCCCAGAAGCTGTATAAGGGGCTTCAGGAGGGAGAGCCCACTCCCCATGTAACAGCCTGCATGAGGCGGAGGACACCTGGGCTGCCTGGACACTGATGGTCCCCAAGGCCACCCAAGAGAGCAGGGAGCTAGCAAGGAAAGGTGTGCAACATTTGTCGTTTTGTATGTTCTGTACTCTCTGTACTCCTTTGTGCTTTATATGACCTCAAACCAACAGACAAAGAGGATGCCATCGTAATCCTCAACCGTGATGGCCTGAAGAGGAGCTCTGTGTACGCTCAAAAGCTCATGTCTCTCATCCACAGAAGTTGGTCCAATCAAAGATACTACCTGTCACCCACCATGTCTCTCTAATGTAGACTCTGTGAGAGAGATGTGGCTGTCTGTCGATCTGTGCCTCACAATTGCTACGTGTCCCTGAAAGAGTTAAATTTTACGCAGAAGCCTTGCACCTGGGGGGCGAGGAGTGCTCTGGGAGAGGGGTGTGTTTAGCACTAGGTTGCTGGACAGCTGGTTCCAACTTTCAGAAGGGGTCACAGAAGATCTGCACCCTGAGACCTTGAGTTTGGGGTAGTGGCTGGACTGTTCTCTTGCTCAAGGGGCTTGAAACACCTGGGCATCCAAAGTAGTAGAGGTCTGGATTCCCTCACAGCAGCTGAGTGGGTGGCTGGTAGGTGGCTCTCCTTGTGATCTGTGATACAGCGTTCCTCTCTCAACTGGCTGAAGCCTCAGCAGTAGGTGCGGTGACCCTAGACGTGGCCTTGTGCTTCATCTGGAATGCTGTCAGGTGTGGGGCTGAATTTTAGACAGATCTGCATTACTCACCTAGGGAAGCTCATCAGAGGGACTGCCTTGATAGGTAAGATGAACATGGGTGGGTGCATGTGAGTGTGAAACTTGTGCTCCTTAGTAATGAAGGCAATGTTGAAAAAACTACCCCTTGTGAACGCATATCATTTCTAACCTGTCCTGTAAGAGGTGGCATGTGATAACACATTCTATTTCTGAGTGTCAACCCTGAACACTGATGGCACGCAAGTCATGACCTCACCCAAACAGAAAAAGAATTTGAGTGAACAAATATAGTTTGTTTTACGATTGCCCTGTAAACAACCATCATTTAATGGTTCACCAGAACTCCGGTAGGGCATAGGACTGGTGTAACCACTAGGCGAACTAGGTGGCCGGCAAGGATGGCAAGATTTGGGGGTGCCAAAAAGCAGTGCCCCAAAATTTTCTTTTACACTGCAGTGGAGTCACATCTTACATGGGGGTTAGGCTCCAAGGTCAGCGCGTAAGAGGAAAATCGCATATAGTGAAAATTACCATAAAGTATAGTATACACTAGAACATGGGTCCTCAACCTACGGCACGCGTGCCAAAGGTGGCACGCAAGGCGATTTTTTTTTTTAATGGCAGGCTGTGGGTCCTGGCTGCTGCTGAACCCGCTGCCGGTCTGGGATTCTGTTCACTCAGCCAGAAGAGGGTTGAGTGGGGCCGGCAACTGGCCAAGCGGGACCAGCGCCTGGGACCCCGGCTGGCAGAAGCAGTCGGAAGGTGTTGTCAGATGCTACCGGTGTGGCGCTCTGCTCTGTTCAATGTTGATATCGTTCGACTGCGTGCGTGTGCTCCCTCTGTGCGCTGCCCCAGCTCTGCGCAGATAGCTGACACAGCAGACTCGAAGAGAACCCCCAATGACCACAGAGTCTAGTAAGGTACGAAGGCACGTTGGCCAGGTTTATTGTCAAATGAAGCACAATAATAGTTCCCTCTAGGTTTTTACTCTACAGGACATACTACAAGTATGTGCCCTCTGGCAATGGACTCAGCTCAGTCAGTGGCAGGACTTTCCATTGCCCCCTCGGCTGGACAAAGACACTGCCCCAGGGATGCATTCTTATATACAGGTACAAACAAGTAACACATCACTACTGATGGATTGAGGTGCAACCCTTCTACGTAGCAAGGTACAACCGCTCTACGTAGTAAGGTGCCGCCTCTCACCTTGTACATGTTGGTTCGAACAAAACAACCCTATCCCTCATATTACCCTTTTGCCCCTGTTATTGGGATGGGTTAGTCTGTTCCTTGTTATGTGTGGAATGTTCCAGTATAGAGTGTTCTGGTACCGTATTTATGCTTCAATACACTATGTGGATATATGTTTATGCAGCATCAGCCCTTTTCTTGGCAGCTTCTGTGAGCAGGGCCTGCCTCTGGCTCACAGCTTAACTTTGCTTTATGTTAGCAAACTTTTGACCATTACTTTAGTTCAGGCCTCAGGCCTCATACCGGGCCTCTGATACCAAGGTTTATATCTCAGGCCCTCTACTTACTACAGACGGAACCCCAGACTGGCAGCGGACTGAGCAGCGGCCGGGACCCGGATGCCTGCCATTAAAAAAAGTCGCCTTGTGTGGCACCGTAGGTTGTTCTAGTGTATGCAGTGTATACTGTGTATATCGTGTGTACTGTACTTTATGGTAAGTTTCACTATACGCGATTTTCCTCTTACGCGCTGACCTTTGAACCTAACCCCTGCATAAGATGTGACTCCACTGTATTCATTTTTGAAAGTTTATAAGAAGTAATGCTCAGGGGGTTGGGGGGAACAAGGTGGAAGTTTCACCTAGGGCACAAAATATCCTTGCACTGGCCCTGGTAAGGCATGGAAGAAATAACCAGGCAGAAATTTTTGCATCTTTCCAAATTTGTATCTGCAACATTTTCATCCCACAAAATCCTGCCAAGACGCCTTTAATTCTTGTTTTTCCCACTTTGCAATAAGAAAGCATTGCCACATGTTAGACATTAAAATTATAATCCATTAATAAAACCCCATTAAATTGTCATACAATCTTTCTTCATTTCCTTTCCCATCATTGCTGATTATTACATACAAATATCCCAAGTAGAAGCTACTCTCTTTATACTCAGTCTGAACCATTCAACTGTTCATGACCTAATCCATTCATCACCATGGAAGCAATGTTGAGATCACAAATGCTGGATTGTGGCATTACTGAATAAATAAGGCAGGGAGTATGCTGATTAGAAAGAAGGCATACAAAAAATCTTTGCAATCAGCAGTGATAACAATAGAAAAAGTACATGACAGCTAATGAATGAGATTTTGATTAACCTTACAGTTTGGAAATGTTGCCAGAGTTCTGCAGTGGTTCTTTAAGCTAGACATGGATGAACTTTCACAATGGTGTATCTCTCTGTCAGGCAAAACATCTGTTGACTAGAGAGAGTGTTTTATTTTTAGAGATGACTGCATTGCAAGAATGCCCTTGTAGGAGTGCCAGGAAATAGCTCCAACACCCGCTAAGGAAAAGTATGATTTGAAAACTTGGACATTTCTTGACACTTTCGCTAAAGGAAAAGTTTAATTCTGCCTTAGTGTCTGCAAAGGTGGATCTGCCTTCAGAGCCCTTGACACAGATTATTTTCAGAAGGATACAGGAGGCAGCAGGTCTATCCCTTTCTGATGCCTTCTATCTCAGTTGTGGGATGTAGCATTTGCACACAATACTGATTACATAATAGGAAATATCCCCAAGTACTGTGTTTGGGACCAGGCTAGCTGCTCCCCTCGTGAACATGAAAAGATACATGTACTGCTGACATTATCCTATCTGGAACATTTAGCTATTATGCAACTACAGACATTCAAAAAATCTCAACCGGCTCTACTTACGTAAAATGCAGTGATTCCAATTCTGGATTAAATGTAACCCACTAAATCAATACAATGTGGCTTTTTCAACAGTGAGAAGAATTAACCCAGAAGTTATTGTCAATAAAAACATTCTCTTTTCGGTGCTCGGCTTTTAAAAATTCCATCTGACAGACTTCTTATAAGGCCAAAGTGAACAAAGTGTTGGCCTTCAGCTAGAATAACTCCTCCACCATGCAAAATAACTACGTATTGTACCCAATATTCGTTCTATTTATCTAAGGGAATAATGAGCCTTGAACACTCGTGTCAAGGTCTTTCCCCCCACTTTGAACTTTAGCATCCAAAAAGTGGGGACCTTCTAAGCTTAATTCCTAGCTTAGATCTGATAACGCTGCCACCAGCTAAAATATAGTGTTTGGCACACTTCCTGTTCCCCCAAAACCTTCCCTGGGGAACCCAAGACCCAAACCCCTGGGGTCTTAAAACAAGGAGAAATAAACCATCCCCCCTCCTTTCCCCCTCCCAGACTTTCCCCTCCCTGGGTTACCCTGAGAGACTACCCTGGTCCAAACTCCTTGGATCTTAAAACAAAGAGGAATTAACCTTCCCCCACCAATCCCTGGTAAGTTCAGACCCAATCCCCTTGGGTCTTAAACAAGAAAAAAAAATCAGTCAGGTTCTTAAAAAAAGAAAGCTTTTAATTAAAGAAAGAAAAAGTAAAAATTATCTCTGTAAAATCAGGATGGTAAATGCTTACAGGGTATTCAGATTCATATAGACTAGAGGGACTTCCCCCCATCTAGCCTGAGATTCAAAGTTACAGCAAACAGAGGTAAAAATCCTTCCAGCAAAATACACATTTACAAGTTAAGAAAACAAAGAAAAGACTAATCCACCTTTTCTAGCTAGTACTTACTATTTTGAAACATGAGAGACTGATTCAGAAAGATTGGAGAAAACCTGAGTGCACGTCTGGTCCCTCTTAGCCCCAAGAGTGAACAACTCCCAAAACAAAAAGCACAAACAAAGACTTCCCTCCACCGAGATTTGAAAGTATCTTGTCCCCCGATTGGTCCTCTAGTCAGGTGTCAGCCTGGTTTACTGAGCTTCTTAACCCTTTACAGGTAAAAGAGACATTAACCCTTAACCATCTGTTATGAGCCTTGAACACTCGTTAGCAGTGTAACAGAATTATCAGATTTTTATCAGGCTTGATGCAGCAGCTGCAGCTGATTTGAGCTGTTTATCATAATGTTTCCCTAATGTTTGCAATGCCTAGAGGAGGGCTAGATGCCATGAACTACATTCATTGGCTTAGCATGCTCCACCCAGAATGAAGGAAATGACTGTTTTTAGAGAGTATTAGTATCGAAGATAGATTTTATTTTGATGCATCTGATAACGAAGGCAAATCTTTTTACTGGAGAATTTCTAAGAGTCCTTAGGGATTCTTAGTCCCGTATAAATGAACAAGGATAAAATCAATGGGTTTCTATAGAAATCACTCTTAAAAACCCATAGAATATAACAGAGAATGAAATCCTCTCTACAGTTTATAATTTTAAAACATTCTGTATGATGATTAAAATAACCTTTGAAAATTTTTCTCATAAATCTGACGGGACTTTTCCACTCAGGAATTGAACTATTAAGGCTCCAATTAAAAAAAAAATCAAAACACTTGCGTACATGCTTAAATTAATCATGTATTTAAAATCCATCGACTTCAATGGGATTTAAGAACAGGCTTAAAGTTGCATTCTAATCTGAATAAGGATGTTTTTCTGAATTACAGACCTAAAGAGGATGAAGACTATTAGCCACTGTAATTTATCCACATATGGCTATCTTGCTGTAACAGATCATGACAGTGAAATAAGAACCATTTTCTTTATATAATAATAATAGTTCCTAGAAGCCCCAGCTAAGAGCAGGATCCTTGCATGCTAAGCATCAGGCCTAAAGATGCTTGTCTTGACTTCTGAGGATTATTCTAGATTTTGGTGGGACGAGATTATGAGACATTTGGTGGACAGTTTGCCATATGTTCGCTGAACGTTCTTGCTCCTCCCTGGAGTCTCATGGGAGCTGGCGTCTGATGGCTTGCAGAACGCTCTATAAAATCCGCCTAAATTTGCTAGGCAAACTGGACGAGTGGGATTTCTGGAGATTGCAGCTCATGGAGACAAATTAAGCCGAGTTCTGTCCACAGTTTGTATCCTAGTATTAGGTTCCATTGGCGGTAACTAAATTGCTTTTCAGATTCTGACTGTTCTCACCACCACATGAAAACTGCAATTTGAACTGAAACTAAATGAGAACGGTCATTTGTTTGGAACATTTCCCTGGAACATTTTTAAAAATTTCAAATGAACCATTGTTATTAGAATTGTGTCAGGGAATAACCAGGGGTATTTTTTGACCTGTTGTAATAAACAGTGAGGGCAAAGAAACTGGGTTCTAACAACCCGGGGTGATTCTTGTGCTCTGCCCTATGGCCCAGCACCCGACGAGGTGCATGGAAGAGTTCCAGCATTTCCCTAGGCCAACAGGACTAGCAGGCTGTGCTCCCAGAGCTGAACTGCCTTTCCAAACTAACATGTTGGAGCTAAACCTGCTCTATGATGTGTGGGTTGCTGCAAGTCCCTTTCTACCTGGCAAAAGGGCACCTCTGTGCCCCAAGGAGTAAAGTTCCAATGAGGTGCGAGTGAGTGAGCACAAAGCCTTAGCATACCAGGGGTTAAAGCAATCCCTGCAGCAGGAAATGCTTTGCTATCAAGCAGTGAACGCAGGCTTCTTTGTATGGACACTATTTGCTTTTAGTCCCAAATTGATAGTTCAGTGCCACCTACAGAATCTTCTGCTGAATTAATCTATGCAGGAGATTTTCACTGGGAGTGTTGCATGATAAGTAACCACTCACATCTTTTTAAACTATCCATTACCTTTGACATAAAGGAGTTCATATCAGTGCCTTCCAGGTCATCTCAGAGTACTAACTTATTGAGCTCAGTTTTGCATCAGTACTGGTTGAGAAAGCGGCAGCTCTTGAGAAGATAATATGGTGATTCATGTCTACAGCTAACCTGAGGGCTGATCCTCTCACTTTTAGTCGGCTAAGTGATCACATAACGGTAAGCAAGTTGTATCCTTAGTCCCTATCTCCTATACATTCTAGAAATCCTCCATTCAGATTCCAAGTCCAGAAGAGATCGTTGTGATGACCTTGTCTGCTCGCCTGTATAATACAGGCCAGAGAACGTCCCCTGAAATAATTCCTGTTTGAACTGGAGCAGATCTTTTAGAAAATCTTCTAATCTTGATTTTAAAATGGTCAGTGATGGAGAAACAACCATGTTCCCTTTGTAAATGGCTCCAATGGTTAATTGTGCTCACTTTTAAAAAACCTACATCTTCTTTCCAGGCTGAATTCATCTAGCTTCAACTTCCAACCTTTTTCTGCTAGATTGAAGCGCCCATTATCACATATTTGTTCCCCATTTAGGTACTTATGAACTATAACCAGGTCACCCCTTAACCTTCTTTTTGTTAAACTAAATAGATTGAGATCATTGAGTTTCTCATTATAAGGCATGTTTGGCAATCCCTTAATCATTCTCGTGGCTCTTCTCTAAGCCCTCTCCAGTTGATCAACATCTTTCTTGAATTGTGGATGCCAGAGCAAGACAGAGTATTCCAGCCGCCACACCTATGCCAAATACACAGGTTCTCATTAGCCCTTTTTGGCCACAGCACTGCACTGAGTGCTCATGTTCAGCTGATTATCCACCAACTCCTTTCCAGAGTGCCTGCTTCTCAGAAGAGAGTCCATCCTCTTGAAAGTACGGCCTCCATTCTTTGTTCCAAGAGCTATACATTTACCTGCTGTTTGGTTGTGCCCATCTTACCAATAAAACCCTAGTGTAATAAAATGTGTCTACCTACTTGAAATGACATTATGATATTTCCAGTGCTGACAAGGCAGAAATTTTAAAAAATTCAGTGTATGTCTGTATTTAACCCCAACTAATTAGGCACTATGAGTAACTGTACACTTTTCACTGGAGCTCTGCCTCTCCCGACTGAAATTTCAGTGTACGTTGTGGGGTTAAATTTTAGTATCAGAGATACTGACGTACATCTGCAGTAATCCCAATCACAAGACAGGAGTTACTGCTGATGTAAGTGGTATAACTGAAAAAAGAATTTGGTTCCAGGAGCTGTTTTTTGAAGTATGAAAGAAAATGCATAATTGCACAAATGACATCTGCACATTGGACATTAACAACGTAACTGAACATGATGCATAAGAAACTCCTCATTGTACTTGGGAGTGCTCTGGGAGTCCATCTGTGAAAACACTTTAGGGTCCTATAGCTTGTCACTCACCTTTCACATGCAGGTGAAGACAACACAGTTATTGCCAAATTGACTGAAAGGTAAAATATCATTCCTGATTCTGAGAACAGAGCTCTAGTCAAGGAACAGCTTCCAAACTCTCAAGAAATGCTGCTTGTTTAGAAACAAGTGAGATACTTTGAAAATGTAAGTACTGCCTTTTCCACAAGACCAAAGAGTGTAATAAGGACATGTTTGTAAGCTACTCCTCCAACCAATGCTGGAAATGCAGTTTTGCATAATCTTGTCTTGAATACTGTATTCTCTTCCTGCCACAGTCAATCAATTGACAGATTTTTGTACCCCTGACTTTGAAGCCATATGCCAGGAAAGATCCGTGGTGGAATCTCTCAACTATGGTTTCTGCAACTGACTGGTTCTTTCCAGCTGCCAGAGTCTCACGCTGTGTTTGTCTCTCCTTTCAAAAGCTGTATTCCCTCTTAGACATCCTTTTCCTTGGAGCATTGGACTCTCTTCTTTCCTTTACATCTGTTTCAGCTTCTATCTTTCCTCAGTTCCCCAAGATAGACACCTTGAACTTTCCTACTCTACTTTTGTACTCCTACTCTAGTATCCTCATGTATTATTACTGATAATTTATGTTTCTTTATCGGTTTAGGTGGGTGCAGACAAATTTTTGTATTTTACATTTGTCACATTATAAACTTATATCATTCAAAGCAACAAAGAGTCTTGTGGCACCTTACAGACTAACGGACGTATTGGAGCATAAGCTTTCGTGGGTGAATACCCAAGTCATCAGATGCATGTAATGGAAATTTCCAGAGGCAGGTATAAATATGCAGGCAGGAATCAGTCTAGAGATAATGAGGTTAGTTCAATCAGGGAGGATAATTACTAGTTAATTGCTAGAAGAGGGCCTCATTCTCCCTGACTGAACTAACCTCATTATCTCTAGACTGATTCTTGCCTGCATATTTATACCTGCCTCTGGAAATTTCCATTACATGCGTCTGACGAAGTGGGTATTCACTTTTTACCATCGCTGCAACAGCAGGATTGTTGCCATGACACCAGATCTTGGTACTCCAGCAGGAACATGACCATCAATGCTGCACCTCTGAGGACCTCAGACTGATGCGTGTAAGGTCCTGCTCTATATTAACCCTAACACCTCCCTTGTGTGATCCTTTTGGTCTTCCTCTATCTTCCTCTTGTCCTATCTCTCTTGGCTTTCACCTGATCCTGAAATCCACAATTCTTCACAGCACCAGCATGGTGAGATGAGATGGCCCATTCAGCTCTGCTTGGTCTGAGAAGGACCAGTGAAGGAGATGGGCCTGATCAGACTCACCAGATGATGTCCCTGCCTGGGGAGGTGAGCTGGGTCTAGAGCAGCAGCTGTTGTGGCCAACCTGCTAGCCCAAAGTATCCGTCTGTAACTGACTACCCACCCCGTAGCCTGAGAATATCAACAAAAGCCATATTTCCCTCATCTTTACTATCCTGTCACTCTTCTCCCTTTGGTATGTCTGGCTGCTTCAAAGCAGGAGAGTGACTATTATTCCAAAGAGAACTAATCCTTTTCTTCCCCACCAAGATGGACTGTTTAACTGAACAAAAGACTTTAACAAATATTGTCTGACTCCAAAGAAGGCCTTTGGTAGGTTTTAATTAATCTTGTTTTGCATAATCACTCAATTTTAGTTTTAATGCTCTTTGCCTTGTTTTGAGTCTTTTCCTTTTGTGTGTTTCACACAATACATTTCTAACCTTTGGCATGAAGTTCCTAGTGTGTTTGCCATCATACTAAGCAGGCTAAGGTCTCTGTGTACCAAACCCCAAATCTTGTTCAATAGTGTTTAATACTGGATAGTTTCAGAGTCTTGTTAACACCTTTGACTCTTTTCCATCTAAATGAATACAACAGGCCCTCCTTATTAAACAACCTCCTGTCTTTAGAGACAGCTTCCAAATATTCCCAAACACACTGAATACAATTCCATTCCACCTTGATTAGCCCCTGTGGATTCAACAGATGATTTTTACAGTCCCCTGAATTGTTGCTTAGGCTGGGTTTCATTACACTAAGAAAATTCGGTGGCTGACGACAAAGAGAAATGAAGATCTAATATTATTGGGGACCTAATTTCTGTTCTATCACTGCATTTAACTGCATTGATAATCTTAATATCCTGGCTCTGTAAAACACAACTCCTTGAAGAGGTACCTTGGTCACCTGGGTAATCACTTTAACATGAGTAGGGGTGACAGGGCTATGTCCTTTGCTGGCTTCTCATTAGAGAACTAGTGAACAAACATCTGATCCAACTCCTATTGCAATAAACAGGAGTTTCTCCATTTACTTCAATGGGAGTTGAACCAAGTCATAAAGAAGCATGGAAGTCAGTTACACCCTCATCCATTGGACCTTTCAGTTAGATTTGATGTGACAACATAAAAGACTCTCTCTCTGCTATTGTTATTAGCATCTGCCTGGATGACTTCTCCATCTGCATCTATGTTTGGGCGGAGGACACTCAGTCATGCCACTCCCAGTTGGACCACACTTACGTTTCACGCTTTCACATCTTGCCAGCCCACTCCTCCACCATCCGGCTGGCCCTATTCTCGGATCACCACTTGGTGGCTGTGACAGCCTCGCTGACACCAGAGAGGTTGGGGCTAGTCTTTTGGCATCCTAACAACAACTTGCCCCTACCTTTGCTGTTGATAAAGGGACATTAGTCTCCAAAGCTGCACTTCAGTGATCTGTACATTTACTGATAAAAATTGTAATTTAAAAATGTAGTTGTGACGGTTTGGATCACAGAAACCCCCTGGGGCTGCCAACTGATGTGCCAAGACTACTTCTACCCCTGCTTTCTCTGCACTCCCAGCCTGGGACTTCAGTGCCCTGCCTGGTTTGAGCCAGACCCACTAGCCTGCTGCAAACCCAGACCCAGGTCTGAACCATGTCCCCTAACAGCTGTAGGCTTAAACTAAAAGCAACTAACAGACGTGTGCTTGTCTTTAACACTCAGATCCCCAACTCCCAAAGGTGTCCAAACCCCAAATAAATCCGTTTTACCCTGTGTAAAACATATAAATTGTTTACTCTCTATAACACTGATAGAGAGGTTTGCTCCCCTCCCCTCCCATGTATTAATACATACTCTGGGTTAACAAAGTAAAAAGTGATTGTATTATATACAGAAAGTAGGATTTAAGTTGCTCCAAGTAATAGCAGACAGAACAAAGTGAACTACCAAGTAAAATAAAATAAAACACGCAAGTCTATGCCTAATACAGTAAGAAAACTGAACACAGATAAAACTCACCCTCAGAGGAATTCCAGTAAGCTTCCTTTTACAGACTAGTCTCCTTCTAGTCTGGGTCCAGCAATCATGCTCACCCTCTGTAGTTACTGTCCTTTGTTCCAGTTTCTTTCTGCTATGCTTTGGGGTGGAGAGGCTCTCTCCCTAGCCAGCTGAAGACAAAATGGAGGGGTTTCCCACAGGCTTAAATAGACTCTGTCTTGTGGGTGGAGACCCCCTCCTCTTTCCTATGCAAGGTCCAGCTCCAAGATGGAGTTTTGGAGTCACATGGGCAAATCACATGTCCATGCATGACTCAGTTTTTACAGGCAGCAGCCATTGCCCACATGTTATGTTGAAGCAGCAGAGAATCCTGTGGCACCTTATAGACTAACAGACGTTTTGGATCATGAGCTTTCGTGGGTGAATACCCACTTCGTCAGATGCTCATGCTCCAAAACGTCTGTTAGTCTATAAGGTGCCACAGGACTCTGCTGCTTTTACAGATCCAGACTAACACGGCTACCCCTCTGATACATGTTATGTTGAATGTCTCCAGGAAGACTTATGTGGATTGGAGCCTTCCAAGATCCGTTGTTTGTTAAGCATTTCTGACCGGGCATTTAATTTGCACATTCCTTTCTCAAGAAGCTGACCAAATGCTTTACTAAGGCTACTTAAAAATCAAGCGAGTACACAGCCAATATTCATAACTTTGAATACAAAGAGGAAAAGTGCATACAAATAGGATGAATAGATTAAGTAGATCATAACCTTTACAGAGATATGTTACATGGCATATGTAGCATAAAACATATTCCAGTTATACATTCATTAGCATATTTCCATAAAGCCTTTGGGGGTGCAAGATCACAGTGGCTTTTAAGGTAAATAGGAAAAAATGTTATGGAAGCATCTGCAAAGTAATGTATACAAATAGTCTGGTCATAGTTTAGATATGTGACCTGTCAAAGTTTAAATAACAGAAATTTTACATTAGTGAAATTAGTGCTCTAACGTGGGTGCTCTCTATACTTCTTCATGTGATGATTAATTTTCATAGCTAAATAGCTTGACTTGTATTGATTATGGGTCCAGTCCTGCAAAGTACTGAAGGACTGGGACTCAGAACATCTGGAGGTGCTTAGCACATTGGTGGATTGGATGTTTTCTTTGTACTCCCTGATTACACAGAATACCCCAGTCATGCTGCAATTCGCAAGGATTCGGTCTTTAACAAACACATGACTGTAAAGGGGTGCACTCAACTCTTGCGAGAGCCCCCTGGCCAAGTGCATGTGCCTGCACTCTCTTTCTCTCTATTTGTGGTGGGTCTTCGCTGACTCGGCCCTCTGGCCAAGTCACACACCGTCTGCATGTGAAATAAGATCAAAGCAAACCCCTTTCAGGGTACAAGTCCAACAGGGGCTCTCTGTAATGTCTCTCTCAAGTTGTCCCTGCTCTGGAACAGAGCGGTGCCCCAGGGCTTCCTCCTTGGAGGGAATGTCTTTGCTCTCTCATGCCCTTTCTGGCCCCAGCTCTCCTGCTGGACCACTACAATTCAGTTCCCCTGGGATGCCTCAAAATCCAGGCCACTTTCCCACTGGCTGGGGGACCCAGACCCACCCTTTATTCAGGGTCCCAGCCCAGGAACCCTCTAGATAGCAGCTGTGCCATGCTCCTTAACCTAAGCCGCACTGCTGCTCTAATTCCCTGGCCACTACTCCATGACTCCAGCCCATTCTTCACCCTTACCTAACGGCCTCCTCCTGGTGGAGTCCCATCAGCCGGCCTGGAGCTCCTTCTGCTCTCCCTGGCTTCTGGCAGCACTGCCCTGTCTAAGGTCCTGCAGCTCCCTCAGCCAGCCAGGCACAACATCTACTCTTCTCCGGGTCTAGCAGGGAACCAGTCTCGAGCTGGCCGTGCAGCTCTTCTTCTACTAGCCTCCTGGAACCTGATAGGCAGCTTGGAGGACCTCTCTACTGCCTTTTTGGGGGCAGGATGTGGCAGGCTCCCAAGGCCTCCAGCAGGGAGCCTCAGGACTTAGTCCAGCCATCACGATGACATTGTATGAAAAGCCCAGGCAAGTGTCTTTATAGAGTTCCCTCAAATATAGGGAAGATGGGTTTAGAGTGAATGGCAGCAAATCTGCCTGGAATTGGTACAAATGTGTTGCAGTCCTTAAGGCTAAGTTGAGTCATTCAATCAGTCCCTGTATGATCCATTCATAAGACCAGAAGTGGATAAAACTCATGTGAGTTTGGTTGATGATTAAATTTCTACAGAACCTCTAAGAACCACTCCCACCTCCCTAAGGCCCACTATCATACTCTTTTTGGTCTTCGTGGATTTTAAGATCAGAAGGGACCATTGTGTCACCCAGTCTAACCTCCTGCATAACACAGGCCCTGGGAATTAACTAAATTTATTCCTGCTTCAAGTCCAATAGTTCTGGTTCAACTAGAGCATATGTTTTAGAAAAGCATTTTCGACTGTGCAGTCCTTTATCATCAAATTCTGTTCCTCCCGGAGCTACTCAGAGATGGGGAACAAATCACGCTTTAACCTGCTTCTTGAAAAAATTATGAGTCTATCAATATAAAGCACATTTACTAATTCTGAAATCATCCTCATGGCTCTTCTCTAAAGCCTCTCCAATTTTTCAACATCTTCCTTGAATTGTAGACAGAAGAACTGGACACAGTATTTCAGCAGTGGCTGAATAAGTGCCAAATACAGAGGGAAAATCATCTCCCTATTCCTACTCAGTATTCTCCTATTTATACACTACATGATTGCATTAGCCCTTTTGTACTGGGAGCTCATGTTTAGCTAATTATTCACCATGACTCTCTCTCTCCCCCAAGTCCTTTTCAGAGTCACTGCTTCCTAGGATAGAGTCCCCGAGCCTGTTCATAGAGTTGGCTGTAGCAAAACACATTTTTTATCTTGCCCAGCTGATCAAGTGAGCCAAAATCTGTGATCTATTTGAAAACTTTAACAGTGATTTTATGTTTTTGCCTATGTAATTGATAAGAATATTAAATAGCATAGGGCCAAGAACTGGTCCCTGTAGAACCCCTCTAGAAATACACCCCTTAACAATGATTGCTTATTTAAAATTACATTTTAAGACCTATCAAGGGTCAGTTTTTAATCAATGTTAATTATATCTCATCTCATTTCTTAATCAAAACGCTGTGTGGTATCTAGTCAACTGTCTTACAGAAGCCTAAAGTACGGTACATCAACACTATTTGGTTTGAGCGTTGGCCTGCTAAACTCAGGCTTGTGAGTTCAATCCTTGAGGGGGGCCACTAAGGGATATGGGGCAAATATGTGTCTGGGGATTAGTCCTGCTTTGAGCAGGAGGTTGGACTAGATGAGGTCCTGTCCAGCCCTGATATTCTATGGTTCTATTTGGTCAACCAAACTTGTAATTTCATTAAAAAATATATCAAATTAGTTTGACAAGATCTAGTTTCCATAAACCCAGGCTGATTGGCAGTAATTATATTACTCTCCTTTAATTCTTTATCAGTTGAGTTTCATATCAGCCATTCTATTTTCCCAGGATCAAAATCAGGTGGATAGATCTATACCTACTTGGGATTATTCATGTCAGCTTTCCTCCTTCATGCTACTTCCTGAAGCTAAGTGGTCTCTTCTTCCTGGATTGTTCCCCCCTTTCGAAACAGTCTTTAGTGAGTCTTAGTTACGCCTAATGATAATAGTCTAGTATTGCTTTTTAGTACCTTTTCAAATGCAAGGTAAACCAACTCCCTTATTATCCAAGCATGTGTCCCATCAGGTCCCAATGATATATAATGGACTTATTTTTATTTTTTGCAGTATATCTCACAGGTCATAAGCCATTCTGCCTGTCACTTCCTTGGGCAGTAATTGCTCCCTCCCCTGAATTGCTCTACAACATTAATTTATCTCATGAATATCCCAGCAAAGTTCCTAAGCAATTTTAATTTCTTTGTAATCTTTGGTTTATTAGCCAATCCAGGTATCCTTGCCCCAGCAGGATGCCCTCATTATTCTTCATTGGAATAATATTTTGCTCTTTTCCTTTGGACATGACTGCTGATATTCTCTTGGGATGATGGCTCTGAAGCTTAATTTTCCAGGGATGAGAAAATTAAATGTTCACTATAAAATTAAAATCACGATGTAAAAAAAAAAAAAGTGGTGAAAAAAGATCAGCATGCTGGAGTAAGGTCTACTTTTCCATGTGTGATGGTAACTGGACATCTGAAGATCATCTGGTGCTTCAATCCCTATAAAAGCGCTGGTATCTTGCTAGAGCTAGTATGCCATGCTACTTCCCTTTTTGTCAGCATCCAGCCAGTGTCACAGCTTGGTTCTGGAGGGCACCATATTATCAGAAGTGCAGTCTTCTGAGTGTGATGCAATGGTCATTAACGTTTTCTTGGTAGTGCTAGCAGTCACAATCCCTGTGAAGTAGTCAATATAGGGGACTAAATACCTAAATTCCACTCCCCTTACCCAATGTATCGGTATTCTTAATTTTCAGTACTACAACTATTGTGCAACATGGCTGGTGTTGTTTTAATGACGATCATGTTCTAGTCTAGAGGTCCCACCCCATGATCCCATCCTCCATATCTGCACAGCAGAATAGCAACTGACAATGCTCAACCAAAAACGCCAATCAGTATTATATCTCCATATATTATAATGGGAGGAGGGAGAGCTCAGTGGTTTGGGCATTGGCCTGCTAAACCCAGGGTTATGAGTTCAATCCTTGAGGGGGCCACTTAGGGATCTGCGATAAAATCAGTGCTTAGTCCTGCCTAGTGAAGGCAGGGGCTGGACTTGATGACTTTTCAAGGTCCTGTCCAGCTCTATGAGATAGGTATACATCAGGGGGAGAAATTCCCATTGGCGGACCATGGACTGAAACTAAAAAAACCCTTTCACAAGAAGCCCCATTTGTGTGCAAAGTGTAATTCTGTAAAGCACCTCCATGCATGTGAAAGGCAATGAGTTATTTTAAAAATTCTCCCCCTCTTACTCACGATGTATTCAGGCAATAGCTCATGGACTTCAATGGGAGTTTGCTAGATTATGGACTAAGTAAAAACCGTGTAAAGACTTCAGTATTTGGACCTTTGTCTTCATTGATATGAAAGTTCTTAATAGAAACCTAAATTCCTGGCTTGTGGCACTGTAAGATGTCTCATCAGGACATACGGTCACCATGGCAAAGACATCAATTACCAGGAACACACCACAGTATTTCAGCTACCACAGTGGCTCACTATATTTATCACAAAAAATGAGAGGGGTATGTCTGATACTTCAGTACAGTGACTGTTAACAAATTGTCACTCTTTAACAGTGACTTGTTTCAGTCTTTGCATCTTCCTCTTGGTTTTTCACTTCCTGTTCGTTTGTGTCACATTCCTTATATGTATTTGGACTTTCACATGCTGCAAATTGA
Source organism: Chelonoidis abingdonii (assembly GCF_003597395.2). NCBI lineage: Eukaryota > Metazoa > Chordata > Testudines > Testudinidae > Chelonoidis > Chelonoidis abingdonii. The sequence goes on along the minus strand of NC_133772.1, from coordinate 143,193,540 downwards.
AAGTAAAACAAAAGGGAAAATTAATGGCAGCTGATGCCATGACCAGATCTGCAGGAGCCCATCTGCTAGAAATTGTGATGGTCCCAACTGCTCTGATCATTTGGAGGAGACCTTCTCTGTACATTCATGCAGCACCTGGGCTTCAGCCTTCTATTTACATATTAAAAAACATGTCAATGGATTAACTGGCTGATGTGGTCACCAGCAAAACGCAGCTGATGTTTACTCTCTAGTGTATGCACAGAACTAGCCAGCTCCTACATTGTCCAGATTTTGTTTTCTCTACAATGTTTGAATCCCTTATCAGCAGAACTGATAGTAGGATATAATTGACCAGCTGATCTTCTAGCAGGTATAATAAAATAGATGAAAACAATCCAATTTGGGGCTGGATAGCTGGCATAGGGAATTCATAAAAAACACCATCTTCAACCATGCTACAGTGTCAGTCTTTACATTAGCTAATTGACAGTATCATATATTTCTACAGGGCTGTGTCCTTTAATAATGGTGGTGCCTGTGGGATGTTAATAGTATATTGATATCAGGGTAGTCACTTAATGTTCTAGGTACCTTCCAAATATTCAAGAAGAGACAGTGCCTGACCGAAGGAGCTCACAGTCTGAGGATCAGCAGAGAAGTAGACAGGGATTAGGGGAACAAGAACAAAACTGGGAATTCAGAGGCAAGTCAGCTCAATTAGGACTTTCCATACGGAGCCAATTGGAAGATGACACCATGACGATTTGGTGGCAAATAAGGCTGAAAATATTGTCAGCCTGGACAGAGTGATCCAATGTGGGTTTATATGATCCCCATCTATTTTCTATTATATGTCAATCAATGGTTATAGTGTTTGTAGTCATGTCCTTCTTGAGTAGTGGGACCATACAGTATGGTCACTTAGACCCTGGAACCAGTGCCTCAGCCTTCCTGGTTCTCCAGTTGCTTAGACATGTTGCCCCCACAGGGTCCACCCTCTGGCTGTGGGAGCTTCAGTGTCTAGCTAATGCCTTCAGGGATGGTATGTCTGTAAAGCAGGGACAGACAGGTTTAGCAAAAAAAAAAAATGTGCATCCCTGCTTTACTCTTAAAAAGCACAGGAGAGCAACAGATCTGTGGAACACAACGAACTCCCGAACACCATCCCCTTCAGTCTGATCTCTCCCCTTTTGTGAGTAACTGCTTTGGTCAGAGGCGGTTAGGAGAAGCAAAATCCTTCCTGATATAACAACAGCTGAGTGTTATGTTGCTGGCAGTGAAATGACTTCCTTGGCTTAGAGCACATTCCCTTTTTCAGAACAATCTCTGCACCTTACTTTTGCTGGGGATTTTCCATGCTTCTGGGCAGAGAGTCATTGAAAGTCAATAGCGTTGCCTAGAGAACCCCCATTGCTCTAGGAGGCAAGAGTCGTTCAGTGTTGACAGCTCTGTCACAGCTTTCCAGACAGCATTTCTGCCCTCAGTGTCAAGTCCTGCTACATAACAAATGTGCAAAGCAATACAAAAGATTCATTTTGGAACAGAGATTGAAACGCCTTGGGCATTCACAAAACAAAAACAGAATTCACACAGACATATCCCCCAAACTTTTACTGCATGCTCCTGTGCTGAAGGTAGCAGTGACTGGGACTCAGGTTGATTTGGATTCAATTCCCACCTCTCCTACATATAGCTCACTGGGCTAGTTTGCTTTTAGTATATTCACTGCTACTGTGGCACGGTGGGCTTGCTTGATTTTCTTTTATAGCTTTTCTTATCCATTTCTTATGGGTTTGATTATTTATTATAACAGGTTTATATTGGGGTATATTTTGGCTGTAACACAAGAGACCTGCGGGCCACATTCTGTATGGTGAGCTAAGGCAAAGTTAGCATACATATGTTTGGAACCGTTCACCTAAATAGATGGTGATGAGCTAAAGCATAAGGTCCATATATAACTGCAACCTTTAACATAGAGGACGTGTTGAAGCAGGTTGGCATAGGGGCTTTCCTAAGTTCATACCTTTTTAAAACTTAACAGGTAAACCACCACTTGGAAAGAACCGAAAGAAACGGTTAGGACAAAAATACCAAATGTGATACCTAACCAGAAAGGGCCATGGTAATGAAAGGACATATGTGATAATAAGTTGACGTCATTGATATACTAGCCTATAGAAAAAAAACACCCCAACATTAGTAAGGTGAGGAAATACAAATAAGGAAAAGGGGAAAAATCCCCTACTGAATATGCATCAAACATAGTGGCTTCAGCATAACGTATTATAAAAGTGGCATCCCAGTCTAGGGGCAGTGGGAAAGAGAGCTGTAGCCCTTGGGATGTGCCAAAATGCTGGCCACCAGTGATGAGGGGAATGGTGACGGTGAAGAGGAAGATGATGGCTAACATTTCAGGTTGTTCTACTGGAGATAGTGTGAGTATATGGATGTGCAGATGTACATTTTGCAATATCCCTATCTACCTTACTGAGTGCGGGATCAGGGCATTTCATTTGGGATGAGAGAACTCCAGGTTCACGTGTTTACTGTGCCTGATTTGGAGGTGTCGCTGAGCCTGAGAAACCTTCCCAAAGAATTTTTCATCAAAATCAATACATTTCCACTAAACATTTCCAGTTTGACAAAATGGCATTTTTCTATAAAAAGTGTTTAGTTGAATTTTTTTCTCCCAGTTCTAGCTATAGCCCAATCCTCAGCAGAGCTCTTACTGAGTTAACTTGGCATTAGGTGCGTCAGGATGTTACCCAGGGATTTCTAAACCCAAAGCAGTGGTAACTTAACTGTTTCTGTCCAAGTGATGTCAGGAATAAATCAATGGGGACACAGCTCCTCCAACTGATAAATGACTGGTACAAACACAAGGGCTTTTACCTAAAAATACTCTTTTATTAGGTCTCAAGCACACACACACACAGATATGCTGGAGCAGTAGATTCAGCGCATTCCAAATATTTATAATTACCCAAAGTCTGAGATGTAATCAAGAGCCAGGACTCCAGGGACTCTACTTCCATCCAGCTACTGGCGAGTTTAGGTGTCAGCGCTTTGCCCAAAGAAAAGTTCCCTGGACTGCTCTTTTTTGTTTAATCTTGTATAGCTAACTTAAACACAGCACATAACTCATAGTGACTCCTAGTGGGTCACCAATTCTCCTAATTTCAGCAAATTACTCATTATCTCTTATCATCAAAGCATTTCTATTATTTCTAGTCATAACAGCAACAACACGTGTCAGGGGCTTTTGACCAAGGTTGGCTGTCAACAGTCCTTCCATTTTCATGCCACATTAACCTTCTGTCCCATCCTTCCATTTTGATTAGCAAAACTGCAAACATGCAGTGGTTTTGCCTTTCCTTTCAGAGCTTAAGGTTATTCCTAGCTATGTGGCATTTGGTTTCCAGCTAGCAGGGACTGGACCTATAAAATGGCTGACTGTAGTAATGTCAAGTTCTACAAGGATGGCATGACCTGGTCCTTAGCATTGGTGCTCTGTTAATCAGCCAGGCTTCTAGGAAAAGAACAACAAAACAAAGGTAATGGAAATTCTCACCTGCAGAAGGAGACCTGGGAAATAATGAGTCCTACATTTCAGAAGCTTTGCTGGAAAAGGCTTGCTCAAGCTAAAGACTCCCTTGAAAGCAGGCTTTGGGCTGCAGGAAGCTCCCATGAGAATAGTGTTTGCTAAGAAAACATCAGAGAAGACAATAAAGCCAATGACATTACAACAAAGCAGTCAGACGAGGATGAATATGTTTATCAATGATCAGTGATAAACCTTTGATGTTCCTTGGATGAGCTGAAGCTCATGTGTAAAACATAAGGGATAAGTTGTGCAATGCACTAGATTTTTTTTATTAACATTCTGGCTTTGTATTTGCATAAACCGCCGAAATCTGCGAGTGTTTTCCTTCAAAATACAAAAATAATCAGGTATCCAGGTATGGGGCTTGGTTTTGATTCTTTAAGTTAACTGGAGGATTTCTGGTTTTGCACATACTATCCTGGTCTATCTTCAGAAACAATACATTGTGTTAATGTTACAGAGAATATTTGTACTGTTCATCCCAAATGACTCCACCATCTCCCAGTTGTAAAAGGCCTTGTGTGTCTGTTCTGTCGCTGGCCTAGATAAATGAGTGTTTAGCTGGTACTGCATTCCACCTAGGCCCTCTATCGAGTGGCAGCTTTGCAAGACAAGCCAGGCAATGACGCATGCTGATGGAGGCTCACCATTTGCTAATCCTCGCTGCACACTGGGGCGATGTTTACATTGTAGTAACAGACTTGCCGCTGGTCCAGATCAGCTGACTCCACTTCACAGGGCTCAAGCTGTGGGGCTATACAATTGCCCAGTAGATGTTCAGGATCAGGTTGGAGTCCAGGATCTGGGACCCCCACCCGCATCATGGGGTAGGGAGGTTAGATCCCATGGTCCAGCTGTACCTAGATGTCTATGCCACAGCCTGAGACTTATAAGCCGGATCCGGGCTGGCTGTGGGTCTTTTACTGCAGTGTAGACACACCCTATGCTACTACACGAAATGGCTGGCTCCCCAGCACTGGCCTTAAAAGAGCTGATAGCTGAAAGGGTCTCACTTCTGCTCTGCTGTTCTCCAAGTCTTCCCCTCCTTTCATTCCAATTCCCCTTCCCCCGCATTATGCTGCCTGTGTTGTCCAGCTCACAACTCGGTTTAGAAATAGAGCAATGGAGCTGTTTTCATTCAGATGCAGAGGTGCCCATAGTGACCCACTCCTTTGTCATCTCCGTACTAAATTGATGTACGGTGCTTTGCACAGGATTATACTTTAAGACCACTTGCAAAGTTCAGCTGAGCCCCGATCCAGCAAAGCATTTAAGCATGTGCTTAACTTTAATTATGTGAGTAACTCCATTGAGTGTTCTTACAATAGCTGGACTGCAGTTCTTGTGCAGAATGGGCCAGCCTATTAGCTATGAGGTTTCTCTCACAGGGAGAATGATCTGTGGTGGCTGCCAATTTGTTTCTGGGTCCAATTTACAATACTAATTTGATCTCCAAATCTGTAATTGTCAACTACAACTACTTCCGAGATTCCTTCATTGCTGTGGGATCCCCCAGTCACTGAGATCAGCTGAGTATCTTGAGCAAATACTCCTCTGGGTGAATCACGAGGCTCATTGAGGACTCCTTGACTAGAATATCCACAAAAGATGTGTCCAATGTCTCTTACATAATAACAGCCATACTGGGTCAGACCAAAGGTCCATCTAGCCCAGTATCCTGTCTTCCAACAGTGGCCAATGCCAGGTGCCCCAGAGGGAATGAACAGAACAGGTAATCAGCAAGTGATCCATCCCCTGTCACCCATTCCCAGCTTCTGGCAAACAGAGCTAGGGACACCATCCCTGCCCATCCTGGCTAATAGCCATTGATGGACCTATCCTCCATGAATTTCTCTAGTTCTTTATTGAACCCTGTTACAGTCTTGGCCTTCACAACATCCTCTGGCAAAGAGTTCCACAGGCTGACTGTGCATTGTATGAAAAAATACTTCTTTTGTTTTAAACATGCTACCTATTAATTTCATTTGGAGCCCCTAGTTCTTGTGTTATGCGAAGGAGTAAATAAATAACATTTCCTTATTTACTTACCCCACACCAGTCATTGTTTTATAGACCTCTATCATATCTCCCCTTAGTAGTCTCTTTTCCAAGCTGAAAAGTCCAGTCTTCTCTCTCCTCATATGGCTGCCTTTCCATACCCCTAATCATTTTCGTTGCCCTTTTCTGAACTTCTTCCAAGTCCAATATATCTTTTTTGAGATGCGGTGACCACATCTGCATGCAGTATTCAAGATGTGAGTTTACCATGATTTATATAGAAGCAATGTGATATTTTCTGTTATATTACCTATCCCTTTCCTAATGATTCCCAACATTCTGTTCACTTTTTTGACTGTTGCTCCACATTGAGTGGATGTTTTCAGAGAACTATCCACAATGACTCCAAAATCGTTCTTTAGTGGGAATAGATAATTTAAACCCCATCATTTTATATGTATAGTTGGGATTATGTTTTCCAATGTGCATTACTTTGCATTTATCAACACTGAATTTCATCTGCCATTTTGTTGCCCAGTCACCCAGTTTTCAGTGATCCTTTTGTAGCTCTTTGCAGTCTGCCTGGGACTTAACTCTCTTGAGTAATTTTGTATCATCTGCAAATTTTGCCACCTCACTGTTTATCCCTTTTTCCAGATCATTTATGAATATGTTGAATAGGACTCGGCCCAGTAGAGACCCCTGAGGGACACCACTATTTACCCCTCTCCATTCTGAAAACTGACCATTTCTTCCTACCCTTTGTTTCCTATCTGTTAACCACTTATTGTTCCATGAGAGGAAACTTCCTTCTTATCCCATGACAGCTTACTTTGCTTAAGGGCCTTTGGTGAGGGACCTTGTCAAAGACTTTCTGGAAATCTAAGTACACTATATCCACTGAATCCCTCTTGTGCACATGATTGTTTATCCCCACAAAGAATTCTAGTAGATGGGTGAGGGGTGATTTCCCTTTACAAAAAACATGTTGACTCTTCCCCAACAAATTACATTCATCTGTGTGTCTGACAATTTTGTTCTTTACTATAGTTTCAACCAGTTTGCCCCGTACTGAAGTCAGGCTTACCAGCCTGTAATTGCTGGGGTCACCTCTGGAGCCCTTTTTAAAAATTTGTGTCACATTAGCTATGCTCCAGTCATTTGGTACAGATGCTGATTTAAATGATAGTTTACAGACTACAGGTAGTAGTCCTGCAGTTTCACATTTGAGTTCCTTCAGAACTCTTTGGTGAATACCATCTGGTCCTGGTCACTTGTTACTGTTTAGTTTATCAATTTGTTCCAAAACCTCCTCTAGTAACACCTCAATTTGGGACAGTTCCTCAGATTTGTCACCTCAAACGATGGGCTCAGGTTTGGGAATCTCCCTCTCATCCTCAACCGTGAAGACTGATGCAAAGACTACATTTAGTTTCTCCACAATGGCCTTATCATCCTTGAGGGCTCCTTTAGCATCTGGATCATCCAGTGGCCCACTAGGGTGACCAGACATCCCGATTTGGTCTGGACGATGGACAAACAAGCAATGTTGCCCTCCGATCTGGTGCCCCCCCATCCCCGAATCCGTCCACTCTTTCCCCCATTGGATCCCTCCCCAAATCCCCGCCTCTTCCCTAAGCACGCCGCATTCCTCCTCCCTCCCAGGCTTGTGCTGATCAGCTGTATGGCGGCGCAAGCGCTGGAGGGAGGGGGTGGAGCCCAGCACTCACCCTGCGAACTGCTCCAGCTTCTCCAGGAAGGTGAGCATGGCCCGGCAGAGATCCCACATCGGCTCCCTCCGCCTGAGCCCCCAGCAGAAGGCGAGGCAATCCTGGGCCTCCTGCACTGCGCCCATGGCTCAAGGAGCGGCCTGGCCTGGCCGGGGAGGGTGGCCAGGAAGTGAGCCAGACTGCCTCGGGGATCTAGCGCAGGACGTGCGCTTGGCAGCTCCGGGCCAGGGCGCGCTCAGCTGTTGCGGCCACCATAGAGTCGGGTGGAGACGGGGCTGTGCCACCTGGCGGCAGCTGTCACAAAAAGACTCTGCCTTACAGATGCGCCAGTCCCCCATCTAGTGCTGCAGGGGGTAGCCGGGCTGCAGGGAGCTGCCACTGCTTCCCCGGCCTGGCCTGGCCTAGCTCGGCTACTCCTGGCCTGGATCCCACCCGCTGCAGCCACCGCTGGAGAATTCCATGGGCGCAGCTCCACGGCTGGGATCCCATTTCTGCTCCTCTTTGCACTGCTCGGCTGTGGTCTCCGTCATGCCTGTCCCTTGCTGGGCTCCCTTGACACCTGCGGTGCGGTGGAAGGGCTGGCTGAACTCGGCAGTGGTTTTCAACCTGGAGTCCCTGGCAGGGCTGGCGCTTCCATTTAGGCGACCTAGGCAATTGCCTAGGACGCCAAGATTGCCTAGGACGCCAATTGCCTAGGACGCCGCCAAGAGGGGCGGCGTTTTCCCGGGGGGGGGCAGGCAGGTCCGGTGGACCTGCTGCAGGCGTTCCTGCAGACGGTCCGCTGGTCCCGCGGCTCTGCTGGACCTCCCGCAGGCGTGCCTGTGGCAGCTCCACCGGAGCCGCAGGAGCAGCACACGGGGCGGCGAAATGGCCGTGCGCTTAGGGCACCAAAAACACTGGTGCCGGTCCTGGTCCCCGGGGGCCCACAGACTGTGCCTCAGGTTTGCAAGGGGTCCCAAGGTGAGCTGGTGCGGGGGGGCTGGAGGCTTTTTTTCCCCCCTCCCCCGCACCCCCGCGAGTCCCGATATTTCACCTTTGTCATCTGATCACCCTAGGCCCCATTGGCTGTTTAGCAGGCTTCCTACTTCAGATATACTTAAAAATGTTTTGCAATTACTTTTTGAGTCTTTGGCTGGCTGTTCTTAACATTCTTTTTTGGCCTTCCTAATTACATTTTTACACTTTATTTGCCAGAGTTTATGCTCCTTTCTATTTTCCTCATTAGGATTTAACTTCCACTTTTTAAAGGATGCCTTTTTGCCTCTCACAGCTTTTTACTTTGTTGTTTAGCCATGGTGGCACTTTTTTAGTTCTCTTATTATGTTTTTTAATTTGAGGGATACATTTAAGTTGAGCCTTTATTATGGTGTCTTTTAAATGCTTCCACGCAGCTTGCAGAGATTTCACGTTTTGCACTCTACCTTTTAATTTATTTAACTAACTTCCTCATTTTTGTGTAGTTCCCTTTTCCTGAAATTAAATGCTACAGTGTTGGGCTGCTATGGTGTTTTCCCCACCACCAGGATGTTAAATTTAATTATATTATGGTCACTATTACTAAGCGGTCCAGCTATATTCACCTCTTCAATCAGATCCTGTGCTCTACTTACGACTAAATCAAGAATTGCCTCTTCTCTTGTGGGTTCCAGGACTAGCTGCTCCAAGAAGCAGTCATTTAAGGTGTCAAAAACTTTATCTCTGCATCCCAACCTGAGGTGGCATATACCCAGTCAATATGGGGATAGTTGAAATCCCCCACTATTATTGTGTTTTTTTAGTTTAATAGCCTCTCTAATCTCCCTGAGCATTTCACAGTCAGTATCACCTTCCTGGTCAGGTGGTCGGTAATATATCCCTACTGCTATATTCTTATTATTCAAGCATGAAATTACTATCCATGGAGATTCTGTGGTACAGTTTGGGTCATGTAAGATTTTTACTTCATTTGATTCTACACTTTCTTTCACTTATAGTGCCACTCCCCCACCAGCGCGACCTTTGCAACCAGGGCCGGTGCAAGGATATTTTGCGCCCTAGGCGAAACTTCCATCTTGCGCCCCTCGCCCCAAAAATCACATAAATTATACACAATACACGGTCACAGAGTAACATGTTATAATTTAGAATTTATGTTTCCACGCTTTAAGTTTAGCAAATTTAGAAACAAGTTCCTCCAAGTCA
>NC_133772.1:143120297-143165481 GCF_003597395.2 Chelonoidis abingdonii | reverse complement strand
ACCCCCAGTTGAGTCTGGATCTGCAGGACATCTGATCTCTGGGATAGAACTTCAGCAAAATCCCGTGAGACAGCATGCCTAGGACTTGTAGGGCTTATTTATTTAGTCTTTGACATTTTTAATATAAGCTACAAAAATAGATGGAAGGAGACTAGAGATGACATCGGATAAATGCTTCTATTTGTTTAACTTTCTTTCAACAGCTGCAAGGACCTTCATCACAAACTTATTTCAAGTCTTTTCAGCACAGCTAGTCAAAAACGTATCAAGACATATTTCAACAACTTTCAAATGAAAATTTGATTTATTAAAAACCTGTAGAATTTTCAAATTGAAACAGCAGATTTTTTTTTCCCAAATGTTTGTTTTTGCTACCTCTCCTCTCCTTTTTTTCCCCCATTGGAAAAACAGCTGTTGGAAAGAAGAAGAAAGAACAAAACAAAAAACGTTAGAGAACTAAAACTTTGTTATTTTTATCAAGAAACCAGAACAAAAATAAATTTTGGCCAGATAATAAGTTCTGCATTACACTTTTGTTTAGCTCCAAAACACCATTTCTTGGGAAAAAAATTTTTTATCAAGCTTTGCTTTTCATCTATTTGAACAACTCGCTGGCCTGTCCCTATTGGTGCCTGCCACAGCAACCTCCTAATTATGCTAATTGGATAGTTTCATCAATATCCTTGCACATCAATGGGAAAACCCACTCTAATCAAAGGTACACATTTAAAAAATATCAGGCGAAACTCTTAATATAAACAAGAAACAAAATTCACCTTATAATAAAAAATGAAAAGTATGTAGGATTATAACCAAGCAGAACAGGAATATGGGTTCATCCAGTTTTGCATAGGTACCTTTGGTATTGCTGACAACGTCGCTCTTTCCATCTATTCATTATTTCTGTTGAAAGTATAGCGACAAATAAAGAGCAGCAGCTCCAAGAGCATAATTTTAAGTCCTTTAGCCACAATAGACCTGCTTAATTCACTGTATTAGAGATAAACATGTGTGATCAGAGAAGAATTCTGCACCTAAATTAACATATGTTGCTTTATTTTTTAAAATTAGTTTTTTATTGTATCTTTCGTACATAAGAGGGGTGGGGTGGCCGGTGGGGAGCAGAGAAAAGATAGTTAAAGAAAATACAAAGATAAACACAACACTAGCTAGAGCATACCTGTATCACAGCACCCCACTTCAGTATAAACTCCTCAATCTGAACCTTAGAGTTCAAATGTGAGTACTAGGCATAAAACTCCTCTAAGCTTATTACCAAGCTGGATCTTGATAGCGCTCCACCAGCCAAAAATTCCAGTTGTTTGGTCACACTCTGGTCCTCCCCAAAACCTTCCCTGGGGACCCAAGACTCAGATGCCCTGAGTCCTCACCAAAAGGAAATAACCCCTCCCCTTTGTCTCTCTTTTACGTCCATCAGTGCTTCCCTCTCCCTAGTGGCCTGGGACGATCACCCTATCTCAATTCCTTGAAATGCAAACCAGCCGAGACAGGTTCTCTCACGCCTCGACCAGAGGTACCCGCTCAAATGCAAGCTTTTAACCTAACACAAAGAATTTTCTCTTCCCCTGTGTTCTTCCTCCACAAATTCCCTGGTGAGCTGCAGATGCAATCCCCTTCAGCTCCTCTCCCCCCACTAGGAAAAATAGAACAGGTCTCAAAAAGAAAAACTTTATATAAAAAGAAAGAAAAGAATTAAAATTGGTCTCATGTATCAAGGTGACAATATACAGGGTATTGGTTAAGAAACAAACTGAATAAACAGCCTTATCCACAAAGAATACAAATTAAAAACATTCGCAGCAAATACACACATGTAAATACAAAAACAATATATAAACCTATATTGTCTTATACCTGACTTTACACTTGGAAACAGAAGATTAGAAAAGCCTGGAGCTAGAGAGATCCTATCAAAGCCGAGAGAGCACTAGAGACACAACAAAGGACACCACCCCAAAAATTCCCTCCCTGAGTTTGAAAAATCCTGTTTCTGATTGGTCCTCTGTCAGGTGTTTGGTTCCCTTTGTTAACCCTTTACAAGAAAGAGAAACATTAACCCTTAGCTATCTGTTTATGACAACCAATCATACAACCAAGTCTTCAGTCCATCAAGTCATTAAGACTAGCATTTTTGTTGGCTTATCCAGAGCAGGCCCCCTCGTGGCTATTCACTGAACAGCAGCCTAGAGGCATATGAGTCATTCTTAGAATCCTTCCTCTGCTAGGATATCCCTCAGTTTAATAAATCATCTCTTCTGTCTCAGATGATGCCGTCCTGCTGCAAGTGAGCAGCCAACAAAATAGGCTGTAATAGCCAATGACATTAGAGGCTGCTTTTTTTAAAATTTAAAATAAGGAGTAAGGGAATTTAATCAAATCAAAGCTGCCCTGAGCTTAACGCTTTTGAAGCTTAGAAAAAGTCTGCATGCCTCCCAAGGCTCCTCTTAAGGCAAGACCTCTCTGGAAGGCAAGTGGTCAGCTTCTCCCTGTAATAAAGGCCCTCTGTGCATTGCAGGAAAAGCCCTCTGTCAAGGGCTGACCCATTTCCTGCCTACGCTCACGAGCCCCGATGAAAACTTTCTTCACAAGGCAAGTTAAAATGCTGGGTCTGATTCTGCTGTTCTCCACACTGCATTCAGGCCAGAGTGCCTCCTTTGTGTTCTGTGGCGTTACTCGTGACTTGCACTGCTGTAAAGGGAGATCCAAATCAACCCCATGATGATTATCCTCGGTAATTATCCTGGCAGTGCCAAGTAACCTTATTGCTGTGAACAGCCTGGTGCATAACATGTTAATAGGCTACGGCTTTGCCGCAGGAAGGCAGACTAACGAACCAGTTGTTTACGGCTGGTAATGACTGATTTGTCAGTGATTATATAGCTTAATTCTACAGCGGCATGAATCAAAGATGACACTTCTTTCTTTTTAGGCTGTCACTTAGGGTTTAGTGTTCCACGCTGTAATGGGTGTTGAAGGGTGGTGATTATGATGGCCTTTCACCACGTTTCCTTCTCACAGCACTGCCATAAACTATTTCTTTTTAGTGCCGCTTTGCTCTGAACATAAACAGCTGATGCTTGCACTAGCCGGGGGGAAAGGCTTCAACATTAACCTTTCCTGTTCAGGGATAGCCAGCGTGGACACTGTGGCCCTGATTCTCATCTGTATAAAGGTCGCCTTATACCACTCCTGCAGAATGGATGGGCCATACAGCAGATCTAAATTAGCTACACTCATTTTAAGGCCCTTTATGTAGTCAGAAAAAGGGCCTTAATCTAAAGGAGAATCAGGCCAGTAAGATTAATTCTATTGCATATTAAGCTGTGTTATGTGTCACTTAAGGCTGCTCTACGTATAACATACCTAGTAGATACAGCCCTCACCAATGGCATGACCATCACACACCACAACCTTAACTCTGCTCCAGTAGGGATGCCAGCTTCTGAGGACTCCCTGTTGTACCTTTCACCACCAACAGACCCAACTCCCCTCACGTCTCACCATCCCTTCTGCACAGCTCTCTAAAGTCATAGATGCTCAGGGTTGGGGGCGGTGGTGCTGGAAGGCAGCAGGGAATTGGCTCTGGCTCTGGCTCTGGCTCTGCTGAGGCCTGTCTCTGGTTGGAGGAGTTGGGTTTGTACTGCTGGTGGCTTAGCCATGCATTCCCAGACTCCTCTGTACACTGGGCAGCCAACTGGTGGAGCTTCCACCAGACTTCCCTCACATGAGGAGTGGGGTAGGAGATGTTTGACCAACCTAGCCCTGCAGAATGGGCAGCGGGCGTTCGCCCAGCAGGGGTCTGGGCCATCTGCCCAGAATTCTTGTGTCTATGTCTCCTCTCGGGCTGCAAGGTTCCACTGAAGCTGAGTTGACAGGGCTTTTTCCATGCTCTTGGAATGCCACCAAACAGGTCTGTGTCATACAGAGGCTCAGGACAACAGTTAATAAAGTCCCAGATAGCATTCACTGTGGAGACACCATTTCTGGGTGTCCAGGGCAGGGGAGGAGGAATGAGATGTGCAGTGTCCCAGCCCCCCAGGCTGTACCCAGCGATAACAACCCACTTTCTCCCTGATTCCTCTGCACTCTCTCAGTGAAGGGTCAGGACCATGCTGCAGAACTGTCATGAACAGTTCCCTTCTGTCTGGCAAGGGGGACAGCCAGACAGGGGCCAATGGAAACCTGCAATTAGTCTTTCTAATTAAACGCTCCTTTTCATAGAGAAATGTTGGATTTCTCTCTCTTTTGTGACTCCTTAATATTAATGGGACCAAGTGCAGGAATTTAAAGGGCAGGGTTGGACTGCAGTTGGAAAATCATGCTTTCCTGTTCTTTTCAAAGAGATTTTCCTCCTAAGCAACATAACTCCCAGTTCCACAAACAGATTTAGTTCACTTTTCCAAAAGGTGACCTGAAGGCTGTATGAAATGAATTATTCACCCATCTCCAGTAACCCATCCCATCACATTTGTTTCTGATCCAGGAATATAAAAGTGATGAAATCTAGATGGTGATAACAATTTGATGTGCAAAGCATTTTTACAGGATTTCTCTGTTTAAGTCTGTCAAAATGCTTTTTCCATGAGCTGCAAGAGACAAAGAAACATAGATAGAGAGACTGTGTGTTCCCTGAACTGAAGAACATTCAGTGCAATTTTACTGTGACAAATTTAGTGCTTCATTTCTCCCGTTTCTGGAGGTGCCAATACAAGATGATAAAAAGTTTGATTGATGGATAGATTCTCCACTTCTGTGTTGCATATTTGCTGGTATATCATTGAATTAAAAAAAAATTCCCCTCTCACCCCTATGGGTAGTATGTGTCCTCCTCAACCTCGGGTCCTCTACCAGAGGCCTGGGAGTTTCAGGGTTCTGCGCAGTATCTTAGCTGTTCCTAGCACTGCACTCTTCTGGACAGAGAGCTCTGATGTTGTTCCTGGGATCTGTTGGAGCCACTCACCCAGCTTAGGAGTCACAGCCCCGAGTGCTCCTACCACCACTGGGACCACTTTGGCCTTCACTTTCCACATCCTCTCTACTTCCTCTTTCAGGCCCTGGTACTTCTCCAGCTTCTCATATTCCTTCTTCCTGATGTTGCTGTCACTTGGCACTGCTATATCTATCACCACCGCTGTCTTCTGCTCCTTGTCTATTACCACGATGTCTGGTTGATTGGCCAGTACCTGCCTGTCCGTCTGGATCTGGAAGTCCCACAGAATCTTAGCCCTGCTATTCTCCACAACCTTCTGTGGAATCTCCCATCTGGTCTTGGGAGGGTCTAGCCCATACGCTGTGCAGATGTTCCTGTACACAATGCCAGCCACTTGGTTGTGCCGTTCAGTGTATGCTGTTCCTGCCTGCATCTTACATCCTGCCACTATGTGTTGGACTGTCTCTGAGGCCTCTCTGCACAGTCTGCACCTTGGGTCCTCTCTAGTGTGGTAGACCCCTGCTTCAATGGATCTGGTGCTCAGTGCCTGTTCCTGTGCTGCTATGATCAGTGCCTCAGTGCTGTCTTTTAGTCCAGCCCTTTCCAGCCACTGGTAGGATTTCCCAATGTCAGCCACCTCAGCTATCTGTCGATGGTACATCCCATGCAGGGTCTTGTCTTGCCATGGCACTTCTTCTGCTTGGTCTTCCTCCCATGTCTGCTGCTGCCTCAGGCATTCTCTCAGCAGCTCATCTTTGGGGGCCATCTTACTGATGTACTCTTGGATGTTCCGGGTTTCATCCAGGACAGTGGCTTTGACGCTCACCAAGCCCCGCCCGCCTTCTTTCCGGCTGGTATACAGTCTGTGGGTGTTGGACTTGGGGTGGAAACCTCCGTGCATTGTGAGGAGCTTCCGGGTTTTCACATCGGCAGCCTCCATGTCCTCCTTTGGCCAGCTCACTATACCGGCAGGGTATCTGATGACCGGCAGGGCGTATCCGTTGATGGCGTGGATCTTGTTCTTCCCACTGAGCTGGCTCTTCAGGACCTGTCTTATCCTTTGGTGATACTTGGATGTTGCTGTCTTCCTTGCTTCCTCATCGTGGTTTCCATGTGACTGCGGGATGCGAAGGTACTTGTAGCTGGTCTGTATGTCTGCTATGTGGCCCGCTGGTAGTTCCACCCCATCAGTCTTGACTACCTTCCCTCTCTTCACTACCATCCGGCCACACTTCTCCAGTCCGAATGACATCCCGATATCCTCACTGTAGATCCGCGTCAGGTGGATTAGCGAGTCGATGTCTCGTTCATTCTTAGCATACAGCTTGATGTCATCCATGTAGAGGAGGTGGCTGATGGTAGTTCCACTCCTGAACCTGTACCCGTATCCAGTCCTTGTGATTATCTGGCTGAGGGGGTTTAAGCCTATGCAGAACAGCAGCGGGGACAGTGCATCACCTTGGTATATGCCGCACTTGATGGCCACTTGTGCAAGCTGCCTTGAGTTGACTTCTAGTGTTGTCTTCCATAGTCCCATTGAGTTCTTGAGGAAGGTCCTTAGTGTCCTGTTGACTTTGTATAGCGCCAGACATTCACAGATCCACGTGTGCGGCATTGAGTCGTAGGCTTTCCTGTAGTCAATCCAGGCTGTGCTCAGATTGGTCTGTCTAGACCTTGAGTCTTGGGCGACTGCTCTATCTATGAGCAACTGGTGTTTTGAGCCTCTGGTGTTGTTCCCAATGCCCTTCTGAGCTGTGCTCATGTACTGGCCCATGTGGTCCTGTAGCTTGGCAGCTATGATGCCTGATAGGACTTTCCATGTTGTGGGGAGGCAGGTTATTGGCCGGTAGTTGGCCGGTTCTGTCCCCTTGCAGGGGTCTTTCATGATCAGCACTGTCCTTCCTTGTGTTAGCCAGTTTGGGTGGGAGCCTGCTGCTAGCAGCTGGTTCATCTGTGCTGCTAGGCGTTCATGCACTGCTGTTAGTTTCTTTAGCCAGTAGGTGTGGATCATGTCTGGTCCAGGTGCTGTCCAGCTCTTCATGTTTTTGACCCGCTGCTGGATGTCTTCTACTGTGATAGTGACTGGTTTCTGTTCTGGGAGATTGCTGTGCTCTGTTCTCAGGTCCTGCAGCCACTTTGCACTGGTGTTATGAGTCTTCTCTTTCTCCCATATGTTCTTCCAGTACTGTTCAGTTTCTGCTGCTGGTGGCTCTGCTGTTATTGTGTTGTTGCACTGCAGTTGGGAGTACACCTTGGATGGATCTAAACTCAGATCTTTGTATTGTCTTTGTGTAATACAAAAATGAAACTTGAGCGGTTCGCCAAAGCTTGAGTTACGATGGATGAATTGGTTTGGAAACACTGGTTAGTTTCACAAAGAGGGTTGTTTGTGGATTATTGCTACAATACATGATGTATTTTGACTACTTGACAAACGTCTGGATTAGAATTTGCCATATTAAATACATCATCCCCAGATGAATGGTCTTTGAAAATGATACTTTTAGCAATGTCACTAAGTTGAAAAATGCTGATTGACATCACGGGTGCCTAGAATCACATACACCTGTAAGTGAGGGATTCTATTTTTCTTCCATGGCTTATTTTTTAACAATACTATATAGGCCATAAATGACCAGAATAGTCCTGTCTGATCTCAAAATATATTAATTAAAAAAATCAAATTACTGTAGGCTAGTAAATTCATGTGATTCCTGTACTAGAATTTGTTCTGTTTTCAGCATTGATGGTTAATCTTCTCTGTCCCCCTGTCCCTCCAAACAGTAAAGGTCATTCTTTGATATCTCCACATATATCCTGTGGAGACGGGTTCACAACTGGCTATTTCATCTTTGCATACAGTTGAGAAGCATTTGGGAAATGATTAACATTAGCAAGACTCTCTGGACTGAGATTATTTAAAAAAAAAAATCACTTAGGCCCACTTTCTTTCCCCAGCCCCGCCCCACCCCACCAAGCTACATGGCAGGCAATTTCTCTAGGATTGGATGAACTAGGAGTCCTTCTTCCTGCTGAACACTGGCAGGAGAGCAGCTTTGCAGAAACCCTTCTCTTCCTCTTCCCTCCCCGCCAGCTCGGTTAGAGAAACTTGCACCCTAAAGCATAAGAGGTAGGAAACTGTCCCAAATGTCTCCACTGCAAAATTGTGACAAAGAAAATTCATTTTTACAGCTACCTCAAACTCTGCCCAGTGATGGTAACATTAAAGGAGTAACTCCAATTTGTGAAATCCATTCCCCGTTTGTAGTTGGTCTTGTATCTATTTTGACTGATGCAGAAGACAAAGTTTTAAGAGTGGTAAACCATTGTCCAAAGAAATAAATCTCCCACTCACCAACTGCTTATGAACTAAATCAAAATGGCTCCTTTTCATTGCTGAGATAGTACCTGGGATTTCTTGCCATCAAGCCATACACACAACTTCCATTGACTCCTGCTAGTGGAAAGGGGGTGGCAAGATATGGCCTTTAGTTTGAAGAGTGACTTCATTCCCAGCTGCTCAGACTAGCTTTTCTCTTTCCTAGATCTTTTTACATTATTAACCCTCAAGGCATCATGCTCAAGTCATTCCGATTAAAATAAAGACCAAACCACTCTGCAAACAAATACTAGAGGGGTTGGAGAGAAAAAAAAAATCTTTCGTTTCTTTTATCAATGCCACTGACCTGAAATCTGTAAAATGTTATGAGGGGAGAGGAGTTTAGCTCTGACCCAAACACAGTCACCTTCTATGTTCAGAAATGACTGGCATGTGTCCCAGAAGACTGTGTCGTCTAGGAAACAGGTGATTAGCCAGTGACAGGTGAAGGGGAAAAGGAAGAGAAGAGTCAGGCTTTTCACTTAGAGGCAGAAATATATAAAGCGCCATTTCATTCCAATACTGGAGAAACTTAGTCTGTTAAGAAAATTAATGTTATAGATCGTATGTCAATTGACGCCCTTACTTCTTTTTTCTGTGCATATAAGTCACTAGGGTTGAGATATCTAAAGGGGATTAAAGAAGTAGCTGCTCCCCCCCTTTGAAAAATCAATGGAAATTGGACAACTAACTCACTTTGAAGCCCCCGCCTGCATTTATTGTTTTCTTATATCCAGTTCTAACGAAGGACTAATTCCACCGATAGACATGCCATGGTCAGGAGATTTTCCGGATGATCGATGTGTAAGCAATACACTAGGCAGGGAAGGTAAAATAAAGCCCCCAGACATAGTCCATTTGCAGCTCTTTTGCCTAAGACTGGCTTTGTTAAAACACACAAGATCCAGAACAGGAGCAAAGCAACTCCGAACCCATTGAGCAGGGTCTCTCCCGGAGGAGTGCTCTAACCATTGGGATAGACTCTCTCACTCTTCCTAGCCCAACAGAGCTTTAATGATGTAATCCCCACGTGGAGTTTGCCAGCTCCTGGAACTCTGGACTGAACCTTTAGAGCAGGGGTGGCCAACCTGAGCCTGAGAAGGAGACAGAATTTACCAATGTACATTGCCAAAGAGCCAGAGTAATACGTCAGCAGCCCCCCATCAGTTTCTCCCCACCGCACCTCCTGATCAGCTGTTTCGTGGGGTGCAGGAGGCTCTGGGGGGAGGGGAAGGAGTGAGGGCACTGTAGGCTCAGGAGAGGGGCAGGAAGGGGTGGAGTGGCAGCCGGGCTGTGGCAGAGCCAGAGGTTGAGCAGTGAGCACCCCAGACACATTGGAAAGTTGGTGCCTGTAGCTCCAGCCTCAGAGTCGGTGCCTACACAAGGAGCCGCATATTAACTTCTGAAGAGCCGCACGTGGCTCTGGAGCCCCAGGTTGGCCATCCCTGCTTTAGAAGGCACTACTCGATGGACTACACCCATAATGGCTACCAGAGCCCTCTGATGCCATTCCCCAGCATGCTTTGAGTTGGGACAGGGATGGAAAGCATAGCAACTCCTGCTGAGGCCCATAGGGAGGCTTCTGCATGAGGTGAATGTGACAGGCTGTTTGCTGGGATACCGATGAGCCCGGGCTACTCAGCCCCTCAGAGGGAGGGGACAGCCTGACCCAGAGGCAGAAACAAGGTTTAGTTTCAGTTTTGAGCTGTGAGTGGGGAGCTGAGAGAGACGCAGAACAGCTCAGGGAGTCTCTGATTAACTCCCCTCCCCACAAAGGAGCCTTTGCATGACTGTGGGATCCAGTGCATGGGCCAGGCTGCTCCAGCCCTGCAGAGACCAGTGTCCAGAAAGCCACCCTCGTGAGAGCCAGCAGAGACCCCCACAGGGATGCCAGACCCAGAAGCAAGGAGAAGGCCCTGCCCCATGCAGGAGTGGAGACAACATAAGGGGACCCTTTGTGTTTAAGGAGGCCAATGTTCACGGCACTGCAGCACCTGCCTGCAGACTCCTCCCTGGCGTGCCATCTGCCTGGGAAGGTGCCAGGGAGTGAGCTGGGAGGTAGGAAGAGTTGTGAGGTGGGGAACTGGTTGATGTTTTAGTATTTATTAGTTACCACTAACCCTTTCCCGCCCCAGATGCCATCGTTCTGCTCCCAGTAAAGTCCCATTTGTTATTTTTTTATTTAGGGGTGTGTCATTTCCTTTCTAGGGTGTGTGCTGATGTTCTTTATTTTTTCTTGTGCAGTGGGATTTAGACTCCTGGCCAGAAGTGGTAGCATTAGTCATTTTCCCAAGGGATAGCACCCCATGTGCAGGAACACCTGGGGTGGAGGCACCGAGTGTCACAAAAAAGAACCCAGAACCTGGCCCATGGGAGGAGAGGGGAGCACCAGGAAGGAGGCGTGAGCTACACCTAGGAGGAAGAATCGTGGGTATTCATACAAGGGGAATAACTCCAACAGGAGAGACTGACAGAGCTAGATTGACATGGACCTAGGCACTGACACAGACTCCTGTAGCGCAAGAATTAGGGTACTCTTGTGGGAGACCCAAGGTCAATACCAAATCAAAAGCTCCTTTGGTATGAACTAAAATAATGGTGTCATAAACAGATAGTTAAGGGTTAATGTCTCTTTTACCTGTAAAGGGTTAACAAGCTCAGTGAACCTGGTGGACACCTGACCAAAGGACCAATTGGGAGACAAGATACTTTCGAATCTTGGTGGAGGGAAGCCTTTGTTTGTGCTTTGTTCTCTCTTGGGGCTAAGAGAGGCCAGACATGCATCCAGGTTCCTCCAATCTTTCTGAAACAGTCTTCCATGTTCAGAATCGTAAGTATTAGCTAGAGAAGGCAGATTAGGCATTTGTTTGTTTTCTTTATTGGAAATGTGTATTTTGCCAGAAGGATTTTAACTCTGGTTGCTGTAACTTTTATATTATGTTAGGGGGAGAGGAGTCCCTCTAGCCTCTATAAGCTGAAAGACCATGTAACATTTTTCCATCTTGATTTTACAGAGATAATTTTTACTTTTTCTTTCTTTAATTAAAAGCTTTTTCTTTTAAGAAACTGATTGATTTTTTTATTCCTGGGTCTGAACTCACCAGGGATTGGTGGGGGAAAGGGGAGGGAAAGGTTAATTTCTCTATGTGTTAGGATCCAAGGAGTGGGATCAGAGTCTCTCTCTCAGGGAGAGTCTGGGAGGGGGACAGAAGGGGGGGAAGCAAATTTCCTCTCTGTTTTAAGATTCAAGGAGGTTAAATCACAGTGATCTCCCAGTGAACCCGGGAGATCTGGGAGGAAGAAAGGAGTGGGGGGAATGGTTTATTTCCCTTTGTTTTAAGACCCAATAGGTTTGGTCTTTGGTCCCCCAGGGAAGGTTTGGGGGGACAGAGAGTGTACCCAAACACTGTATTTTGGGTTGGTGGCAGCGTGATAAGATCTAAGCTAGAAATTAAGCTTAGAAGGGAACAGGCGGGTCCCCACTTTCTGGACGCTAAAGTTCAAAGTGGGAAAGGAGACCCTGACAAATGGATTAAAATTATTTAATGTCCTCATATTGGGCAGATTGAGGACTTGAATCTACCTCCCGGGTGAGTTCTCTAACCCCCAGGCAAAAGGTTATTGGGTAGGTGGAAGCAGCAGCTCTTTCTCTCTTTTGTACGGGGTCTGATCTATTAGGTGATTTCTAAGAATGCCGACCAGATTGGGTGCCATAAGCGAGCAGGAGAGGAGAACGCCTTGTTTGTGTCAGTGGCTAGCACAATCCCAGAGCCCTAAGTGCACTCAGGATTCATCAGCAACTTCAGCTTTTGTAGTGTCTGGGTGGAGGGACCTCCCTAGAGCTCATTCAGTTCTGCTGCTGTTCTTTACAACTTCAGCAAAGAAACCTCCCAACAGCACAGCACCCTTACCATTAAGGAATCAGCAACATAAACCCCTTGAACTGAGCCCTTACCATACTATAGGAACCTTCTTCCCTGTCTCAGCGCAGTTTCACTACCCAACCAATTCTGAATGTGTTTACAAGTATGGTGACTCCCAAGGTGTCACTGGCGGAATTCTGGGTCGCATGTTTATGCAGATGAAATAACTGCATAGCCATTCTTCCCGTTGTTCATCAACAGATGAACAGAGAGCTTCTCATGCTTTAGAGTTTCAGGCCACAAGCCTTCCACATGATGCGAATTCACACATCTCTTGGTGTGATGGTTTCTGTTTGTTGACTCAAACAGATGCTATTTGTTAACATTCTCAAAGGCCCATCTTCACCAACCAAGGAGTTAAGAGGGGAGAGAGGGGGTGGGGGTTGTATAGAAACCTTCAATTCTGAGAATAGAGCAAAATCTACAGTTGTGCCTCAGCTCTTAGAATTTCATGGAGTTTTTTTGCCTGAAAACTTGTCCTAACCCTACAGGAAACCCACAAAAATATTGGGGGGAAAACTAAAGATACCCTTAAGGTAAACATCCACAAGGGATAGAATATGGCCATCAGCATATAAAGTACTGTCAGACTTGTAGTAAATAGGGAGTAAAAGAAGAATGCTAGGACTAGATTTCATAGAAAACTGAGTAAAACTTGCTTTAAACTGTTTTAATGTGCATTAACAAAAAATGGAGGTTAAACTGGCAATCGTAAGTACTTTTGATGATCAGAGTATCTTTCTATAGGTGCAGGGGTTTTGTTTTTTCCTCTCAGCTAAATTTGCTACCCATAGTCACCACACAGGAAGAATATGAGGATGTTAAATCTAATCCATTATTTTAGGTCAAACAAAAGGAGCTTTTGATTTTGTATTGTTTAATCTAAGTGAGATCAGTGTGGGGAAAACGACGATTAGACACATCGTTAAAGTGACACTCAGAAACAAATGATTCAGCTAAGCAACTCTGGAATCATGACACTTAAAGGATGCTGCACGGTGGGAATGGTGATAAGAGAGCAGGCTAGGGCGCTTTGAACTTTAGCAGGCCTTAAATATGAGCAATATACCTAAAAACTCTACTTCATGCAGAACTGCATTTGTACTGCTAATTCTATATAGCTTGTCTTTTCTTTTCAAAACAACTCACTGACGTGCTTAGACAGACCAAGAAGCAAGGGCCTCAAATTGCAGTGGGGGAGGTCTAGGTTGGATATTAGGAAACACTTTTTCACTAGGAGGGTGGTGAAGCACTGGAGTGGGTTACCTAGGGAGATGGTGGAATCTCCATCCTTAGATGTTTTTAAGGTCAGGCTTGACAAAGCTCTGGCTGGGATGATTTAGTTGGGGCTGGTTCTGCTTTGAGCAGGGGGTTGGACTAGATGACGTCCTGAGGTTTCCTCCAATCCTGGTAGTCTATGATTCTTTGTTTCATTTACAATCCTGCCAGCCAAGTCACAAATAGCACTAGCACATCGTGCACTAAGCTGTAAATTAGCTGCTCATATAAACTGTTCCTCCGTGAAATTGAAGCTAGATAAATTCAGACTGGAAAAAAAGCATAGAATTTTTAATAGTGAGGATAATTAACCATTGGAACAACTTACCAAGGGTCCTGGTGGATTCTCCATCACTGACAAGATTTAAATCAAGATCCGATGTTTCTCTATAGGACTTGCTCTAGATCAGTCAGGAAGTATTATGGGGAAGTTCTATGGCCTATGTTATAAAGGAGGTCAGATTAGATCAGTCAACCTATTTGCAGGTCTCTATGAGTTATGTGGGATACACACACACACACACTCTACCTGTATGGCCCTGACGATGTGATATGTGGCTGATCTGACCTAACCTAGCCACACCATCACTGGTTCATTCACCTGCACATCCACCAATGTAATATACGCCATCATATGCCAGCAATGCCCCTCTGCTATGTACATCGGCCAAACTGGACAGTCACTATGGAAAAGGATAAATGGACACAAATCAGATATCAGGAATGGCAATATACAAAAACCTGTAGGAGAGCACTTCAACCTCCCTGGCCACACTATAGCAGACCTTAAGGTGGCCATCCTGCAGCAAAAAAACTTCAGGACCAGACTTCAAAGAGAAACTGCTGAGCTTCAGTTCATCTGCAAATTTGACACCATCAGCTCAGGGTTAAACAAAGACTGTGAATGGCTTGCCAACTACAGAACCAGTTTCTCCTCCCTTGGTTTTCACACCTCAACTGCTAGAACAGGGCCTCATCCTCCCTGATTGAACTAACCTCATTATCTCTAGCTTGTTTGCTAGCATACATATACCTTCCCCTGGAAATTTCCACTACATGCATCTGACGAAGTGGGTATTCACCCACGAAAGCTCATGCTCCAAAATGTCTGTTAGTCTGTAAGGTGCCACAGGATTCTCTGCTGCTTTTACAGATCCAGACTAACACGGCTACCCCTGTGATACTTAATTATTGCAGTTAATTTGGTCTGTACCGTGTTAATAAATGTGTAAAACAGGAGTGCCGATCAAAGCATTTATTTCCAGCTGCAGTCCCACGACATGGGGCTGGGTTATAAAAACACCGATCACACGGTTATTACATAACAGTGTTCAGTAGTCGTTAATTCCATGGGCTGCAGTTAGGGTCCATCTCCACTGTGAAATTAACCTGGCTGATCAGCACCCAGGTGAGTCTAGTCTCGCTGTGAGCAGCCACACTGCCAAACCATCCCCGAGTCACTGTGCCCTCACTCATCTGCGCTGATGAGTGTGTGGCTAGGACTTCTGGCGGCATATCCCATGGTACCTTGTGCTGCAGTAAGCTGAGCTGTGCTGCATTATGATTCTTCCCAGCAAATTGTAAGAAAACCTGTTTGTCCTTCTTAGAAAGCAGGTGGAATTGTGGGAAGGCACTGGAGGACTATCAGCACTTAAGTGATTTAACCTGTGTCCTCACTGCAAAGTGGGCAAGTTACCTGAGCGTCAAAGATTTTTGCTTTTTTTTTTTACAAAAAAACCCACACATTGAAAACATGAGGGTTTCCTGCTGATTCTACCAAATAGCTCGAATCAACAATTCACCTTTCTGCCTATATGTCTTTCTTTAAAATGCATCGTAGTTGCTTTTCAAAGTTTGCTTTAAAGTATGAAGGAATCAATGCAAGGTTACAGCCATTGACCATTTTAAAATGTCAAGATCGAAGAAACAGAGACCATTAAAGAGATGCAGATCGTGTCCTGTAAGCACAGAGTTACTGTTCAGTTGGACATTTGACTTTGATGACTCGGTTCTAAGCCATGGTTCCCACCTTTGTACGTTTTTATCTCCTTTAATTCTCTTCAGTGAACGCAGCAGCTAGTTTATATAGCATGTCATCATCTTGGAAAGTGTCCTGGTTTTAGTTAAAAATGTTCATTTGTGTGCTTGAATGTATGAATCTCCTTCCTTAGAGGTTTTTAAGGTCTGGCTTGACAAAGCCCTGGCTGGGATGATTTAGTTGGGGTTGGTCCTGCTTTGAGCAGGCGGTTGGGCTAGATGACCTCCTGAGGTCCCTTCAAACCCTGATATTCTATGATTCCATGAAGGTGAAAAGTGACATGCACCAAGCCTACAGCGTTGTTGGGTCATTCCCAGAGTATTAGAGACAAGGCGGGTGAGGTAATATCTTTCATTGGACCAACTTTAGCTGTCGCTCTCACCAACAGAAGTTGGTCCAATAAAAGATATTACCTCACCCAACTTGTCCCTCTAATATCCTGGGACCAACACGGCTACAACTACTTGCACTAGTCCATTTTTTAAATCTCAGTTCAGGATTCTGTTTTGATCCAGGTAGATGTTTATGGGTTCTTAGGGTTATATACTAAGAGATGCTCAGCAGAAATCAAATCTGATTGCAGACAATCAGACTGATGACATTCTACCCCTTATTGACATGTCCATTCTGACTCAGCTTTTATCCCCCTCCACTCACTTTCTGTGTATCAGAGTCTTACTGTCCACTTCTATATCACTGTTTATATAATACCCAAAAACGTGCTTGGCATTTTAAAAACAGAATATAAAAGATACATTAGAAGACTAAAGGGGGAGGAGGGAGATCAAGATAAAATCATTTTTAGTTAAGTATTTTCATCGGGATATTACTTGGATGCCAGCAGGTGGGTGGAGGTCGGAGCACAGGAGAGACAGGCTCCCTGCTCTCAGTTCTGGGCCTGCACCACCCCATCCCAGAGGAGCTAGGAGGAGCCATGAAAGGGAAAAGTCCTTCTGAGACCTTCTAGTTTAGTCAGTTTATAGGGATGACACATGCAGGGTCAGCATTAGGAGCTGTGAGATGGTTAAGGATCAGTGATAAGATCCTCAGATTTAGCAGTTAAACTCTACCACTTCTCTACGGAGCATGATGCCTATAGCTTGGCCAAATTGGGGTGGATTTTCAATGGTAAAAAGGAACGTCACTGACACCAATGCCTCCTACCAAATTTTGTGTTCATATTCCAAAGCACAGGGACACTAGACTTTTTTTTTAAAGAAAAGGTCACTACAAAATTTTAATGTGGTCAAAATAAAGCATTTTTCCTAACTCCATTCTTAGAAACAGCGGAACCATTTGGGGAGACATTTTTGAAGAGCATTTAGCCTAAGGTCATTTAACCTAAGCATTTAGCCCAGCATGGAAAATTCCAGCCCAAATGATTAAAGTTTGTCAAAGTTAGAAACAACAGAAAACAGTCTTACAATGGTATGTGTCTGGCAACTGTAAGTGTACATAGTGCTTAAGCCCTGCCTATAATCAGATCATCTCCGTCACTGATGAAGAAAATACCTTAAGGAAAAACAGATTATGAATCTGAAATGAATGATGGGAATTAACTGAATTTACTGTCCTATGGCTTAGTTTGCCAACACATTCCTCCCCTCCACCCCCCAAGAGCCTTTTAATTATTTATAGAAATCTCATCAAATACAGTTAAAAAGGGTCACAACAATTAGTATAAAACAAACACTTCAGCATAATGCATGATAATGGGTATTTTTTTGGCATAATCAGTTAGCAGGCTCAAGGAACGTCGGATGCATTTGAAACTAACTAAGACATTATCACATTTTCCAAAACTCACAATCATGCTAATAATTAAACAAATGACTGTGCTGATCAGAAGATAAGCTCTCCATGTGAAGGCAGAGCAGAGTGTTCTTTTATCAGTGTGTCTGTGTGAGAGGCCCAGATGGGAGGATGCAAGGGGAGCAGATGGGAAGAATGGTCCAGTGTTAAACCATTTGGCTCTGGGTTCAATTCCTGCCACTTCCTGCGTGGCTTTGGGCAACCCACAGAATTGCAGCATGCCTCAGTTCTAAGACAGGGTGCTCCTTTGTGGCCTGTTCAGAGTGTAAATTCTTTAGGGTATTGATTGCTTCCTATTCAGCATCTGTGCAACGGGAACATTGCTTGGGCCTTTTAGGCACTAGAGCAATACAAAGAGTGATAACGTGGCCCGAGTCAAATACCATGGCATCTGCCTCTGTAATTTGCCCTGCCCGCTGAAGTCAACGGGAAGGCTTCCTTTGCCGTCAGTGACGTTTGGATCAGACCACAAAGCCATATCTACACTGTGAGCTAGGGGTGCAATCTCCAGCTCGTGCACACACACACGCTAGCTTGAGGAGAGCTAGCACGAGTATAAATAGTACGGTAGCTACAGCAGTATGGGCAGTGGCAGCTTGAATTTTGGAAGGAAAAGAGCCAGATGCACCATTACATCCAGTAGAGATTTTGCATTTGCCAACTGCTTTTACATGGAAAGCATTCAGATCCTGCAGTGATTGACAGCACTAGGCCACCCTGTGATAGCTGCATAAACAGAGAGAAGGAGTGATAACGGGGTATACAAAGAACTGAGACAGAATATTTTCAGATCTACCGGGGAGTGTGTGTGTGCGGGGGGAGGGGGGGGGATCAAACCTACTTGTCTCAGCAGCAAGTCAATGTCTAGCCTCATGCCTAGCACCTGCACCTGCCACACCAAGTACGGGCACACGGAATCTGACTCATAGTTATTGATGATCGCTGCAATATTCTCCATGCCACCAGTCACACTTTCGCCAGCCTACTGAGTGGTAATATAGTCATGCATGTCAATAGCATTTCTAACCATGTCTGAGTCCTGTTTACCTCTCCCCTCCCCCATTTTCCCTTCTGTTTATTCTCATGGGGCTGCTGCTGGCAAAGCTACTGCTCAGGAGTTTTGTAAATTTTAACTGTAATGGGAGGTGTTAGGTTTTGCTCCTGAATATTTAAAGTTGTATCTGTGGTTAAACACAGGGATTTGGCGTGTGAGAGATCCCAGCTTTCTGCTGCTGGACAGAAGCACAGTGAGGCTGGGGGAATGGAGAATGGGCAGTGAACAGCAGCTCAAAGAGGAAAAATTGGCAAAGACAATATCCCCTCTTGAATACAGATTTCACACCAGTCACTTGGGTAAATCCATGATTGTTTAAATAGCTGAGAACACCACTAGAAAATGTCTTTCTGCAATTCAAAATAAACAGCTATTTGGAGTTGTGGAATGTTCTGTATCTTATTGGTGCTACAGGCTCACTTTTTCTTCAAGGCAGGCTACCATTCTGTGGAGCACCCATTCCAGGATTAATTGAGATTGGGGAGGATATTTTGTGGCTGTGCTCCTGGTGGGCACTAGTCCTTCTCTGACACTTTCAGAAAGGACTGAAAAATTCTGTTGGGCAGATGCTAACAGAATTGGGTCTCCAAACCTCGGAGTGTATTTCCCTCTCATTGCTAACGGGAAAGGAAAGCATATTGCGTGGTCTGGTCCAATGGTTCCTACCTGGGGGGCTTGTGGTAACTGATCCACAATAAGTAACTCAGGTAACTCCCACTATGATCAATTGGAAGATTCCTGTGGAGTGAGAACTGGATTGGACTGTAATACAGTGTCTCTGACAATCCTCAAAGAGAGTCCAGCGGAGGGCAACAAAAATGATTAGAGGACTGGAGCACATGACTTATGAAGAGAGACTGAAGGAACTGGGCTTATTTAGCCTGCAGAAGAGAAGACTAAGGGGAGATTTGATAGCAACCTTCAACTACTTGAAGGGATGCTCCAAGGAGGAGGGAGCTAGGCTGTTCTCAGTGGTGACGGAGGACAGAACAAGGAGCAATGGTTTGAAGTTGCAGTTGCGGAAGTCGAGGCTGGATATTAGAAAAAACTTTCTGACTAGGAGAGTGGTGAAGTAATGGAATGGGTTACCTAGGGAGGTGGTAGAATCTCCATCTTTAGAGCTATTTAAAGTCCGGCTAGACCGCACCCTGGCTGGGATTATTTAGGGAAAATAGTCCTGCCTTTAGCAGGGGGTTGGACTAGATGACCTCATGAGGTCCCTTCCAACCTTTTGATTCTATGATTCTATGAATTTATGGAGTGGACCCACAGTGCAGACCACTCAAAGCCTCTTTCTGATCCCTTCTGACCCAGAAGCAACCCCCAAACTTTAATTAGTAGAAATGTAAATCTCATTGCCAACATCAAGAGATTCTTTCAACAGCCTGGATGAATTTAGTGTTGTTGTAGCCCTCTTGGTCCCAGGATATTAGAGAAACAAAGTCAGCGAGGTAATACTTTTTATTGGATCGACTTCTGTGAATTTAGATGGATGAATTTACACAGACAGCCACGTAACAAATAAATACTAATAGTACTTAGAGCAAATCAAACCAGATATGCAAACTGACAATGATTCTGGCCTGGCTGAACACAAATGATTCCTTCCCATGAAACATTTACAAGAACTATCTGCTAGCTTCCTCCAGGCTATTGAGAATGGTGTCACTTCCTAAGGCTGTGTTAAGTTCTCTTATCTTCATTATGTTTATTTAAACTGATCTCAATTACAGCATTGTCTCCTCCTTTGTTAGTTAGGTAGAACTGATTAGCATCACTGTCTTCGAGGTGCTGATGCTGTGGAGGCACAGTAAAGAACTGCTCTACTCCTTTTCTGCCTTGAGAATGTACCTGAATTTCAACCATCAGCTTCAGAATTGAAATTCAAGTACATTTCCCCTTCCGTGAAAGGTAAATTTTGCACCTGTACATCCTGAGGGTTAATCTGGCCAAAAGAGAGAAAAATATCCTGGCTCACAGCAATCAAGCTGCAATCAGAAAAGCCAGGCTCAGCAACTTGTGCACAAAAAGGTACAACAGGCCTTAGCTTGTTGCAGCAGAAATAGCGGATATATGTCAGAACTGCAGCCTGGACCACCAAAGTTCTCAATTCTGGCTCTGTTTTTAACTCACTGTGGGTATGGCTACACTGTGGGTATGGCTCTGTCTTTAACTCACTGTGGGTATGGCTACACTCGAAACTTCAAAGCGCTGCCGCAGCAGCGCTTTGAAGAGTGAGTGTGGTTGCAGCGCCAGCGCTCTCCCAGCGCTGCACGTACTCCACATCCTGATGGGGTTCAGTTTGCAGCGCTGGGAGCCGCACTCCCAGCGCTGCGGCACTGTTTACACTGACGTTTTGCAGTGCTCAGGGGTGTGTTTTTTTCACACCCCTGAGCAAGAAAGTTGCAGCGCTGTAAAGCGCCAGTGTAGCCATGGCCTCAGTGACTATGAGCAAATCAGGTGTTGTCTCTCTCCCCCTCTCGTTCAACCAAACCACCAGCAATTTTTCTGCCCCCCCTCCAGGTGTGACCATGTAACCATCAGGGGCTTGCTTAATCATAGTTTTAAAGATGGTTTCTCATGAGAAGAACAAAAATATTTCAAAGAACTAGACCACATGAACTGAACTTATTTTTTTCATAAGAAACAGCCCCACTAGGATCTAGTGGGTTACCAGGGAAGAATACTGCTGCTGCTTCACTCACTGATAGGCCTTGCATCTGTACTCGGCAGCTATGGTGGAGACAAAGCTCTACTTAAAAACAGCCCAGCATGGTGTGTAAATTCTGTCCCATAATGAACTCTTTGCCTAGCCTTCCCAGGGCCTCCCAGAGGATTCAGGGGGCCTGGGGCAAAGCAATTTCGGGATCCCCTTCCATTAAAAAAAAATGGCAATACTGTACAATACTATATTCTCGTGGGGGCCCCTGCGGGGCCTGGCACAAATTGCCCCACTTGCTCCCTCACACAGGTGGCCCTGGGAAAAATAAACCTTCTGCATCTAGGCACAAACCCAGTTCTGAGAAAACTTCTCTACAAGGTATCACTGATTCTCAGCATCAGCTAGTGCTGAAAGGCACTGAAGCTCATTAAAAGGGTTGAACAAATATTTTTCGTCAAAACTTTTTCTGGATTGAAAACTAGGGGTTTTTAAAAAGCAGAAAAAAATCACAGACAATGTCTGCTTTCCTTCAAAATTTGTTGTTGTTTTTTTAATTGAAAAGCTGAAATTAGTCTGCCAAAACCTGAATATGGTTTGCGGTTTCAGAAGTGTGTGGCCAAATATTTGTTGCTTGCTGTGTTTGATTGTTTAAAGAAACAATAAAAAAATTCTGCTTAAAAAAAATCCAAAACTTTTGAACCACCTCAGCTTGTGACCAAACGCCTGAGCCCATCCAGTCAGAGATTTTTCCAGGTTTCTGATACTCTGCTGGCTTCCTTGACTCATATCTGTCTCCATAACTTTGGGTTCATTTGGGTTAGAACATAAGAACAGCCATACTGGGTCAAACCAAAGGTCCATCCAGCCCAGTATCCTGTCTACCGACAATGGCCAATGCCAAGTGCCCCAGAGGGAGTAAACCTAACAGGTAATGATCAAGTGATCTCTCTCCTGCCATCCATCTCCACCCTCGGACAAACAGAGGCTAGGGACATCATTCCTTACCCATCCTGGCTAATAGCCGTTAATGGACTTATCTGTTTCCTAGAGACTGACTCCATGGGGTCCCTCACAAACTGGAGATGGTTACTGTGGGTTTGTCTTTAGTGTATCTTATGTACATACTCCACAAACTGAGCGTTTGAGCTTGTTCCAGAATCTGGGATGAGCCTATGTTGTGAAAACTGACATGCTCAAAATAGCACATGCATGTGAATGGACACGGTGCTAAAATTAAATTAACCCAGGGGTTCTCAAAATGAGGGTCAGGACCCCTCAGGAGGTCACGAGGTTATTACTGGGGGGCACGAGCTGTCAGCCTCCACCTCAAACCCCGCTTTGCCTCCAGCATTTATAATAGTGTTAAATATATTTAAAAGTGTTTTTAATTTATAAGGGGGGGGGGCACACTCAGAGGTTTGCTATGTGAAAGAGGTCTCCAGTATCAAAGTTTGAGAACCACTGAATTAACCCCTCTGGAGCCTCAGGGAATGCAGGGGGGGGATCTCCCTTGGTAGGGTTGGGAAGGATATTGCTCTTCTCATGTATCCCTCCCCCAGTGGCTAATTTTAAATGAAGCTACCCTCCCCTGACATGAATCTCCCTATGGCACTGAAATTAAATATAGACTATAATTCAGCATTTGAGAAGTGAAAGGGATGGTAGCCCAAATAGAAAAGCTAACAGCTTGGCTCTTCTGCAAGCCTCAAACTGCTGAATGAGCTTTAGGGTAGGGAAGGCTGTGCCTCCCAAACAGCCTGGCCCTGCCCCCATATGACCCCATCCACTTCCTGCCCCCCTGACTGCCCAGCCCCAGAATCCCTGACCCATCCTGCTGCTTGTCCCTTCATCGTCCCCCAGAGACCCCACCCCAGGACCCCTCCCCAGCTCCCTGTCTCCTGACTGCCCTGATCCCTGTCCAGCCCCCACCGAGTCCTGACAGAACCCTGCAACGCCCACAATCCAACCCCCCCATTCCCTGTCTCCTGACTGCCCTGACCCCTATCCACCCCCACTAAGTCCTGACAAACCCCCCCGAACGCCCACAATCCAACCCCCCCATTCCCTGTCCCCTGACTGCCCCGACCCCTATCCACCCCCACTGAGTCCTAAAAAACCCCCGAGTGCCACATCCAACCCCCCCATTCCCTGTCCCCTGACCGCCCCCAACACTCTGCCCCCTCCTAATCCCAGGGACTCCCTGCCCCCCCCCAGCCCCCTACCCCCGGCTCCTCCCTCACCCAGAGCCTCTGCCCATCCAGGACCGTCCTTCGACAGCTCCCTCCGCTCGGCATGGAGCTCGCAGCCCCACCCCCTGACCACGTGGCTCTGAGCGGGTCGGCCTCAGGGGGCCCACTGGAGCCAGGCTGACGCTGTCCGGGATGCTGCTGGTTGTGCTGAGGCTCCAGGTGAGGGGCGGAGACAGGGTCAGGTGGGGCCGGGGAGGGAGCCTCAGCCATTCTCGTGGGGGCCCCTGCGGAGCCCGGGCCTGGGGCAAATGGCCCCACTTGTGCCCTGCCCCCCGGGCGGCCCTGGGCCTTCCTACAATGGGAAAGAAACCCTGACTCTAAGCACCTTTAAAAGCTGTTAGGGAGGTCAGAACAGCCCTGGATCTCTCCTCTATGTCTCGGGCTAATCTCTCTTTCCTAAGACATTTTGGTTACATGGAAGTCAGATGATGGATTAATTAGCTGACGCTTTCTGTAACACAGTGTGTAGATGTAAATCTCTTTACAAGAAGTATTTTGCTGAATAGTGGGGTCCTAAGTCAGGTCTTATTCTGAGAGATTCCCAATTATTCCAATAGGACACTGGTCTCCACACTTTTTAGGGTTGCACCCCCCCTTACACCTGCCTGCACCCCCCCACCCTCTGGAGCCGGGCCAGGAGTGTGGTCATGGCTCCTGGGAGGAGGGAGGATGTAACTGCCTCCGTGGGTCACAACAGAGGATGCCAAATTCAGGATGAACAGTTGAGAAATGGGGCAGATACACCCCAAGACTAGTGGCTAATCCCTCACAGGATATACCAAACCAGCAACAAAAGTACACTCCGGTTTCACCACACTGGCTAACAAGAAAACAAAAGCAGTTTTCTCGGGCATCCCAGTTCTTATGTCAGCACCTAAACACTGGGTTCATAAATGAGTGGTTCTTTATAATCAGTCTCTCCTGATCCCAAAGGACCAGCCACACACCCAGGTCAATATATAATTTAGATCTTACCCAAAAATCATGCTGGTGCCAATCCTTTAGTATCTAAAATCTAAAGGTTTGTTTATAAAAAGAAAGAAATACAGATGAGAGCTAAAATTGGTTAAATGGAATCAATTACATCCAGTAATGGCAAAGGTCTTGGTTCAGGCTTGTAGTAGTGATGGAATAAACTGTTGGCATAAGTCAAGCCTCTGGAGCAGATCCACAGCTGGGATGGGTCATTCAGTCCTTTGTTCAGAGCTTCAGGTTGTAGCAAAGTTCCTCCAGGGGTAAGAAGCAGGACTGAAGACCGATTGGAGGTATTTCCAGGGCCTTTTATAGTTTTTGTCATGTGGAGGGCATCCCATTGTTCATACTGTGGAAAATTACAGCAACAAGATGGAGTTTGGAGTTAAATGGGCAAGTCCCATGTTCATGCCCAACTCCCCTCGGTCACTGCAGGAAGCCATTACCTACACTCCAGACAGCACGTTTACAGGACAGTCCATCAGTGTAGATGGGCATCTCCCATGGTCCATTGTCAGTCAAGTGTTTCTTGATGAACCATTTAATTTGAATAGTCCCTCCAAGATGTGCTGGCTAATTACCTTGTGGGCGGTACCCCAGGAGCAAACATTTGAAATCCAGGTACAGAGCCAATACTTATAACTTCAAATACAAAAGTGACACCTGCATACAGACAGCATAATCCTAACCAGCAAATCATAACCTTTTCATCGACACCTCACTTGATAACCTTTGGACAAGATTTCCTGCAAATATATGACAGTGGTTGAACAATGATCTATATGGTCAGATTTTAATCAGATAACGGGGAGGGAGGGGCTTGGGCTGCCTGGAGCAGCAGGATCTGCATTCTAGCCCTGCTGCTCAGCATGGCTGAAGTGTGCAGTGTAATAACCAGTGCGATGTTCCAAGGTGGACACAGGTTTGNGGGGGGCAGACAGGGATAAGGAGGCCAAGGCTGGAGCTGAGAAGGGAGCCACATCCGGGGTTGAGGCTGGGGGCAAGGCCAGGGCTGTGGCTGGGTATGGAGCTGCAGCTGGGCTGCGGTTGGGGGCCAAGGCTGGGCTGGGAGCTGAGAATATTTCTTGGTGCTCCACTAGAAGGGTGCACCCCACAGTTGTGGACCACTGCTACCTTTTTATTTCCCCCTCATTATTTATGGGTCCCAATCAGGGACTGGAACCCCACTCTGCTAGACATTGGACCGGTACCAGTGATCTGCAAGCCGACAGCCTTAATTGCATGGATGATTCCCCTCAAACATAGAAGCTATAGATCTATATAGCCTAGATCCACCATTAAAGAATCTGTTACCTGCAGAGAAATAACCAATGCCCATATATATAAATATTCATATCCATGTGCTCATTCCTTCAAAGGATGCAGACAAGCTCATGGGATGAATTACTATGTCCTGTTCTCTTCTTTTGTTGTTGCCTCTGTGGTTTGCTCTGGGTTTGGTCCCTTCTGGTTCAGCACATTGCAGATTATTTCGGATACACATGAAGAGGCTGAGATGAGAACACTGAAGGAAGAGGCAGCTGGGGAAGCATTAGCTGGCTGAACTCTGCGGAGAGGAAGTGATCAATCTAGATTTGGTCCAGGCAATTTTCAGCCAACCTAACAAGTACATTTGTTTTGCTGTTCTTCTAGAGCTTTGCTGCCAAGGATACACTGAGATGCTCAATGTCAGAAGATGAATCCATTATGAGGAACTGCTTTTCATCGGCATTTACTCAATCCAACTTGACATGAAGGCAGCAGCTTTCCAATAATTTTTTTACTTAAAGTCATTAGTTATAAAATCCAACTACACTACAAGAAACATAAATCTCTCTCAAAGTGGACTATAATGATACTGAATACTGCCTATTTTTCACCCAAGAAACATCAGGGAAAAGGGCTGTTTCGTGGTCATAGATGAATGTATCCATTTTTTGCTTGCGGTGAAATGGGTTCAAATGTGGTGTAGATAACAAGAAAGGGAATAAGTCTGATGGTCTCTCCATGCAGGGGCTTTTAGAAAGGTGCTTACCCCGGTAGGGCCGTCCTTAGGATTTATGGGGCCCTATGCAGTATTATTAAACTGGTGCCCCTATGCCGGATGGCAGCCTGGGCTAGCAGCCTGGGGGAGGGACAAGAAAGCAAAGGATACTGAGCTGCCCGGCCTGCCTCATGGCGGGTGGAGAGTCAGAGTTCCCTGCAGAGAGCTGTGTATCCTATCCCTCATGCAGAATGCACGGCGCCAACGCATTCGGCTCTGTGAATACGGCCCCTGCCTATGGAGACTGCAGTGTGTGCTGGGTATGCGGGAGCCGACCCGCTCTTACCTGCTGTCATGGGTGGTGGGTGAAGATCCCGCCTGGGGAGGCCAGCTGTCCAGCCCACCTGTGGCCCTGCCCATACTCCACCCCTGCTCTGCCCTAGGCCCCGCCCCCACTCTGCCCAGGCCCCCCCTGCCTGATCACCCCTCCCATCCAAATCCCTGAACCCATATGAAGCAAATGACATTTGAAAAAAGCACTCGTCTGCAATTTTTATCTAAAGAAAATGGAGCATGTTTTCCACTGAATGCCAGAAGCTGAAGCACTCAACTTGAGAATAAAAAATGTCAGTCAGGGGTTTTTTATATACCCTGAAGTTTGTCAGAGATTTATTTGCAAAAACTTTGTAGTAAGGGCAAGTCAGCTGTCCTGCTGAATATATTCAATATTATGAATGACATGATGCAGCTCTGCTCTGTTTTACATTTTCTTAATCAGTATTCCTAAGCTGATGTTATATTTTAAATGTACTCTTAAACTCTCATAAAGTACCCATTCCAGATTACTACATATTTAACTCACTGAAACAAAGATAGTATTTTAAATTAATCAGTCACAGAGGTTTTAGTGTGTTCATTGCTTTTAGAAAAAGGGAACACTAATTTACTTTGTGTGATCTCCATAACAATAGACGTGATTATGAAATTTCACCAACTTTAAAAATATGTTTCCAAAGATTTTAGGCATAACAAAGGATTTTATGTCTTATTAAGGTACTGATTTTGCAAGAGGGTTCTCTTAAAACTAGTTCATGAAATAGTCATAAGTAAAGAAAGGGACACTCGTTTGTCCAGCTGTCTTTAAGGGCACTCTTCAAAGGTGGGGAGAAAGGGACAGACAGAAAGGACAGGAAGGCTTTGGAAGCAAGTTTTTGGTACTATAGTAATTAAAATGTGTATTTTAGATAACGGTGGGCTTTTGAAGGATTTATTTTAAACACTATATGTCTGAAGATCCAAGCATTTAAGGCTAAAGATGATTGTGCATTTTAGATTGTGCTAAAAATCTATGCAAGAATTTTTTAGAGATGTGATTTTATCATCTTCAGCAACTCACTAATGAAATATTTTTAAAGCAAATTTTAAACTAAGGCCTGTAGACTAACATGTTCTGAGTAAATATTACTGTAATGCCCATCTGTTTTCATCAGTAAAGTCAGAAACTGACAGTATATATCTGGGGGTTGTCAAGTGACTTAAATGGCTTTATTACCACTTGAATGGCTTTTTAACAGTTTCAGCATTGTGCTGATAGGTCTGGCAGGCTTTTTCACTTTTAAGTTACTAGATCCCCTCCGGAGTAAGAGTCACCAGGCTGCCACAGCTAGCTGTGGGAGCCTGCCAGAAGGATCAGAACAGGAATAGGAAGAGTTCGGAGAGTGGACACCAAGACCCAGGGGTGCCCCAAATTTTCCGGTGCCCTAAGCAGTCAGGTATGCTGCGTATGCCTAAGGACAACCCCGTACCCAAGAATGCAGCTCCTATGCAGCTTCTGCACACCATCCGCAGCACACATGCCTCCACGCCTCCACAGGAAACATGCAACCTTAACACCAACCACAAACATCAAGCATCTCGCACATGCCTCCCACTTCCATCACCTACAGAACACGACCAGGCACACCATTACACACAGTCAGGGCTTGTCTCCATGGACAGAATGTCCTGCTCTAGTGAAGATGCCACTATGCCGACAGGAGATCTTCTGCTGGCAGAGTAGTTAATCCACCTCCCTGGGAGGCAGTAGCTCTGTTGGTGGGAGAAGCTCTCCTGTTGACATAGCACTGTCTGCACTGGAGATTAGGTTAGTATAACTATGTCACTGAAGGGTGTGAATTTTTCACATCCCTGAGCAACAGAATTATATTGGTATAAGTTTGTAGTGTAGACCTGGCCCAACTTCCCCAAATGATAGGGGGATTTGATAGCTGCTTTCAACTACCTGAAAGGGGGTTCCAAAGAGGATCGATCTAGACTGTTCTCAGTGGTGGCAGATGACAGAACAAGGAGCAATGGTCTCAAGTTGCAGTGGGGGAGGTTTAGGTTGGATATTAGGAAAAAACTTTTTCACTAGGAGGGTGGTGAAGCACTGGAATGGGTTACCTAGGGAGGTGGTGGAATCTCCTTCCTTAGAGGTTTTTAAGGTCAGGCTTGACAAAGCCCTGGCTGGGATGATTTAGTTGGAGATTGGTCCTGCTTTGAGCAGGGGGTTGGACTGGATGGCCTCCTGAGGTCTCTTCCAACCCTGATATTCTATGATTCACTATGACAAACTATTTCTATTTAATAAGCAAAAGTTCCCTCTAGCAGCAGCCATCCAACACAATATACTTGTACATAAGTGCGGGTCAAACATATGCCCCATGCCAAACAGATGCATGGCTCTCCTGCCATTCCCAGGATGCTTCTGTGTGACTGGAAAGTGTTAGCCATGCTGTCCCTGCTCTTCACTTTTGACAGATCCCAATCTAGGCAGTTCTTACATGACTGAACAGGAGGCTGAGTGGGTGTCCCATCCCCCTGTCCTCCCCTGGGTGGCTGCATAAGAAAAGAAGATAATCTAATCCCAGGGATTGTATCTGGCTAGATGTATGTATGTATGCATGCATGCACCCCACCAACAGCTTTGGGAAGCAATTTCTCTCCACATCTGGACTGAGTGGAGCCTCTGCATTGTTCAGCATTACAGCTGAGGCAGCAACATTACAGAATATTAAACTATATATATCTTGCCAGCCAGACTGGATTGCTTTGTTGGTAGAATTATCAATTTAGATGAAAGGAACCAATAACAGATCTGGAGTTTAGTGAAGCGTCAGATACTGTCTCACTGCCTGAAAAATTGATTACATTGACTTGGATAGCAGCACTTTCATGTGGACTAAAAATGAGCTGAAAAGACAGCAGAAAAGGGCCACAGTGAGCAGAAATGTTCTGAACCAGGTGGAAAGGCCCAGTAGGGTAAGATTTGCATCTACTGGCAAGGAGGAGAAGCAATACAAATGTACCCAGCGACATTAGAAACGTGG
Organism: Chelonoidis abingdonii; assembly: GCF_003597395.2. Classification (NCBI taxonomy): domain Eukaryota; kingdom Metazoa; phylum Chordata; order Testudines; family Testudinidae; genus Chelonoidis; species Chelonoidis abingdonii. Next base: position 143,135,811 of record NC_133772.1, on the reverse strand, counting down.
CCAGAAAACAACAACATGAGATTCAACCATAAATACTACAGGCTAATATATGGGAAGTGAGGGGAGGATAAAGTGAAGCATATTCAACAGAAAGGGTAAACCTACAAGCAGTGATGCTGAGACAGACTTAGCAGAGGTGTGGGCAGCAAGTTAGGAGCGTGTTTGCTGTTAGCATGGCCACACGTGTCCAGTGTAATTTTGGGCTGCATCTGGAGAGATGTCATGGCACAGCACTGGAAGACGACAGCCCTTCCTGGGTGCTGCAGAGGACTTAGTATAAATACCTGTGGTGGAATGACTGGAGAGAGAGATCAGGTAGACAGAGCTGTGCTGCATGTCTTCCTACCTAGAATATCATCTTCAGTTCTCAGTGCCACGATAGCAGAAAGCTATTGATAAACTTGAGGGAGTTGTGAAATTACCAAGAGGCTGGAGAGACTCGTTAGTGCATTGGAGACACAATGTGGGTGAGGTAATATCTTTTATTGGATCAATTTCTGTTGGGGAGGGAGACATTTAGTGCACTGGGAGGAGCTAGTAGCCAATGTCCCAACAAAAACTATCTGGGTGAAACCAGACAGACAATCATGATGCTCTCAAATGAACTGACACAGGAAAGGGAAAAAAACCACCACATCACCTCTGGGTGAACCCTTTTCACAAAGCGAACACTCTGTGTCTGACCTATCAGAACTCATCCTAAAAGTAAACACCTTCAAAAGACCGGCCGGGGAGCTTAAATTCATAACTTTGCCAGACACTAAAAAGCATGGTCTTAATAAAGGTGCTGGATTTATGGCTTATTACAACGATCTGTAACCCACTAACTCCACTTTTTTTCCTCTGACTAGAGGGGTGTTACGGACTATTTTACCTTGAAGGGGCCCTTAGCATATGCACTAACTACTTATTCTTTTTGATCTTCAGTTTAGCTGTGACAGGCCGAGTACCTTTCCCAGATCTGAACAAGAGCTCTGTGTAGCTTGAAAGCTTGTCTCTCTTCTCAAGAGAAGTTGGTCCAATAAAACAGATCACCTCCCACTCCTTGTCTCTCTAATATCCTGGGACTGACATGGCTACAACACTGCATACATCACTAGAGCATTGGCAGAGATTGAGGCTAAGGTAAGACGTACTGTAACCATTTACAGACGTTAGAACGGTGTAAATGGCAAGGCTGGAGAGAAATGACTTAGGGTGTGACAAGGGGCTATGATGAGGAACAATGGGATAACATTAAGAGAGAAGATGTGTGTTGCATATCAAGAACATCTTTCAGTAATTTGTAGAAGTATCCAGAGGTGAAAGTAAGCCAGTCCGGTCTGGTACGGCGTACTGGCAAGAGCCAGTACTCCATGCTGGACCGCACCGGCTTCCACGGCGGTGATTGAAAGGGCTCTGGGCTGCCTGCAGCTGTGGACAGCCCAGAGCCCTTTGAATCCCGGCCACGGCTGAGATTTAAAGGTTTCAGAGTTTCCCGCGGCTGTGGGCAGTCCAGAGCCCTTTGAATCCCGGCCGTGGCTCCGGTGGCTGGGCTGGGGCCGGGATTTAAAGGGCTCGGAGTTCCCCTCAATGGCAGGAGCTCTGGGTCCTTTAAATCCCTGCCCCAGCCCAGCAAAGCTCAAGGTTCCCCCCAGCGGCCAGAGCCCCAGACCCTTTAATTTGCCCCTGAGCCCCAGGGGGCTCCCAGCCACCTCTTCAGCTGGGAGCCCCTGGTTGATTTTAAGGCCCTGGATCTCCCAGCCCCAGGGCCTTTAAATCTTGAGAGGCCACATCTCTTCCAGATGAGGCCACCCCCCCGCCCCCCCCCCAGGACTCTGGCAGTACCAATAAGTCCTGTAAATTACTTTCCCTCCTGGAATTATCCCACTGGTGAAAGCTCCATTGTTTGGGATTATTTCAAACCAGCTTGTACTGCAAGGCACAGAAGTACAATGGGAAAGAGACGAACTGGATAACTTAATAGATTTTCTTTTCCTATGAATCAGTGTGGAAAAATGACTAATGTGCATGTGAATAGATTGTGTCCAAGGAAGACACTACAGTTGCTTTCCTTTTCCTCTTGCTACAAGCTGTCAGATGTCTGAAACCAATTCTGTTTCAATCAAGCTTTTTGCTTCAATTCCTTACTCGTTTATTCTCTCTCTCTCCCTCCCTCCCCCTGAATATCTTTCAGAAGGTTTGTAAGCACCACTATGAAAACAAGCTCTGCTTTTGTTTTTGTTTGCATTAAAACTACATCTGAACAGAAAATCTAGATGAATGTGCACTGGACCACAAGAACCTGTGCAAAATAACCATTGCAGCACGCCTGAAGAATTCGTATGGAAGACAAATTAGATTACACAGCTGTCTTTAGGGGGAAGGCACTTTTGATAAGGTTAAAAGATAACAGCGGAGAGCATGGACACCTGAAGCAGCTGCAGAGATCTTGTACGCTTCATATATACCGACCACAGAACTCTTCAGGTGACCAGAAAGGGCCTTTTCAGATTCTAGACCTTTTGGATGAGATTTTCAATGACACCCAATTCCCATTCATGTTAATAGTCTCAAAGTCCCCTAGGCATTTGCTGAACATTTCAGCCTTTGTGTGCCGACACTTAGATACAGAGTAAATCTATCTATCTTCTCCTACTGCTGCCCATCGCTGGAGCACCTGCGTGCCAGACAATGCATGTACTGTAGTATGTTCAAAGAGTATTGAGAAGGTTTTTTTAAATAGAATAAATGATTGGCTACAATGCAGAGAACAGCAATGGAAAAGAGCGTGATTCTGTCTTTACAATAGACACAGGCAGGAGAGGGTCTGAAATGGATATTGTGTAAAAGAACTGATCCCATCCACAAAAGCCTTGTCAATTCATTCTAAGAACTGTTATGAAGCACAGTTTTAACTGAGATGTGGCTCTAATACAGTGTAGCCAGCCAGCACTCCAAACCTGTGCTCTCACTTCACTCCTCACATAGGCAGGTCACAACTTTTGAGCACGGTTCTAATACAGATTGACCTTATCCCCACTGGGCAGCCAGACCATGCTGGTACCTGTTTTGGCCTCAGTCAAGTTTACACTGTGCGGAAGGATGCTTATTATATTTTGGTTTTAGGACTGCGTAGATGAGACCAGTGCAAGGAACAAGATTTATGGCTAGAGCTAGGTGAAAACCGCCAACTAGCAATAGCACTTTTTTTTTCGTATTTGTGTCAACAGGCATCGCAGAATCCTTTGCTCTGGTTCCAAAGAGGAGGCACTTGTGACAGGTATGGCAATTTCCTGCAATATCCTGGACAGCCCTTATTGAATTAAGTTTAAGTATCTTCGGAGTGTGTTGTACTACAGATGTTTGTGTGTTACTGTGGGATTGTGTGCAACCTCTTTAAGGGGGAGACAGGACTAATGTAAACTGTTGGAGGTGTTATGACCATCACAAGACACTTAAAACAAAAGTTGTTTTTTTTAGTTGAGTGAATGTCCTAGGAAATATAGAGGGATGCAAATTACCCACTTCCAGGTCCATCATTTTGAAGCTGTACCCTGTGGAGTAACTCATGGTCTGCTGACAATCTGTTATGTAAGGACATGATGAAAGGCCCAAATTGGATAAAGGATTGACTCCCAGATTTAAGGGGGTGCTTGTTCTGAGGAACAGCTGGCTTGAACTTGTGACCACAGAAAACCCACATGGAGGGCTTTGAAGGACTGCTCACGGCTTAAATCCTTGAGTGCAGAGGACTGGACTGGACAACCTCTTGAGGTCCCTTCCAGTTCTACAATTCTATGATCGCCTGTAAGCTTAATAGTACATATGTAGGTATTTTCTCATTTTAATAGTTTTCCCTGTAATGCTTTTACCTTAAAAATAAACATACTTGCTTGGAAAGAGTTGCGGGGTAACTTGTATAGGTGGACAGCTATGCAGTTTGAAGCCTTTGAGGAGCAAAGCAGAACAGGCCTGCTTAGATGGTCTGACTTTGCTGGGGAAGCCAGCGAAGTCAGGGAACCGTGCGGCCTGGAAATACATGGGTCAGTAGGGAAAGAGGAACATAGGTCCCCCTCAAAGCTAGGATCCGGAAGCCTGAGTGTCTTGCTGGACCATGAGGTGGAAATACAGGTGTGGTTGCCCTGAACTGTGACAGCACCATTAGAACTGGCACTGCAGTTCTGGGGACTCATGCTGAATAGCCCCTTATTCCTGTGAGGTTACTGATGCTGCATGGTACTTTACTCATTGAGTCAGAGTATCAGAAACTGGCCCTCAGAAAATCAAAGAAATACAGCAAATTGGTGGAAGGTAGGAATTAATATGAACATTCACATTCCCCACCTTTTCAGGGCTGTGTGCATTTGATTGATTTCACACTTGAAAACTATCAGTTTAGCATTGCTCTATTTGATAATTCCCAAATCGCAGTTCTCTTAGATGCTCTGGCACACCTCGAGCACTTAATGTTTTTAAATATTGACAGACTGATTGTTGTCTCCACTTCCTCAGTGAAAGCTGTGAGCATAATGCTATTCTTAAAAGAACAGAGATAGTCTGCTAAATCGTTTACTTGGAATCATAGAAGTGTAGGACTCAATAAGTCATCTACTCCGGTCCCCTGCACTCAAGATAGGACATAGCAGGTAGGCTATTCCACACAAGTGTTTGTCTAACCTGCCCTAGAAAACCTCCAATGATGGAGATTCCACAACCTACCGGTGCTTAACCACCCTGACAGTTAGGAATTTTTCCTAAAGTCCAACCTAAACTTCACTTGCTGCAATTTAAGCCCACTGCTTCTTGTCCTGTCCTTAGAGGTTAGGAAGAACATTTTTTCACCCTCCTCTTTGTAACAGCTTTTTAGGTACTTAAAACTGTTACGTCCCCACTCAGTCTTCTCTTCTCCAGACTAAACAAACCCAGTGTTTTCAATCTTTCCTCACAGGTAGGTCCATTTTGGTCAATTTCACAGCCAGAGGGTTTTTAAAATTGGTCAGTTTCAGGTTGTCAGCCATTTACACCTGAAATTTCAAGGTCTAATAACTATGGGTGTCCCAACCCAAAAGGCACCCGGAAGTGGGTCTAATCTCCCCACTCCCGTTCCCCGTCATCCCCACCCCCAAGCTGTCATGCCCCTCCCCAGCCCAGCAGGGATTCACAGCTGGGGTGCTTCCAGGAGCAGGGGAATATCAGACCCACCTCCACAAGTTTCCTCCAGCTGCAGGAACCTCTGGTGCTGGAGCTGCCTGCAGCAGGGAGAGGCACTCCGAGGTGTGTCTGATCTCCCCCTGAGAGTGAGAGCAGCCCTGCAGGGGAAGGACAAGTCTTCTCCCTCCCCAACCCAGCTGGGACTTGCAGTTAGGAGCCCCCTGGCTAGGGTGCTTCCAGGAGCAGGGGGATATCAGACCCACCTCCACAAGTCTCCTCCAGATGCAGGAACCTCTGGTGCAGGGCTGGAGCTTCATGCAGCAGAGTGAGGCACTCGGAGGTGGGTCTGATCTCCCCCCCCTACACACAGCTGCTAAGCAACGGAAGGACAAATCCTGTCCCTCCCCAGCCCAGCAGGGACTCGCAGCCAAGAGCCCCTTGGCTGGGGCGCTCCCAGCAGCAAGGGGAAGATCAGATTTCATGGGGAAGAGCTTCCTTAATAGTCTGTGACACATTTTCCATGGCCATGAAATTGGTAGGGCCCTACTCATAGGTTATATTTTCTAGACCTTTAATCATTTCTGTTGCTATCCTAATTTATTCATCATTTTTCCTTTCACTTTTTTACTTCTAAATGTTGAAATAACTTCTAGCTACTTTAAGGTTGTTTTTTTTAAATTTTACTTTTGAAATAGCAACACAATCACACACTGGATACCCTTCCTATTCCATCGAAGGTGTTTCCCCTATCCTTATCCTGCTATGTGAAAAGAGCAAGATTTGTCTCACCGTGCAAATGGAAGATGAGACTCAGTCAGTTTTGCTCTTCATCTTTAAAAACAAATAATGCAAAAAAGGAAAACTATTTTAATGCATTGAGGTCCCAACTTACATCAGTGCCACATTGAGAGACAGATCCTGCCCTGAAGAGCTTGCAGTCTAAATGGACAGATCAGACAAGGGGGAAACAGAGGCACAGAAAGGCAAAGGGACATAGTCAAGGTTTACAGAACAAGAAAACAGCAGCATCAGGAATTGAACCTAGGTCTTCTGACTCACAGCCCCAGGCCCAACACACCAGACCATATCGAAAGCAAGAAAGGAATATTTTAATCAGCCTTTTAAAATGTGTTATTTAATGCCTAGGATTTATTTCCTTTGTTCCTTTTCCTGCTTACATGTTGTTGTTATACATAGAGCTGATTAGCAGTTTCTGTTTTAATCAAGTACCCCTTGAGTGCAAATACGACTTAATTAAAATGGAACTTAACATTAGTTAATCTTTAAAGTGTTATTGGACCCAGAGTTCCCAGCTCTGCAAACACTTATACATGTGCTTAACTTTTCCTCATGATAGCAAGCTGTGAGGGGTCGCAAGTGCTTTGGAGAACAGAATTAGAATTCAGACTGGTCTTGACCAATTGGAGAAATGGTCTCAGGTAAATAGGACAAAATTCAATAAGGGCAAATACAAAGTACCCCACTTAGGAAGGAACAATCAATTGCACAAATGCAAAATGGGAAATGACTGCCTTTGCCTAGGAAGGAGTACTGCAGAAAAGCATTTCGGGGTTAGAGTGGATCACAGGCTGAATATGAATCAAGAGCGTAACACTGTTGCAAAAAGCAAACATCATTCTGGGATGTATTCACAGGGGTGTTGTAAGCAAGACATGAGAAGTAATTCTTCCACTACTCATTGATAAGGCCCAAAGTGGAGAATTGTGTCCAGTTCTGGGCAACGCATTTCAGGAAAGATGTGGACAAATCGGAGAAAGCAACAAAAATGATTAAAGGTCTAGAAAACATGATCTATGAGGAAAGATTGAAAAATGTGGGTTTGTTTAGTCTGGAGAAGACTGAGGGGGGACTTGATAAGAGTCTTTAAGTATGTAAAAGGTTGTTATAAAGAGTAGGGTGGTAAATTGTTCTCCATAACCACCAAGGAAAAGAGAAGAAGTAATGGACTTAAACTGCAGCAAGGGAGATTTAGGTTGGAAATTAAGAAAAATTTCCTAACTCTCGGTAGTTGTGGTTTTGGAATCTCTGTCCTTGGAGGTGTTTAAGAACAGATTAGAAAAACACTTGTCAGGGATGGTCTAATACTTAGTCCTGCCTCAGTGCAGGGGACTGGACTAAATGACCCATCCAGGATCCTTCCACTTTTTCATTTCTATGATTCTATGAGCAGTCCTCATCAAGTAAATGGGGACTATTCACATGCTTAAAGTTAGCATGTGTTTAAATGTTTACAGAGTCGGGCTTAACTTCTAATTACCCTAATCAAAATTATCAAACAGATACCCGTTTTTGTAAAATGGCACCTTATCAGGAGTGCAGCTAAATGAAGATGGAAAATGTGTCAAGGAAAACCAAAATTAACTCCCGTCAAAGAAATCATCCACATGAATATGTATGATGCATCACAGAGCTGACTGATGAATGACCACAACTCATCAGAAATAATGCCTTATGCTCAATAATGGGGGTTCATCTTTCAAAGGTGACACATTAGTCATTCAAATGCATTCCACATCCTACTGCAAACACCTTTTAGATTTCTAACTCAAATGCTGCTCTCTTTATAAAAACAGAAGAATGTCTTTCCCACTTAAACATGGTGACCATTTTTCAAGAATGGCCTTCTTCCCTCTCCCCATACCCTCTATAGCCTCAGCAGAAGGGGGACTTTGTCTGGACTTGGCCGGGATCCAGTATGGGTACACCTTAAAACATGTTCTGGTTCCCTGGTAAACTGGAACTGGGACCAGGCATAGGGGAGGCATCCTCCAAAGAAAGTAGGGGAAGGGATTGGGCTCCAACTTCTGGAGTTTCACCTCCTTCCCAATAACCTCAGCACTCCTGGGAGGACATGGTGACAGGTTCCAAGAGCAGTGCAGTAGCCAGGTGTGAGGCAGTGTGTCAGTGCAAACGTGCCCCCTATCATAAGCTTGCCCAAAACTGGACCTTAGCGTCCAGAAATCTGGGTGCCTGCATGAACCCCTCTAAGCTTAATTACCAGCTCAGATTTGATCTCGCTGCCACCATCCAACGAAATTTCCAGGTCTTGGACTCCGTCTGGTGTCCCCAAACCTTCCCTGGGAACCCCAAGACTCAGAAGCTTTGAAGTTCAACAAAGGGAAATAAACCATTCTTCCCTCCTCCTCCCACCACACCCCCTCCCCGCTCCCTCCCCACCCCCAACCCCCTTAATTAAAATTATTTGTTTAATGATTGGGAAAAAATTAAAGAAGTTATATGATAATTATGTGTATAGAGAAAAGAAATAATGTGTGTATGATAAAATGATGTTTTATGTAAAGAAATGGAAAAATGAAAATTTGGTAGAAGAAATAATTTTATATATGGGAGTGTTAGATAAGGATTTGGTTTGGATTAAAGTTATAAGTAGAGAGTAAAAGAGATAAAGATTAAGTGATAGGGTTGTTTTGAATGAATATAGTAGGGGAGGGAAGTTAATATTTTAATGAAGATTTTTGTTAATTAAATAGTAAGTAGAAAAGGAAGTAATTTGGGTGATGTTGTGAATAAGAGATATAAAGAAATAAATGATAAAGTTAGATGAGATTAATTTTATTGTAAATATTAATGAGAATTGATGAATGAGGTGAGAAAGAGATTTTTTAATGATGAAAGTTAATAGATGTGTTGTGTAATTTGTAATAGAATAATAGTTTTAAATATTATTTTATATGAATAAATAATCTAAAATGGTTTGAAATGGATAAAATAAATGAGATGATGAAGGAGGTGAATTATTTTGAAGAATATGGAAAAGATTGGAGAAAATGGAGATGTCATTATAAGGGGAAATATTGTGGGAAGATTGGTGATAGTGGATATATAATTGTGGAGAATATTGTTTAATTGGGATATGAATTTATAAATGAATATGATGTGAGAACGTGAGTGAAAATTAAAATGTATAAATTATAATAAATGTGGATGGAAAAAATGTGAAAGGGAGAAGAAATGAATAATGAGTAAAGAATGGTGTAAAATAAGGAATGTGTTAAGAAATGTTGGTAAAGAAGGAGTGTGGAATGAAGTATTGAAATATTGGTGGAGTAGAATAATAAATGTGAAAATATATGTGAGATAATGGGTTATATCAATTATTATGGGTAATTAAAAGAGAAGGAATTTGTGGGGAGAATAAAAATATTATGGTGAGAGAGGATGAAGGAAAGAGAGTTAATAATTTGATAATAAAGAAATATATGGAAAGAAAAGAGGTAATGTGTAACATAACATTTGTTGTATAGATAATGAGAGATGGGAATGAAAGGATGAGGAGATGATATTAACATAAAGATTGGTAAATTGAGAGATATTGGGATAAGAAAAATTTGTACTTTATCTATTAATGGTATTGATTTTATTAGTTATTATTATTTTATATATATGTAAAGTTTTTTTATTATGTATACTAAGAGTTGTTTATAGTGAAAAGAATGTCTTTAAAACGACTGTAAGCTGTGGAAAAGAAAAGAGGAAAGAAATGATAATAAAGAAATGCTGGTATAAAGTTTGCAGAGTGGCTGATAAGAATGTGTGATGGATGGTTATTCACGAGTTGATAGTAGAGTAGAAAGGAGAAAGAAGTGACATTTTATACATTGCATATTCATTTTATATCCACCTTTTTGTGTGTTTATAAATAAGATAAATAATTGGAGATATACCATCTCCTAGAACTGGAAATGGACCGTTGAAAGGTGCCTTCATGTCCAGCCCGCTTCACTACAGGACAATTTTGCCCAAGAATCGCCTAAATGGCCCCCCTCAAGGGATTGAACTCACCACCCTAGTTTAGCAGGCCAATGCTTCAAAACACTGAGCTATCCCTCACCCAAGTGATGGCATTGTTTATCTAGGAACAACTACAGCAACAATAACAACTTCAGTCCATCTCAGCTAACTTCTCATTTTCTGCCCCAAAATGGACAGTTATTACCATCTTTAATGCCATCTAAAAGACCACCAGGCGCAGGGTTATTCTCCTTTTAAAAAACTCTCTACCACTAGGAAAGGAATAAGGGATATTATTAAAATGAAAAATTTGCTTAATATTTACATTTCAACAATGCTTAAACTGCTTTTCTTTCTTCTGTTACCTATATTGAAGGTTTAAAAAAGATGTTAGAATGTGTTTGCCATGGAACGAAGCAGGCTGAGACTTTAAAACCCTGCACCTATTGACTGTTTACTGTGGTGTCATGACAGATCATTGTTGCTACTAGAACTCTCTGGGCCCACATATTCCATCTTCTAAGACAACACAACAGAAGTCAGAAAGGACAACAAAATCAAAAAGAGCCTCAGGCTGAAAGGATCCTGAGGGCAATGGAGGTTTAGAGACTGGCCAGAGACTCCACTGACATGGCAAGCCTCTCAGGAAACTGGTGGAGCTATGTTGTTTTAAAGTGCCCTCCTTTACCAGTGTGAGTCCTTCTGTAACTTGGCTCCTCCTGTGCCTGAAGTTGTAAACGGCTCATGCTTTTAGCTGCTGGAGGTCCCTTGTTCAGTCACATGGTGTGGCAGCTGTCCCCACATATATAGAGGGCAGCAGTACACTGGATGATCTTCACGGGGCCACTAATCCCCTCACGTGAGAATGCATTAGTGATATCAAGGAGGAATAAAGTAATACACACCCCCTACACCTGCTCTCCAGAATTGAGTCCAGAAATCTGAAAAAACTCAAGAGAAGAGTGACCTAGAACTTGCAGCTCCAATTCAATGTGGATAAAATTTAAAGGAATAGTTATGGCCAAAGTTTCAGAATAGGTGTGACTGAATGGCTGGTATCTTTGGTCAACACTGCTCAAGGTTTTGAATACTCATGGAACTACAGAACATGAGTTCATTAACAGCTTGAATCTAAAGCCAGACTCTGTAGCAGGAGATTGTAAACTGAACTCCATCCTCTGTAAGATGTGGGCAGAAGGAGCCACACAACATGAATTGACCAGTGGGTTACATAGATCCTATATTGTCAAAGCAAAATATGGGCATAGTAAACCATCAGTCAAGACTAAATCTGGCGAATTGATTTTTATTTTATTTTTTGGCAAATACATTTATTTTGCTGACAAATGCAATTTTGGTTACCGAAAACATTCACAAATTCAGGAATGATTCGGCTAATAGCTTTGTCTGAAAAAACTGGGAGGAAGGGGAAATCCCAAAAAGGTTGAAATGTTTCAATTCAACATTTTCTAAATGAAACAATTTTCACTTTTTATTTCACAAACGACATGTGGATGTTTAAGTTTTATCTAGATTTAACATAAAAAAGACATTCAAAAAATGAAACAAAACATTACTATTTGGAGGATATTAAATGTTTCAATCAATGAATCAGAAAATAATATTTTAGGTTTTTTTGTTTCTCAAGAAAAAACGAAAAATTGCTGGTTGACCCAATTACAGGTCGACCCAAAATACATTTTTTTGGTTCAAGCACCAATCCAAAAAAAATATATGCCAGCTCTACTCAGGACTGTGCAGTTGGTAACACACAAGGCATGTGCAAAGAGTTCTTCACCATAGAACTATTGCAACTTGGTGCACACAATTTACTATGGTGATTCAGCGGTATCCTTTCTTTGGGGACATTTAGACATTATTTTAATACTCCGACGCTTAATGTTTCAGGAAATTCTGACTGCCTCTTCCACTTACCATAAGTAGGAAAAGAGATGGCCAGGAGGCACAATAAATTAGGACACAGCTGTTGAATTCATACTTTTGGCACCCTGAAAACTTGATAGTTCCAACAGCTGTGACCCACCTGCAGAGCAAGGAGAGAGACGTTGCCATGTATTCGTATTTCTGCATCCACCACCACAGTGCTGAGTACATTCCTGACTGGGCACTGGACACTGAATTTCTTATCTCCCTATCAGGAATAATCTACGTGGAATTTCGAAAGTGACAGAATACCAAGACACGTGTAGTGGCTGCTTGCACCACTACTGTACTGCGCTGCACAGAGTAAAATAGGTCCAAAGTTGGCCGAAAAAGCGGGAGGATTGGGTGGTCATTTTCCACACTGGCAACATCTGAAAAATGGCAACAGCTGCTTCAGAAAAATCGACAGAAACTTTTCTGACTTTCCTCCAGAATTGGTCGCTGCAATGAACTCAAAACTATTTGTTAAAATCCCGGAACCCTAACATAAGCAGTAGCGTGTTTTGAAATGTAACACAAATCTGAGAACAACAAATAGTGTCAGATTTTTCTAAACAACTTAATCTGTTCTTTGACCTATCCATGTCATTATTTGGCCCAAGCAGCTCAGTAGAAGACCCATCCTCTTCACATTTGGAGACAGAAAGCCGCAGTAATGAATGGCCCTTATTGCTTGCCAATTCAAAGTCTCTTTATGCATTTAGAAATCCACGTCGAATCTGACTTCACTATGTTAGAATAAAGAACTCTGTAGCTTCGGGTAAAGACAATGATGTTTCAGACAGGCATTCCCCATGTGGGCGTACATTTTGTTTCAAATGAAAACAAGTGCCGATAGCAAGGGGTTCTGGCACTTGACCAGCCAAGGACTTAGGCTAGAAGCTGGATTAACAGTGGTCAATCTCAGTGTTATCAACCTAGCCTTTTCCTTTTATACAGACAAGCTTTCCAAACTGTAGCTTCTTGGTGGTGGGGCACCTTTTAAATGGGAACTAAATGTAACTCCTCAATACTAGGGATTCTTGTACTTGGACAGATGTTTAACTCCCCAAGCTCCTCTCTTCCAGAGAGAGGGATTTTCCTGCAATCTGGGCTTGATGTAGATCTAGTGATTTAATTGTGAAATGAACCCTGATTTGCTGATTTTTTTTTAATTACTATCAAACGGTTGCATACACAATGGCCCCATCTATAGTCTTCTGTAACAGAGCTGAGTTTAAAAACCCAGGTAGTCACACTTCCGGTGGGTTTGCTATAAAGATACCAGGACTGAAACGGATGGAACTCATCAGGGCATGAGGTGAGGAAGAGAGTGTTTTTCCATGCAATAGAAAGACAGCATGGAAGAACGTATGAGGACGCAGGTTTGAGAGAAGGGTTCAAGAGGCACCCTACAGCGCTGAAAGAGGAGCACAGTTTGGAAGGAGGATATCTTATCTAAAGTACTTCTATGGTTTCCGTCTCCATAGTACCCAAACACTCACAATCATTAACCATTTCTCCTCACGACAGCCCCTGTGAAGTAAGAAAGTGCTATTGACCACATTTTGCAGGTGGGGAAACTCAGGTACAGCGGAAAGGAACTAAAGTTTTGGAACTTTTTTGGGCCCCCCCCACAACGGTTCCCCCCCACAAGCCAGGAAGTCTGTGGCAGACAAGGAATTGAAGTCAAGACTCCTTAGTCCCAGGCCTAGTGCTCTAATGTATATAAAGCATCATTCCTCTGAGCACCCAACACTGACCACTGTCGGAAGACAGGATACGGGTTAGAATGGACCAATTGGTCTGACCCCAGTAATGGCCATTCTTATGTTTTATGGATAAATGAAATTAAATAAAATAGAAAATTAAAATCTCCAGTCACTTTGTAAAGCATCTCAAAGCAGTAGTTTTCAACCTGTGCTCCGCTGATCCCTAGGGTCCACAGGGTCCGCGAGTGGTTGTACATATAGAACAGTGGTTTTTCACCACTGGGAGTCTGCAAACTATGTCTAAGATTTCCAAAGAGGTCTGCACCTCCATTCAAATTTTGAAGGGTCTGGAAATGAAAAAAAGTTTGATAACCACTGAGCTAGGATGCAGATCAAAACGACACAGTGTCCACACGCACACACATACTACATGACTGACTAATAGCACACACCGGCTCTCATTCTAAAACACAGAGTACGCTTTCTGCTCTCAGAAGCACCATGATGCCAATAGAATCTACTGCAGGCAAAAAGGCAGCGTTACCAGCCACAGGGTGCAGGGTCAGAGATAGAACCCCATTACTGGAGGATTTTAGAACAAGTGGGAGAAACAACTGTCAGGGAGGTTTGGGTTCATTTGGCAGCTGCCTTAGCGCCCGGACTGGACTCGATGACTTCTCAAGGTCCTTCCAGCCCCTACATTCAATCCCATGGAAAGCCCTGCCCAGACACCTGAGATTGCATTAAATCGCTCCTGCCAAGCAAGTCACGGCATTAAAAACTACATTAATGCTCTTCCTGTTCTCTCACTATCTATCCAGATCCTGGGGGGCTTTCTTAACATGCATGCCATGCAGATAGGGAGGACTATAAATAGCATGGTTGTATTCTATTGTGCCGGCAAATGTAACTTATTGAGACAGATTTTGAAAAGCGTTGTTGTGGCAACAAAATAAATAAAATAAAAGACGGAATGGGTTGGCCTCAGCCAAAATCCCTTTGCCTTTAAATCTCCATACCTCCTGCCTCCATAGCATGTCTGCCTGTGGCCCCCCCTTGTTACAAGCTATCATCACCACATTGGGAAGAGCCTCTCTTTAACTTGAAATTCCTGGCATGATGGAAGGAGACTCCAGCCATTTGATAGTGGTATTAGTGTTACAAGAGCAAGTGCCAAGTCTGTCGGCATGTGTTTTCTTACAAGGGCACATGTTTGCCCCACCCGACTTTATCTTCAAGCATTTACCACTCGACATGTGGAGCAAAAGCAACTCAGATCGCTTCTGGTAAAATAAAACTGTCATTTCTCTAAAAGTGCTGGGTGCACGAGACCCACATAGCTGCTCTCTGGGGAAACGTTGGACATGTTGCCAGATTAGAACAAATGGTTCCTTGACCATAGATGATTCATTCCTTTAAATCTCTTGTTCCGCTGTAACATTTATTCACGAATTCTTATTGATTTTATAGCCATAATATGCAGGGCAACTTAACAACAAATAAAAAGTGCAGGTCTTTGCCCCAAAAGCTTCCAATCAATCCCTGATCCTAGGAAAGGCTGATGCATGTACTAAATGTCATGCTCGATGGAGTCCCCACTGAAGTCAATAACATCACTCACGTGTGAGGTTTCCACATTCTGAATTTTTCACAGTCCATTCATGTAACAACAGGGTTCTTGATTTGTGGTAGTCATACAAGCTTAAAGAGAAGATACGTTGGTAAGTTTCTTCCATATAAATAGAGAGACTAAAAGTAACTACTGTCACTGGGCAGAATTCCTCTTTATGATTCAGTTATCTCTGATGATTTACATCAGCTGAAGATTTGATCTTATGACTACAGGAGAAAAGTATAACACACAAAGAATTCTACCTGGATTTCAAGTCACTAAAATAAAAAGACAGTCTCTCCGCGTGGCGCGTCTGATAATGCGAGAGCGGGGAGCAGAAACGTTAAGGGATCCTGTTGAA